>NC_091119.1:168039042-168639042 GCF_040183065.1 Periplaneta americana | reverse complement strand
CCTCGATGTTAAATAGGACGGTGCTGATTACATCGCTTTGACTTCAGTGTGTGAACTGTTCTGTCTTCTGTGAACTAAGCGACTGTATCGCGTTATTGAGCACAGTCATTCTCGCGTCATGATTGAGAGTAGAGATTCACGTTATGGAGTCTTTATGCATAATATTGTAAATTTTTATACTGAACAACAATGTAATTTTATTATCTCAACAATAACTCTTCACTCTCTACAATTTAATTTCACTTCCGTCAACAATGGGATTTGTTCTCCGCACAGCAACACAGCGTTCGTTATTGCACTCCACAAACGACAATGACAATTTACTTGGACTATTACGAACAATGAACTGTTAATCTTAACTAATATTCACAAAGCACTATTTACAACACAGAACTGTCAGTTCTCAGTTCAGCTCGTTTGTCTTGGCTAGTTCTTCTAACTCAGTCACTCGCGTTCACAGAATCTCGAACCCCAGACCTTCAGAGACCATCCGCTGAACTTCGAACTCAGGTCCTCCAACTGCGGTCCACTGCACTCGAACTCCGGGCTTCAGGCTCTACAGTTACGGACACAACTCAAGTCGCGCTCTGGTCTCGAAGCTGGCTTCACTGCTGCACAAGACTAACTCGCTTACTGTCCTAATCTGCCTGTAACAACACTGGTTTACTGACTGACTGACTGACTGACTGACTCTCACTTGCGTCATGTATTTATAACTAAACCATAGTTTCTGGAGAGTTCGCGAAAGATTCCACTCTCGAATAATCTGGCACGTTGCTGCTCCCCTCCTTCACCGCGCGTAGCACATGCCCCAGGAAGCAGATGCGCGCGCAACCCGCCCAAAATACGGCCGACTTAGCCCTTCCTCCGTTGGTCTTGAGATCGAACCTCACGTGGCCGTCACAATATATACATACGTTATTAAAGCAGCAATAGTTTTATACCTATTGTCTTAAAAATAAAAATCAGCGAAAGTGGTTGAGTATTTTTGTGCATAATTTTATTGAAGGATATGCTTTGAGTCGGCACAGGCTTATAGCTCAACCTTGAAGAAGAAGAAGAAGAAGAAGAAGAAGAAGAAGAAGAAGAAGAAGAAGAAGAAGAATTTTATTGAAACACATGGAATTGCAATAGGTGCAGATTTAAAGGTTTTAATTTTGGAAATACGGAAAAAGGACGCATGATTTTAATGAATACACATAAACTTATTTATGAGTCAATACAACTAAACATGCATATCACAAAACAAACATATATAATACAATTGTCTTCTTGTTAAGTTTATATGTACTGGCTTTAACATCTGTGAGCATACCAGTAGGTCGTTGTTACTATTGTGAGTTCCTATTTCTATTGTGTGTTGTAAATGACTTGTGTAACTGCTTTTTTAGATTTTGATTAATGTTTATGATATTGGTGACTGAGGCACCGATGTATCATGATATGTAAATTTTCAATCCCGCATTTCCGTCTGTCACTGAGCAAAAGAAAAAAAACCGCAGTCAGATTGGCCGGCCACGGGTTTGAACTCGGGACCTCCCGAATGCTAGTCTCTAACGCTAACGTCTGAGCCAACTCGGTTAATGCATTTGTTAAAAACATATCATACGTCTCAGAAACATGGCAGTTGAAGTCAAAGAATGTAGAAAAAACATGGATTTCCGGCGAAGATGTGCAGCAGTATGAAGGAAGGACAAAATTACAATAGTACATTATGCAACGCTGGTATGAAAATTATGAAACTCGCTTGCGCTTATTTCATAAACATACTCGCTTCTTAATTACTACCATTATAGGCAAGTTTCATACAACTTTTTATGCTCAACCATATCTCTAACTTGAAATTATTCATAAGTATTCATGTTATTCTTATCTGACTGAGGAGCGGAACTGACCTTGTGCAATATCTCGTAAATTGTGAGATGTGCGCAGACGCGAAAGTATTGATTTTTTCCTAGAAACAAATGCCATTGACCTTGATATAATCTAGAGAATAAAATAAAGATTAATCTTGATATAACCTTGAAATTGATTTAGACATTGAAAAACGAGATGACAAATTGAATTTATTTGAATATTATTTACAATTAACGCTAATTATTATAGTAACAGAACAGAATTATTCTATTGGTATTTTTTTATAATTGGAAGATGGGGGATGGCAGAATAGAAAAGAGTGGTGGAAGGCCGTAGGATTCTGGAAAACTCGAACCCCGGACTTTTGAGTCCATAACCAGCTGTTCCACCAACTGGGCTACCTGGCCTCCAATTGGAAGTAAATACTGAGCATTGAAATTTAAACTTCTCAATCACAGTGAAAATTATACTGTTAGCATCATGCCCTGTTGGGTTTATGTAATTGTTAGGACGCTGCATGTAGGTACACTAATGGCTTAGACGAGCGTCGTTGGTAAGGACAATTATATGTTGTCAGTGTGGTGCACTGTGTTATGCTAATTGGAGGCCCGAGGAAATCCCGCTCTCGCCACAAGAGGTTCACTGTTTGTCCACGGATATTGATATCCTAGTGATATATATTAGTATGTTAATAACTTTCAGTTGTGATTCAACATTAGTGTAAATTTACACAACTTATTTGTTAGAATGTGGAAAAATAAATATTTTATTGCTTGATTGTTCCCCTTTACTCTACTTAATAATATTATAGACTTATTAATTTAATATTAAGTGTAAATATTACAGAGAATATTCTGTAGGACAAATTAATAAATCTATAATATTCTCATAGCTGCAGTGCATAATAACTGCGGATTCCCGGCCAACAAGTTACTCAGCTGAGTGCGCTCCTAGTATAATGGCAGTTGACATTGGACATGTGCGTCAACATATATGCTTAACTTGGAGTCAGGCCACAAAGGGAAACATTGAAGTAGGAGAGTTCGTTCCGGTGCTGTGGATTGAATTCGGCGTAGCTCAGTGGTCAGAGCGCTTGGTACGTAGAACCAAGGACCCGGGTTCGATCCTCGGCGCCGGAGCGAATTTTTCTCCTCAAATATTAAGTCTGCTTAATAAGATATTAATTACAATTTGTTTAAATAAACATTTAGATTATCCCACAAATCATATACATAGAGATTTCAAAATTTTAACGATCAAAGAGAATTAACATAATTATGACTACAGAAAGTAGGTCTACTCATCAAATTACCATACTTATTCTACAACAAGATATGCTGTTTCTACCAATAATTGAACCTAAATGTAATACCGAGTCTGGTCTCAGGCGTGACTCTAATTTCGGTCCTAGACTATACAATTCTTTTATTACTTTATCCTCACCTATCATTAATGAATGATTCTGGGTTTGAATTGAAAGTGTACAATTAATTATTTTTTCAATCTCCATCTAACAGAGATATGTACTCGTAAGGGGAGACTCTACCGAAAATGAGGAAAATTTTCCAATAAAAACTTTTATTGGCTATATCACTTCTTTAGAATATATATTTTCATACTTCAAATGGATTTAGTTCAATTGTGATTACAAATATGTTAATTTATTTTTTAATTAAGGCTGTAAGAGAGCGTGGCATTTAAAGAGCTGTCAAAATTACCAGCATTTCTTCATCAAAGAATTATTTATTTATTTTTTTTTTTTTTACAAATTTCTGATTACAAATCTAGTAACTTTTTCTTCTAAAGTTGGCTCCCTGAAGTTACTAGATGAATGTAGCGGAGGAGAATTTTAATTAACATAAATATTGTTTCTATTTTCAAATCCATTTTTTCAAAGTTCATTTTTCTTTATTCAACACCAACTTTTTTATGTCAGAGATTAATCAGTCTGCATTAAAATAAAATAAATATGTAGAAGCCGCAAAAGTGATATAAATGACGAAGTTGGTACAAGGAGTTCGTTGGTGAGAGGAATGTGTCGGCATTTTCAGATTTCAGAATATGGTAACTCTACTCTTAATAAGATTGCATTTGGATCAACGTTATCCTGTAAGATGAATCTGAATATAGGTCCCTCTCGGCCACCACGATCTCCGATCTTCAACTTCTTTTTTTCTAAGTTTAATCAACTCCATATCACTGAACTTCAACGAGAGAATCTTAGCCTCTTGTGATGACATTGAAGGGAAACTATGCACGTTTAGAGCAGTTAACAGTTAACTGTGAGAAGTTTAAATGTGTGTAGCGAGGTGAATGGACTCCCTTTTCAGAAACTCCTCTAAAGCATATAGAGTATAATATTGTAATTAATAGCTGTGAGCTGTGTAGCTGTGTGGAAACGTGTTATACACCATTAAAGCACAAATAAAAACTAAGAGTGTAGTATTAATAAATATTACCACCAAGCTTTTCGCATTCCACCATGCAAATGTGAAAGTTCTCTAATGGGTAGGCGTTAAAATACGATCTTGAAGACCGGTAACATTATGCAGGAGTGCCTCAGGGTGTGGATTCGTTAACAAAACTTGCCTCTTTTGACATCTACTGTTTACTGACACTACTTATAATTGATACGAAATACACGGGGATGCAAATAATAATAATAATAATAATAATAATAATAATAATAATAATAATAATAATAATCTTCTTCCTTTCAAGGATTGGGCTATAATCCCGTTTTGAGACTAAAGAAATAATAGTAGTAGTAGTTAGTTAGTTAGTTAGTTAGTTAGTTAGTTAGTTAGTTAGTTAGTTAGTCAGTCAGTCAGTCAGTCAGTCAGTTACTTACAAATGGCTTTTAAGGAACCCGAAGGTTCATTGCCGCCCTCACATAAGCCCGCCATCGGTCCCTATCCTGTGCAAGATCAATCCAGTCCCTATCATCATATACCACCTCCCTAAAATCCATTTTAATATTATCCTCCCATCTACGTCTCGGCCTCCCCAAAGGTCTTTTTCCCTCCGGGCTCCCAACTAACACTCTGTATGTATACCTGGATTCGCCCATACGTGCTACATGCCCTGCCCATCGCAAACGTCTGGATTTAATGTTCTGCTGTCAAAAAATCTGAAAGTTAGAATTTATAAAACAGTTATATTACCGGTTGTTCTGTATGGTTGTGAAACTTGGACTCGCACTCTGAGAGAGGAACATAGGTTAAGGGCGTTTGAGAATAAGGTGCTTAGGAAAATATTTGGGGCTAAGAGGGATGAAGTTACAGGAGAATGGAGAAAGTTACACAACGCAGAAATACACGCATTGTATTCTTCACCTGACATAATTAGGAACATTAATAATTAATAATAATAATAATAATAATAATAATAATAATAATAATAATAATAATAATAATAAACGAAGAATCAGTGATGATTAGAAAAACCAGAACTTCAAGTAATCAGATTGCGACGTGTGACATGAAAAGATCTTTCTCGGCCAACCTGGAGTATCTCTGAATAAGAAAAATCACATTCCTAAATCTCGGCTTTTTTTATTTTAGAATTTGTGGCTATTGTCATTGCTGCAATCCAGTATTTCATGTTTTCTGTTACAACTTATTCCAAACATTTTGAAGTGTCATGTAAGTTAGTTTTTTTTTTTTTTGATATTTGAAAATAAACTGGTTTCAACCTTCATTAAGTAAATTACTAATTCCATTAAAGACCTATCATCAACTGTAAAACTTACTTCTTTCAACATCAGTGTCATAAGTAAAAATTGGGTAGTTCAATCCTAATTTTCAAGAGTATGCTAATGTAAAATTATGAAGATAAAAGAATCTTTCAATGAAGGGGTTAGGTACAGCTTATAGCACTAACATTTTTGGAAATATTAAACATTTTTTTCCTCCATTACTGTATCTTGTACAATAATAAAAAATTGGTATGCGTAAAATCGGCAGCACTTTGAAGAGAACAACCGCCAGGATCGCCACCGTCCGCCGCCGTAAACGAACACAAGATGGCAGTACAGTCGCTAATGCAATTCAAATGGGAATTATGACGTGACTCCTTATGTAGCAACTAGATGACAGCGTAGTAAACCTGACAAAAGTTGTTAACCTCAAAGCCTCTAAGGCCGATCTATCTGGGTATATATGATCTAGGGCTGTACCTAACCCCTTGAAAGTGCTAGATATAATTCAAAATTATTGCATTTTAATAGAACAATTAATGTTATTCTATAGAAAAAGTTTCTAATTGAATTCCTGAAAATTTTAGTTTTTTTAGTTATGTCAGTCTTCTGGAAAGCAGACGATATAATTATTTATATAGCAAGAGTTCTTAACGAACATGGATGACAAGAGTAATAGAGGGAAAGGAAGGAGAACAGGAGGAATTCAAGGAGTACAGAGGGATTAAAGGGAGTAACGGGGGAATACAAGGAGTAACGAGAGGAATATAAGGAGTAACAGGAGAATATAAGAGTATAAGGAGTAACCGGAGAATATAAGGAGTAACAAGGTCACTACAGTGAGTGATAAGAAGAATACAAGAAATAACAAGGGGAATACAAAGAGTAACTGGAGAATATAAGGAGTAACAAAGGGAATATAAGGATTAAGCTGAGAATATAAGGCGTAAGAAAGGGAATAGGAGTAAGCGGAGAATAGAAGGAATAAGAAAGGGAATAGGAGTAAGCGGAGAATATAAGGAGTAGGAAAGGGAATAGGAGTAAGCGGAGAATAGAAGGAATAAGAAAGGGAATAGGAGTAAGCGGAGAATATAAGGAGTAGGAAAGGGAATAGGAGTAAGCGGAGAATATAAGGAGTAAGAAAGGGAATAGAAGTAAGCGGAGTATATAAGGAGTAATAAAGAGAATAGGAGTAAGCGGAGAGTATAAGGAGTAAGAAAGGGAATAGGAGTAAGCGGAGAATATAAGGAGTAAGAAAGGGAATAGAAGGAGTAAGAAAGAGAATAATAGTAAGCGGAGAATAGAAGGAATAAGAAAGGGAATAGGAGTAAGCGGAGAATATAAGGAGTAGGAAAGGGAATAGGAGTAAGCGGAGTATATAAGGAGTAATAAAGAGAATAGGAGTAAGCGGAGAGTATAAGGAGTAAGAAAGGGAATAGGAGTAAGCGGAGAATATAAGGAGTAAGAAAGGGAATAGAAGGAGTAAGAAAGAGAATAGGAGTAAGCGGAGAATATAAGGAGTAAGAAAGGGAATAGAAGGAGTAAGAAAGAGAATAGAAGGAGTAAGAAAGAGAATAGGAGTAAGCGGAGAATATAAGAAATAAGAAAGGGAATAGGAGTAAGAAAGAGAATAGGAGTAAGCGGAGAATATAAGAAGTAAGAAAGGGAATAGGAGTAAGCGGAGAATATAAGGAGTAAGAAAGAGAATAGGAGGAGTAAGCGGAGAATATAAGGAGTAAGAAAGGGAATAGGAGTAAGCGGAGAATAGAAGGAATAAGAAAGGGAATAGGAGTAAGCGGAGAATATAAGGAGTAGGAAAGGGAATAGGAGTAAGCGGAGAATATAAGGAGTAAGAAAGGGAATAGAAGGAGTAAGAAAGAGAATAGGAGTAAGCGGAGAATATAAGGAGTAAGAAAGAGAATAGGAGGAGTAAGCGGAGAATATAAGGAGTAAGAAAGGGAATAGGAGTAAGCGGAGAATAGAAGGAATAAGAAAGGGAATAGGAGTAAGCGGAGAATATAAGGAGTAGGAAAGGGAATAGGAGTAAGCGGAGAATATAAGGAGTAAGAAAGGGAATAGAAGGAGTAAGAAAGAGAATAGGAGTAAGCGGAGAATATAAGGAGTAAGAAAGAGAATAGAAGGAGTAAGCGGAGACTATAAGGAGTAAGAAAGAGAATAGGAGTAAGCAGAGAATATAAGGAGTAAGAAAGAGAATAGAAGGAGTAAGCGGAGACTATAAGGAGTAAGAAAGAGAATAGGAGTAAGCGGAGAATATAAGGAGTAAGAAAGAGAATAGAAGGAGTAAGCGGAGAATATAAGGAGTAAGAAAGAGAATAGGAGTAAGCGGAGAATATAAGGAGTAAGAAAGAGAATAGAAGGAGTAAGCGGAGACTGTAAGGAGTAAGAAAGAGAATAGGAGTAAGCGGAGAATATAAGGAGTAAAGAAGGGAATAGGAGTAAGCGGAGAATATAAGGAGTAAGAAAGGGAATAGGAGTAAGCGGAGAATATAAGGAGTAAGAAAGAGAATAGAAGGAGTAAGCGGAGACTGTAAGGAGTAAGAAAGAGAATAGGAGTAAGCAGAGAATATAAGGAGTAAAGAAGGGAATAGGAGTAAGCGGAGAATATAAGGAGTAAGAAAGAGAATAGAAGGAGTAAGAAAGAGAATAGAAGGAGTAAGCGGAGACTGTAAGGAGTAAGAAAGAGAATAGGAGTAAGCGGAGAATATAAGGAGTAAAGAAGGGAATAGGAGTAAGCGGAGAATATAAGGAGTAAGAAAGGGAATAGGAGTAAGCGGAGAATATAAGGAGTAAGAAAGAGAATAGAAGGAGTAAGCGGAGAACATAAAGAGTAACATGGATAATAAAAAGAGTAACAATGGAATTGCAATGAGTGATAAGAGGAATAGAAGAAATAACAAGGGTAGTACAAGGAGTAACCGGAGAATATAAAGAGTAACAAAGGGAATAGAAAGAGTAACAAGGAGTAACAAAAGGACTAGAACAACCATGGGGAAAATGTCTCCGAAGGGCCACTGCACTCAAAGCCGCCTTACCTCATTCCACCGACCCTCTCCTCCGCCTGGTGCTTCTCTAGACATGCTTCATTCAGTGGCGGGTATGACTTCGATCTCGGGACGTCAGTTTCAGGAAGAGTGGCAGAAAGAATTTTTTGTTACTTACAAAAAGAAGAAAGTCTGTTGCTTAATATGTAGGTTTAAAATTGCGCATATAAAACGCTTCAATATTAAACGCCACTTTGATCGGAAGCATAAAGCGGACTTCGGTGATCTTACAAGTATTTATTTACTGTTTTAAAAGATATTTTCGTAATATTTATGAAAAGATACAAAACAAGATATGTTTATGGTATTTTCAGGATTTAGATACTTATTATTTTATTAAGTATCTGGAACTGAACTTATTTAAAACTTTGAGTGCATATTAGGCCTACTTGATGCGTTCTCTTTTCAGGAAAGATTTTCAGAAGTAACTGCAATGGACATGGAGATGTGTCTGTTCAATAATCCATTTGTATTTGATGTTACCCAAGCATCAGAGCCACTATAGAGATGCAAAGGAGCACTCCACTAAAGTGTTTAGGAAAAATGGATTAGATCTCTTTAAATACCTACCGGAGGAGCAATTCCCTAATCTGCGCACATTTGCAATACGTATTGTATCTTTTTGGCTCAACTTACTGTTGTGAGCTGTTTTTCTTTTCAAAATGAATATGACCAAAAGTATCTCCAGGTCTAGGATCACAGACATGCAATTTAGTTTTAGTATTACGGTTGAGCTGTTCTATTTTAGAGCCAAATATATCCTTTTTAGTTAATAACAAGAAATTTCGAGGGCAATAAAAAAATGAAAACCAGCAGTACAGGTCTACAATAGTATTTCGTTTCATTCATATCTCATATATTTTGTTTAATATGTTTTAAAGTTAAATGACAGTGGAGCTTAATTTTACTTTCTTTAGTATTTATAAAAAGAAATAATTGATTTTGTTGATAATTATATTGTATTTAAGTCTTTCAAGTTAAATGACAATGGAGCTTAGTTACTTTATTGGTTTTAAAAAGAAACAATATATTATGTTGAGCATTGTATCTTTTAATATATTGTGCAGTTAAATGACAATGGAGCTTTGATTTTTTCTTTATTGTTTTAAAAAAGAAATAATTTATTATGTCGATCACAAGGCAGTTCAAGAATTTTTCGTGCACATGATATATGAATGGTTATACAATTGAAAAATATACAATTTGCCCAATGACAGTAGGTGGCCGTCATAATTATTGTATGATACGTGTACTTCCTGTAAACAAAATACTGTAAAGATTTTAAAACGAGAAATAAGAGCGGAGAAATTACTGATGCGCAAGGTGTGTCGAGTCCACCACTGCACTTGACTTAGCAAAACAGCCGCCTTACCCCTCGCCTGTCAATCAAACGAATGTGGGGTGAGTAGGAACGTTCCCTCCCTACGTTGCTGATAGTCCCCATAGCTGGACTAGAAGGAGTAACAAGGAGATTACAAGGAGTAACAAAGGGAATACAAGGAGAGATAAGCGAAATATAAGACGTAACATAGGGAATACAGGGATTGCAAGGATTAACAAGGGGAATATAAAACGTAACGAGGGGAATACAAGGAGAAACAAGCAAATTATAGGCCTACAAGCAGTAACAACGGTAATGCAAGGGGAATACAAAGGGATCATTGGGATTTGAATTATAATGTGAAGGTCAATTCCAAAGTTAGCCCCCCCTCCCTCATAGTTAGTGACGATAAAGATGTAGTTCTACGTAAAAAAAAAGAGTACTAATGTCGTTGTAGCACGCAATGGCTGATAGTTGAGTCTCGCTATGTAATAACGATCGTGAGGTAAGAAGAAGCCGCCCCAGGATTGAAGATGGGTGGGAGGGGATCATGGAAGCCACTTAACCCGGAATTAAGCCCCCATGTCTTACTGCAGGGGGAGGGGAGGGGAAGGTGGTGGGATCAAAGCCAACAGCTTCCTCAGGAGAAAGATCTCTCGCGCTCCCTCTTTCTAAGATTCTCAGGTCTAAGTACTGAAGTGTAGAGTTGGATTAAGTGGGAAGGAATGAATTAGAAAAGGAAGAATAGGCGGCAGAAAGAGGTAAGAGAAAGAAATGTGTGTGAGGGGAAATTACGACTCGAAGGAAAGATGGAACATGTATCTAAGCAGACACTAGAGTAAGGCAGGAGGAGAAGAAAAGGGGCAGGAAGTGGAGCTATCTGCTCAACAGTTGCACTTGCGGCTGTTGTATGTAAAACGGATCGCAAGAAAACTTGGACCAGCAAATTGCACCAACTTTCCATATCGCATTAGTTAAGACTGCAACTTAAAAGATTATGAATGGCGAACTTCGTTATCTAAGCTAAGGAGGAATTCCAAAACTTTTGAATATTTTTTCCTTCCTTCTCCTTAGTTAAATTAGCTTCAACGTATGTAGCAACAAAGTACAAGGGGTTTACTAAAGTTGGCGACAATTCGATTTATTTACTAGAGTTATCAGTGTTATACATTTCCTTTGATCAAGAGCTGTCAAGTAGAGTGTCTTCACGTGTAGTTTAGTACTGGAGAGATTTAATGACAAAAATGACATTTTTTTTCTTTCTTTTTTTGCCAATTTATTTTATGGATTTTTACAATGGCATTAATTGTTTAATCTAATCAATAATCACAATAGCTCTTTCTGTGACAAAATTTATGCAGGATGTTGATAAAAGGCATTGAAGTCCATCATTTTATGAAATAGTCCGGGATAACAGAAAGTAGTTTGAAACGTAAAGCGTATTATGCAATTTAAAGCACTTACAATTAGAATTTTTCAATAAATTATATATATAGTCTACAGTGAAATTTCTGTATGTTAGACACCTCATTATATTGGACATATTTTCTTGGAACCAGGCAAATTCCTATGCTTTTACATGTCCAATATATCCTCTATGTTGGACACTCCTCAATCCTGGAAGTTGAACACCCCTCAATCCTTGAAGCTGGACACTCCTGATAGTTCTATCTTGAACGATTCTCTTGTTTTATTGTTTAGGGTTGAGTTTCATTGAACCCTTTTAATTTGCAAGGACCCAGTGACGTAGCCAGGATCAGAGCAAGGGAGGTGCGGATGGGGTGCGAGCTGTAAAAATGTGGTACATAAAAATCCAAAATGTTCTCTCATGCACTTGCGCGCATACTATACATCTGTTTATTAATATTACTATGTATTATTATTATTATTATTATTATTATTATTATTGCTCATCACATCCATTACGATACACTATGGGACGTAGTTTTTTCACGTCCAAGAAGTTGTTTGTTTGTTTTTGTCCTTCAAAATAATTTATGCCTAGTATTTTGTTAATAAATTGCCCTTTGGGGTGCAGAAAGGGGTGCTCCGATTTTTTATGGGGTGCACCCCCCTAGCGACGTCCCTGGAAGGACCATTAGCACAGTAGAATGAGGGGGTTTTCCTTGTGCAGTACAGGAATTCTGAACTTCTTTCTACTTCCCGGAATTACCCATCTTGTCCTTTTTGTAACTGTACGATGGCTAAATTTCGAGTATGGAGTGAAGGGGCATTATTTTTCATAACAGTAAACATTATGATGTAAAATTATCTCAGTAGTCCTGCAGTGTGGAAATCAATTTCTGTTGAGGTATTTATCTGCCAGCGCCAGTTTGTTATTACTCGATCAAGGCCAGTGGAGCCCTGCAGCCCGGAGCCGTGGCGCTACTACTACTGCGTTCGTAATACCGCATCACGATAGTTCACATTAAACCCGCGGCTCCACTCGCCCCGGTCGAGTAATAGTTTGCGTAGACCTGTAGTACCTCAATATGAGTACAGACCGAGTGCATAGTCAAGGCCGGTGACTGGCGCGAGAGGCACGTGGAGGAGAAAGCAGTGGGGATACACGTTTGGAGGCAGTGCGACAAGGACAGTGAATGTGTGCGACAGAGAACACATGCTACAGACCGAGTAAAAACATTGACTCCATTGTTTAATTTACTTCCTCACCGCCAGTACAACTCTCTCTCGAGAGGGAGCGCGACTATCATCTGCACGGTATCAGCGATTGCATCAAGCTGACCTATGCACCCTCTGGTTACGTTTTGCAACCTCATAGACTCGTCCAATGCTCGCGCGCATCGTATTTACACCGGCTGTCACTATGCTCTGGGGCTGTAAGCGTAAGTTGGTGAATTTAACCATTGAAACGAAGAAAGAAGTTATTGAATAATTTCGAGGGAAAAATTGTTCCGGGGCCGGGCATCGAACCCGGGACCTTTGGTTTTACGTACCAACGCTCTACCAACTGAGCTACCCGGGAACTCTACCCGACACCGATCCAATTTTTCCCTCTATATCCACAGACCTCAAAGTGGGCTGACAACCGTCAAGCAACCAACTTCGAGTGCACACTAACTCCGTGTGACTTAAATTGTGGTTTTCTGTTAACGAACAGTGACGTGTATTATGCAAATCAAGATTTCAGGTATAACTCCCTGTAAAGTTGATTTGAACAATTTTTCCCTCGAAATTATTCAAATCAACTTTACAGGGAGTTATACCTGAAATCTTGATTTGCATAATACACGTCACTGTTCGTTAACAGAAAACCACAATTTAAGTCACACGGAGTTAGTGTGCACTCGAAGTTGGTTGCTTGACGGTTGTCAGCCCACTTTGAGGTCTGTGGATATAGAAGGAAAAATTGGATCGGTGTCGGGTAGAGTTCCCTGGTAGCTCAGTTGGTAGAGCGTTGGTACGTAAAACCAAAGGTCCCGGGTTCGATGCCCGGCCCTGGAACAATTTTTCCCTCGAAATTATTCAAATCAACTTTACAGGGAGTTATACCTGAAATCTTGATTTGCAAAGACGTTATTGTTCGTTTATGTTACGTTATCAGCAGGCTTCGAGACTTTGGACCCGATACAATAAGTTTACTGTGCATGCACTGTAGGTTGTTGACTCGTTGCAGGTAGATAGAGATGTGTTGAGGTAACAACGTTGCTATATAGAGTAGAGTACGGTAGTATGGGGAAACACACATATGTTCATTCTGAAAGTAAATATACATTACACAATGATAATGTCAAAAGAATGTGAAAAGCATTTATTCTTCTGTCTTTTATAAGCATTTGTGTTTAATTATACACAGTGTTAATGGTGGAAATAAGCATGTAGTAATTTTAATTTTTTCATTTATCCTATTGCTCGTCTTTAGGAAGTGCAGTTACAGTACCGAATTGCAATGTACCTACTACAAGATACATTCTCAGTGTCTCAAACGTAAATCTTTTTCGGTTATCTGCCAAAGTTTGTACTGTAGAAAGCTGCGCTCTACGTCGCTTATATTATTAAGAATATTATCACTAATAGAACCATATATTTTAGGAAATCCAGACAACCTCACTCCAGCAAATCCATTAGTAACTCCAGTTCATATTCAGCCAGAATGGTATTTTTTATTCGCATATGACGTGATAGGAGCAAAACGAAAAAACCTAACATCATTGCATTCTCTAAGAGACAGTCCTTTATTCTCGGGTGATTCTATGTCCAATAATTTGCTGTTTATGTTACACAATGTTCCATATCCGTTATTTTAACATAAAATTGATTTCCACTTCTGTTTTACACGTTCAGTAACCGGTGTACTTGGTGTCTCATTAATTCTCTGCATCATTTTCTAAATTAATTTGAGGGCTTCCGGCATCTCTTGCTCTGACTTCTCTAACCGTGTAATAGTTTGAGACACATTTTGTATGAAACCAAATTATTCGTCAGAACCTCAAATTCAGAGCGTTTTGCTTTGCGTATTTGTTGTCATTCATTCTACAGTACCCCCACCAATTGTACGCTTTACCACTATACTCAGTACGCCGTTCTGCGGATTTCCCACTGAACTGCTCTATCGGGTCCGAAGTCTCGAAGCCTGGTTATCAGTTTTAGGAAAATTGCAGAAGAATCTGGAATTTCTAAATCAACAATTTCAAACATTAGCAACAATTTGAATACTGTAGTTACTTAACATTATGTAAAGTAATTTCCTTTCCGTTGCATGCTAAAGACATTCTCTGTCGGTGACTCAGGAGAAGATGAGCGCGGAGTGAGGGAAAAGTTTAGTTAATAGAGAATGTTACGACAATAGTGCAATACTTGCACTATTAGTAAGTGGAAATAATGTTTCCACTTACTAGTAGTCCACACCTGTGGAGTAACGGTCAGCGCGTCTGGCTGCGAAACCAGGTGGCCCGGGTTCGAACCCCAGTCGGGGCAAGTTACCTGGTTAAGGTTTTTTCCGGGGTTTTCCCTCAACCCAATACAAGCAAATGCTGGGGCAACTTTCGGTGCTGGACCCCGGACTCATTTCACCGGCATTATCACCTTCATATCATTCAGACGCTAAATAACCTAGATGTTGATACAGCGTCGTAAAATAACCCAATAAAATAAAATAAAAACTTACTAGTAGTACAAGTAATATTGGAGACCTGCGTAACTCCTGTACTGTTATATGGGTGCCAGACATGGTCTCTTACTGCCAAACTTCGTAACAGTCTCCAAATATGCCAAAGGAAGATGCTGAGAAAGATACTAGGCTTATCACTGAGGGACAGAGTTCCAAACGAAGTGCTACAAAAGATGGCAGCAATTAAAGATCCAGCACTGCAAGCCACCAACACCAAATGGAAGTGGGGAGGCCATGTTGCACGACTTGGAGACGGAAGATGGACGCAGACAGTCACACTATGGGATCCCCGCATTGGCAAGAGATCACCCGGAAGACCAAGACGAAGATGGGCCGACCTCTTCAGTGAACGAGTAGGAAGCCATTGGTCAAGCAGAGGAAGACACAGGGAAGACTGGAAAAACCTAAGAAGACAAGCGAACAGCGACTAAAACAAGTGCGACAGTGCGACAGAAACAAGCGAACAATACCAAACTGTGCAGAATGTGAACCAAGTAAACAATTCCACTCTTACGCGGAGTAGCTCACCGCGTGAGACAAATAGAGCTCTCCCTCTATAGGAGGAGGCCTTTGCCCTTAACGGGACATTTTTTTAGGCTAATCATTTCATTTCATTTCAGTAGTACAAGTATTGCACGTGTTGTCGTAACGTTATCTAATAATCACTCTTTTTTCCTCACTTCGCTCTCGTCTTCTCCTGAGTAACAGAGTACTTGCCTCTACGTTAAACACCCCTTAGGTTGGACATTTTTCTATTGAGCCATACGTGTACAGCTTAGAGAGGTTTCACTGTACGAAATTACGTACAAAATTCCTAATAATGACTTGAGATTAAAAACGAAATTTTTATTTATTTATTTGAAGATTTATCGTCTGATCTCACCGTAATAATAATCTTATGGAAGTGTTACGACCATTTTGAAACACGGTGTATTTAATTCTCGTTTTATTTCTTCATTGCAGTGTCCGTCGAGTCAGTGAGTTTTTTTCACTGATCGAACATATGTTGCCTTTAGCTCAGCGGTCATCAGCACAGTGCACCCTTGGGTTAGCGTTTCTTACCCGCGGATAAGAGATGCGCTCGCGTGCATCCGTGGCTACTGGCGGGGTTGCTTTCTACTCGATGGTGCATATTCCGATACACTCCTTAACCATTACTCATTTCAACGAATGCTGCTCTAGCTCTTACAGAACTGTAGTATAGTGAATGGTCTTTCCTGTTGAAGATTACTGTATATTTTACTATAATAAAGAAATAGATGAAAAGATAATACATTTATAAAACTACGATACTAATGCTGCTGGGACAGTAATAATAATAATAGTTTTATTTTCCCTGTCAGAGTTAAGGCCATCAGGCCTTCTCTTCCACTCAACCAGGATCAAATTACATACAAAAAATACATACCGGTATACAAATATTAACTTAAAAATAATAATAAACATAATTAAGTAAAAAAAGAGAGATTGAATACATATACACAATCAGCATTAACTTTAAAATAACAATAACAAAAAAAAATAAATAATAAAAAAGACACTGAATACATAATCACAAACAGGAAAATACATCTAGTATACAAGTATTAATTTAAAAAAAGAATTAATACATATGAATATAATCTCACAACTAAAGGAATAGTAGAATTAGTATGATCAGCACAGCATGTGTTACATTGAGACAATGACAATTACCTAGATATACGTGTTAATGCAAAAATAAAATAATGACTGTGTAAAATAATAATAATAATAATAATAATAATAATAATAATAATAATAAATAAAAATTATACCTAAAAACTAATTCTTTGCATTTAAAATATATCTAAACAACGTAATTTTAAACAACTGAGGACTAAGACTGCTCCTAATTTCGAGCGGCAGCGAATTCCATGAGCGGGCCATGGCTATTGAGAAAGAACTTGAGTACAGTGATGTCTGATGACGTGGTATTGATAGCAATAGATTGTGCTGTGAACGTGTATTTCGAATATGATGTGAAGCTAGGAGAGTAAATCGAGAGGCAAGGTAGTTGGGTGTGGAATCATGTTATAATTCGATATAGCAGGCAAAGAGAATGTACTAAACGTCGACCTTCCAAGCGGAGCCAGGAGAGTCGTAGAAAATATTCCGATATATGATCATGTCGGCGGATATTGAAAATAAATCGGACGCAGACATTATGTACACGTTGAAGTTTTTGAGAAATTCCAGCACTTAGGTCGCTATATAAAACATCACAATAGTCAAAGTGAGGCATTACAAGAGTCTGTACTAGAATTTAGTAGTGAAGACTGTAGCTGTTCAATGTCAAGGTAAGTTAACGACGCTCTTCTGCGAAACTCTATATGGTGACAAAGCCCAGAGGTTGTCTGGCAACCAAAAGATGGAATTCTTGTGATGTGCTATGGCGTGACCTTAGCTACTATGTCAGTTTTTTTTTTTTTTTTTACTCTTACGTTCCAGGAATAAACTCGAAACTATAAGCCAAGTCTAGGAATAGTTGAGGTTTTTCACTTCACGAAATAT
The DNA here is from genome assembly GCF_040183065.1 of Periplaneta americana. Classification (NCBI taxonomy): domain Eukaryota; kingdom Metazoa; phylum Arthropoda; class Insecta; order Blattodea; family Blattidae; genus Periplaneta; species Periplaneta americana. Next base: position 168,621,442 of record NC_091119.1, on the reverse strand, counting down.
ACATCAGAAGTTCCTGAAATGCGGGAGAGCCCAAATGCACGTCAAGCTGCCTTTCACGGTTTCTGATGGCAAGTCTGCACTCTCTCTCTCTCAGTGAGCAATAAATTAAATTAAAATCTAAGTGTCATAAAGTCTGCTTTTATTACTCGTCACATGGGGGTGTGGGGGAAGAGAGGGTAGGAAGGGAAAGAAGTTGGAGAAAATAAAAAAAGAGCTTAGTAGGAGAGAGTCGGAAAAAAAGCAAAGAATATAAAATGCCGGTGGCAAATTCTGGAGCCTTAGTTTGCATTATGTATACTACGTCCCACTGTTCCCGGACAGATGGTCGTGAACGCACGCGCGCGCCGCCTGGTTTGCATGTTTCGTGTAATTTATATTGCCATCTCGCTCTTGCATTACGCAGATCCTGGCTTGACAGCTTACAATTCGTTGCGATCGCTGTATTTATCTTCATTTATCTGCTCATACAGTTATGTAGAAACTTTAATAATGTCGGAATGAAGGAAGCGGTTCCGTACCAGAATTAATGTTTCGAATTAATGGCGACATGGATGAATTAACCAGTGATACAGTCGGCCACAAAGGTGCTTTTAATTTGTTCGAAATGTTCCAGTTGGATTAGAAACGGATAACGGCCCCCTAATCTGGATAATAATTCACTGATTGTGCGGGACAATGAGAGACAGAATCCCCTTTTAATGGGGGGGGGGGGAGGTACAACTTTCGCTAGTATAACTATAATATAATTGAACATTTTTTTCCTCTGAATCTATACGTCCTCTGCAAACAAAAATTTGCACGCTTAATATACACCATCTGTACATCAGCAAATAATTTTAGTATTTTATGCTCGACCATGCCGAAATGTAGTAATTATACACCTGGTAGCAGCCCTTTAATGGACCTCATTAAAGTACACCTATTCATTGAAGTTCAGGTTTTCCACCAATCAGGAAGCAATATGAAAGCGCAAGTATCGATTATTCTCGGATATGCAATCGAAAGACAACTAGCGAAACGTCACGGAGGCTGGAAATCCAATACTGTCGCAGAAGGTTATGTTCTGTTACTATAATAATGAGCGTTAATTATAAATAATATTCAAATAAATTCAATTTGTCATCTCGTTTTTCAATATCTAAATCAATTTCCAGGTTATATCAAGATTAATGTTCATTTTACTCTCTAGATTATATCAAGGTCAATGACATTTGTTCCTCGGAAAAAATCAATACTTTCGCGTCTGCGCACATCTCACAATTTACTAGATATTGCACAAGGTCACTTCCGCTCCCCAGTCAGATAAGAATAATATGAATACTTATCAATAATTTCAAGTTAGAAATATGGTCGAGCAAAAAAAGTCGTATGAAACTTGCCTATAATGGTAATGAAGACGCTCGTATGAAAATTATGAAACTCGTGCTCGTTTCATAAACATACTCGCGTCTTAATTACTACCATTATAGGCTCGTTGCATAATGTACTATTTCAGAACCAAATAGTTATCTTTTTTTAATTATGAAACATTTTGGACAATTTTTTTTCAGCCGTGTAGCGTTTAAATAACTAAGCTTATTACACTTTTACTACGTCATACTACTTTTGACCAATAAAACTGTACGAAAGGACATCTTTCAACCAATCATGGCTGCTTATCGCCCAATTTTATCACTTCCCTAGCATTTGTTTAATTTTATCGCTTCCCTAGCATTTGTTTGTATTTATCACTATCCTAGCTTTTGTATCTATGTTTACCAACATTTCAAACTGCAAATCCTTTACGGTACTATAAAACATGCTTTGCGAACGGAATTTGTTTCCTTCATAGATAGACGATGAAAATGGCGGCTCCGTCAAACGTTTTGGTGAAGCTAACATTAGTGAAATAGAATTTTGGTAAGTCAATAAATTAATAATCATCATCATCAACATCATCATCTTCTTCTTCTTCTTCTTCTTCTTCATGGTATAGGCCTCATGGCCTGTTCCGGCTCAATACTCCATCGCTTTCTTGGTCTGCCAGAGTCCCGTCTTTCTTGTGGTTTATAATTCCATGCCAACTTCGGAAACCTTCCATAATCCATTCTCTGTAAATGGTCGATCCAGCTTTTCTTATAATCATAGACTTGCTGAATTATAGATTTAATTTCTAATTCCTCCCTTATGCTTTCATTTCTTATATGCCCTAGTCTTGTACAGCCCTTGACTGCTCTTAGAAATTTCATTTCTGATGAGTGCATATTATTAATTTCTTTCTGTCTTAGAACCCAATTCTCACTACCATATGAGAGGGATGGAACTGCTATAGCCTTATGGAATTTTAATTGTGTTTTCTTCCTTGTTTTATTTCCTAAAACTCTTCTGATCGTACCACACAAATCAATAAATTAATATCTATTTTATTTTATTAGAGTACTTTATTTCTTCTAATCTTTATATAGTATACCTTGAAAATTGTAAGATGCAAATATATGTATGCAGAGTTATGTGGGACTTATCGTAGTATATCCCCAATAAATTTTCATCTTCTTTTGAAAAAATATGCATTAAGCTCGAAATTAGTTGTCCCAGGTCGTCATAAAGTATACCTTAAGATAGATCTCACCTAAGGAATTCAAGAGTGCTGTAATCTTAAAATAGAAAAATTTAGACTTAACAGACATTAGCTCTGACGTCTGCAGATATTAACTGAGCGCAGGAAGATGTTATAAACATTGTAAAACCTGCAAAATATAGTACTAATGATAATAAGTAGTTTTGGCTTAACTTATATCCAGCCATTCCTCCCCTGAGCACGAGAACACACTCTTTCAGGAGAGTGCTAGAATTTTGTAAATTTACAATTTCTTTGTTTTGTATTTTCTGGAAAGAAACAATATTATTTGTGGAACGAGCAGTTGTTGGATATTATCTTCTTGTATTATGTAATAGCAGCCAATTAACAGATACGCGTTTGGATTGTATTATAGTAATAAAAATGATAAATAGTTTTGATTTCATTTTTCTCCATCCTTACTTGGAGAAACTACTTGTTGGATATCTTGTTGAATTATATTGTAGAAATAAAGATTTAGAAATATTTTTGGTCTCATTTCTCTTAATCCTTTTGCGTAACGATCAATTGAGACGTATTCTCTTCTGTTATTTTATAATAAAATATTGTGGCGTCATGCTTGAATATTCTGGTCGCGTCAGGGAGTTGCGCGCGTATCTAGCGAGAAGGAAGACGCGGGGAAACGGAAACTCGAGCTTCGGTGGGAGCTGTAGCGCGGTACGGAGAGAGGGGAGGAGAACTACGGTGCCGGCGCGGAGCGGAGAGAACATGGGAAGCATCAAGAAGTGGATTTCTCTCGAAGGTTCTGAAAGCCACGCGAATCGAAGATTCCAGAACATGTGGTGTAATAAATAACACCGTGAGTGCCCGACGGAAGTCAGTCTTGAGTCAACAATTGTTGTCTTGGAGAGCAGCGAGCAAGGGGAACCTGAATTCGACTGTGCAGTGAACTTGAGTCCGTAACTGTGGCAGTGTCCGTGCGAGAGCGACGCATCCGGAAGACCTGAGTTCGACGTGCAGTGAACTTGAACAGTGAGCTAGAAGAACTAGCCAAGGCAAGTGAACTGTGAACTGAGAATTGTCAGATTTGTTCTGCACATAGTGCTTTGTGAACATTGATTGAAATTAGGAGTATATTGTTGTTCTTCTCAATAATACACGACGTGCATTGTCATTTTCGCTGTGTGCAGTGCAATAACGACTACTGTGTTGCTGTGTTGAGTGGAATACACATTGTTGTCGGGTGAATTATTAAAACTAAAAATCACATTGTTATCGGGTGCGTGGTGGTTAAATTACAGTAGAATTAAAATATACAATATTATGGATATCTATGGTCTCATTTCTGTCTAGCATTTTTGCTTACACCGAATTGATTAATGTTTTCTTGGAATCTATTACAATAATAAAGAATTGAGAATATTCTTGTCACATTTCTGTCCAGCCTTTTATGGAGCAATTATTGAAAGAATATGATCTTGAACTGTATTTCACTATATTGTATTCTTTTAGCAACGAATTCGTGAATATTTTCTCGGGTTCTGCCTACAATAAGAAAGAATTGTGAATATTCTTGTTATATTTCTATTCAATCCTTTTGTGGAGCGATAAATAGAGGGATATACTCTTGAATTATATTATAGTAAGAAAGCATTGTGACTAATTTTGCTTAGTATTACGACAAAGAGGAATTGAAGTCATGGTAAATTTTCAACAGTAATCTCAATAGAGGTTTTGATTTATCTAGAGAAAATGAAAGCTCGAGTGGGATTTGACTATTACACGATTAGAAGAAAGTATATAAAGATTAGAAGTAACGAAGTACTCCAATACAATAAAATATGAATTGACTTACGAAAATACAACTGTCTTCAAATGTATTATTGTACCATCTCAACATTACAAATACGACACTAGATGGCAGTAGTGTGTTATGATTAGCTGTTTTCTTGTTATCAGTTGTGCCAACTATGGAATCTTCATTGAACTCTGTGGACTGTTACTAGTCAAGAAGGCTTTGTTGATTGAGTTTCCTTTTTAATAAAACAGTTCCATTCCACTTCAATTGTCCCGATCCCAGGAATCAACGTCACTTGACGGATGATTTTCAATAAATCTTAGTATTAAACAATCTCTGATACGTGACTATCCATAATATCATATAGCAGAAGCTATAACATAACCTAAATCATATAAATAAGTGTTAGAAAAGTTTTAATTAGGGATGATGAAATAAACAAGAAACATTTTAATTAACGATGATGAAATAAAAATAAACATGAATAATTTTAAAAGAAACAATTATTGAAAGTACAATTTTCAAATTTGAAAATTTTAGTGGTTGGTGGTTCAGTTGATGTTATATTAGACGAGTGCGTAAAAGAAGTGGAACTCGTTGATGTACATGGTGTATTCCTCAACTTATTCAGGATTTCCGAATGGTGCTCTTCATTTATTTGTAAATAGGGTTTCAGGGAAGATTCATATCTATAGCCAGTGATCTTTATTAATTCTTGTTTTTGAATGCCAATGCGCGTCATATTTGAAAGTGCTGTGCATCGACTGAGTGATTTGTAATTTTCTGTTTTTTGACGTCCAGACCAGTGCAGTTTGAAATGTTGGCAAACAAAGAAACAAATGCTAGGGAAGTGATAAAAATAAACAAATGCTAGGGAAGCGATAACATTAAACAAATGCTGGGGACGCGATAAAATTGTGCGATAAGCAGCCATGATTGGTTGAAAGACGTCCTTTCGTACCGTTTTATTAGTCAAAAGTAGTATGACGTGGTAAAAGTGTAATAGTCAAAGAAAATAATAAACGAACAAGAGTTAAACTCTGGATGCAAACGCATAAGCGAGTGGTTATTAAATTGATCAAGGCGAGATTGGAAAATTAATATTAAACATATAGCTCGTTAGCCGTGTGATCTCAATTGGATATATTATCTGAACCATACTAGTGTACAATGATGGGTTTGTGTAGTATTAATGGCGAACTGTCGGATCACTGAAGCAGAAAATATACTTGATTGATGATAGGCACGGAATTTTGTTAATCATTTACACAAATAAGCTCTCTGATTTGATAACATTAATGGATTAATGAAGTAATTGGTTGAAATTTAATGAGCATAATATGATAAACGTGTAGTTTAGCATTCGGAAACACTTCAAATTATTACACAAAACAACGGAAATAAATAATTGTAGGTGGAAATATACTGTGATTATAGCTTTAGTAAGGGAAGTTATGGAAATAAGTGCAGATATTTTGACAGGGGTAATGGAAACAGTACGAATTAAAATGTTTCTCTCCAATTTTTTCCTGACTTTTGCGGATTGTTCAGTATTTAGCCTATACCGTATTATGCTAACGAATCCAACACTTAAGCATCTGCAAGACTAGAGAAAACTAAATTTCCCCTCTCACATCAAAGATAAATCACAAGTCTATGCTAGTGCTGCGAAATTGTACCCTATCTTAAATAGAAGCCGTAATCTAGATATATAGACAGGTATAACAGTATATACAGGGTGTATCAAAAGGTAATGTCAATCGTTATGGAGGTGATAGAGATCTGATTTGCTGCAAAAAATGTTAATACCAATTTTTTCTGAATTAGTATCCGTTTTCGAGTTGCACGATGTTAAACGTTCCTTTGATTATCATTTCATTTTACTAAGTATCCTCTATTGTGATTAATGTACTGTGTTCTATAGCCTAAATTTAGTTTCTACTACTTGTGATTAATGTACTGTGTTCTATAGCCTAAATTTAGTTTCTACTACTTGTGATTATGGACGGTCCTTTTTCTTAGCCTGCGCGTTCTCCAGACTTGATACCAGTGGACTTCTAGCTATGGGGTTCCGTGAAGGAACGTGTTTAAAGTTCTGAAATAAAGATGATCTAGTAGCAAAGATTCACAGATTTGTAGCTGCAGGGAGTGTAGAACTTGCAAAGCGAGATTAGACTTGTATGCATCTATGTGAGAATGGGAAACATTTTCAACACCTGCGCTGATAGACGAATGAATGATATACCAGTGTAATTTATGCTTGTTCAAGTACTTACTATGATTATTTAGCGAAATGAAATACGAAATGGGTTAATTGTGTATGACATTTATATAAAAGTTTATCATCGTGCAACTCGAAAGCGGGGATAAATTCGAAAAAGAAAAATGTATTAACTTATTTTACAGCAAATCAAGTCCTCCATCACGTCCTTAACGATTGACTTTGCTTTTTGATATATTCTGTATAAAAGTCAAATTAGACCAATTTTGACAATTTGTTCAAGCACCGCAGAAATACTTACGTAGAATTTAGTTTTTCAGAACAAAATTTTACGACTAATATCGGGGCTACCTTATGTGAGATTAATTCATAACGAACTTAAAATTTAGATTGTTGGGGATTTCTTAAACAATTCAACATTTCGGACATACAATAAAATTTACAATAACTTAGTAAACATATTATAATTTCGAGTCTAGGGAATTATAACCCTGCGGTAAAATTCTTTCAATCATTTTTTATCATAATACACAGCTCTCTCAAATTGACTGAGACTATTGGGAATTAAAGCAAAGGATTTCCCAAAACACTATGAAATGTTTGATGTAAAGCAATTTTTATCTTCAAAAGGAAGGAAAAACGAGAAATATTAAATTATAATTGAAGCAGTGAGATCAATAACCATTCAAGTCCACTTATACAAGTTTCGAGAAAAATGCAAAAGGCCTTTTTTTATTTCTTACATAATTTATAATTTTTGCACGTAATATTTCTGGTTGTTTTAGAGATCATGACAAAGTAGTATACCAAATTTTAAAGTCGTAACACTTGTGGAAATATTCAAAATGTATTTCAAATTTGCAAAAAATAAATGGCCAGAAGTGGACTTGAATGGTTATTGATCTCACCGCTTCAATTTTTTGTCTGAAATATCTCAAATAATAGCCCCTGAAATTAATGACATTACTTAAGGTTCAGCCTATGTAGCTCTTGAACTAGTAGCTATTTACAAAATTCATTTGCAGACAATCCTGCAAAGCTTACATTAAGCATCTTAGTAGTTCACGTAATGTTAATTAGGTTCGTGCATTTGGAAATTATTTAGGTGAAACCTACGTACTTAATGCAAGTGAAGCATTTGAAAAGTCATATTTCCATGTTGAAAGTCAAGATAATGTGATTTCATTTACATTACGTTGATGTTGTTATAATATTATTACTGAATTTGAAGCTTATTTGTTCACGTAATAACAGCTGTAAAGGGATTATCCTTAAAGAGTAGCCTATTAGGGAGGGGCCATTAGTAAAGTTGAGTAACGTATATGGTAATAATTTCCAGCTATTTCCTATAGTGTAAGTCAGCCATGGCGAAAATGTTACTCGCGAGCACATTGTGGCTCGCAATAACAGCTACGTATTTCTCTTGCTTCCTACCTCTTCTAACCCTCATTCTCTCACTCACTGGAGTCAAACTCCGTTCCATTTGTATTTGTCTCTCACCTGCGGGTAGCGTATCGTCGCAATGTCTCTCTCGAAACGATGTACCTCTACAAAAACGAAAGTTTCAAGTAGGATGGGAGGACGCATTTTTTGCTGCCAATATGATGAGAATATTAAATGTATGATTTGTTCACAAATATTACGAGGAAAACGGTTGTATAACATAAAACAGCATTATACTACATGTTACTCATGAAACATTAAAAGGTTAAGTGTTGTTGTTATTATTATTGTTATTATTATTATTATTATTATTATTATTATTATCTCTGTATGTCGATCCTTTTTCAGCTGACGTACGATTAATGTGGTTAGATCTTTAATTCAAACTCACAGATTTGTAATGTGATGTTAAATGAAAGCTAGATGTAAGGACTTGACAAATATGGAACTTTAAAATCTTTGCCAAGAAATAAATATCCGAAGCTTCGTTCTTTCGCTTGCTCTGTTGAAGCCATGTTCGCCACATCTTACGTTTGTGAAAAATTATTTTCAACAATGAAAATAGTAAAAACCAAATTTAGATCACGACTGATAGACAATACCTTCGTGATCAACTACGACTGGCAGTAAGTGACATAATTCCTGATTTTGAAACTGTGTCGCAGAGACATTCTGAAGACAGTTAATTTTACGTTGTGATAATGTGTCCTATGTTTTCTTGTTCATTTCTTTCTTCGTTACACGTACTAAACATTAGTTTGTAGCGTTGTACTGTATAAAATTATATTTAAGTGCTTGACGTAAGGAAAATGAAAATTCATTAATAAGTCAGACAGTTGCTTGACTTCCCCTTCGGGTGTCCGCCTCCCTCCATAGGTGCTATGCACGTTGCAGGTTACACAGTGGCTCGGCGCACGATCACATTTTCGCCACGGCTGGTGTAAGTAATTGATAGACTACCGTAAAATGGAAATTGTGTACTTATTTAGAGTGTAAAAGCTAGGATAATATAATCGAATTTTCACTTAAAAAGTTTTTTAAAACAGGAAGTTTGTAGGTTGAAATTTATAACATAAGGTTTATGAGTTTAACTTAAGCTTCTTACAGGGGAAAAAGGTTCTCTCGTTAGTTGAGTTGCTCGTTTCCTATGCAAAGAAAATTAAATTACTATACTGTACAAAGTCGGAGCCGTCTCGATACGGACTCTATTTCTTTTTCGACCACTGTCACAGGAAGAAGTTTCTTACTGAAAGCACGACAACACAAATCACATTTATGCTTGTGTTGTTGCAGAAAGCTTAGTGATAAAATATCCGGAGGAGGAACATATAGGACTGACACAGAAAAATGGAGGAGCCAGCCGGGGTGGACCAGGGATTTATAATGTGATTCAGATTCAAAGCATTCCGTATAAAAAGCAGAGAGCATCGGATTTTTATAGCATCCCTGCTGCTGATGGAACCAAGGCATGGGCACACGTTGCTCTTCCTTGATTACTTTCCGAACATCCATAAGATCTTGTTACACGATGCTATCTGTACGCGTTTGCTTTATAAAGTTAATGCTGAGTTGAAGGAAAGTATTTTCTAACCTTAATGACCCTATGAGTGGACTACAAATATAGAGGTGCAAGAAGTTCACTAACATTTAAGAGTTTGCTAAAGAGTTGTTCTAACAACAAATCTGAATTTGGTGATCTAGAAAGTTAATGCTTCGTTAGGAAGCTCTGAATAAGATATCGGCTTCAGAAAATAAAACAAAAGGTTGGATTCCTTGTAAGTTGAATTTGAATTTATTGAAATTGAAATTACATATATAGTTTTCACCAAAAATTACAAATGGGAAATTTCCAGTTACATAATTAGAGTTGATATAATTACAGTTAGTCTTACATAAAATTATTAGCGGTAAAATTATTAATAATGAACTATTAAACCGCATTAATTTTAATGCGGTTAAAAAAAATTAGGGAACATACAGTTACTGAATATTCCCATTTTTAACTCAAAACCGGTATTGAAATGCTCAGTTTTCAGTTCAGACGTGTAATATATTCAATTCTCTATCTATTGAAAATAACCTCCTGGAATTTGGGTTAACATTGCAACAAAAGCTATACAGAATTACTTCATGAACTGTTGTACACGCCATTTGATTAAAATTTCTATTATAATTTATAATTTTATGTAGACCTAGTATATTTCTGTATTTTCAGACTTAATGAGTTTGTGTAATTTATTTTTATTTATACAGTACAATTTGGCGTAACTGTGCAAATTTAATTGGAATGTATCCCTGTTGTTGACAGAGTAAATAAATAAATAAATAAATAAATGAATGAAGGAAGGAAGGAAGAAAGAAAGAAAGAAAGAAAGAAAGAAAGAAAGAAATTCATTTCATATATATTTTTACTGGCTGAGTTACGGCCATAAATCAATTTCCTCCAGTCAACCAGTATAAGAACAATGGAAAATATAAAAATAATTAAAAACACAACACAGCGTTTTCAAGCACAGAGTACTGTATGTAATTTATTAATGTACTTCTATGGAAATAATTTATTAAGCTTTGTAGAAAATAGTGCAAGATAATAGTTTTTCTATACGTCGCAAATTACGTGTAATTTACACAAAATATGTATCATGTAATTTACTTGTCAAATATGGTAACAGAGGAGCCAATGCTACACTGGCATGCACGGACGTATTTCACAGACTGACTGTTGGAATCAAATCATTCTGTGTTTTGATGCTAAGCACAACGCTCTCATGACCGTTTTGTTTTCGTTTCTTTAATTAAATGATTGATAATGAGAAACTGATTTCTTTGGTACCAGAATATCTCGGGGTTCCATTTTAAAATATTGACAAAATTTAAGTGATTTAAAACTTGTATCATAAATAATTAGTTTGTTCAATGACAGGCTCTTACCTTGCTGTTATTCGCCCGACTCTACGAGCGTGGCTCATAGATGTCGTTAGTGTCGAGAAACGTAGACCACCTAGTTCGTCAGGGAATATCCAGAATGCTCCACAAGTGATAAGTCTGTATAGCAGTTGTAATGTATAGGGATATCAGAGGGAAATCGGAGTATTCGGAGAAAATCCCCGTGTTGCCTGGACCGCAGGTTGGCCCAACAGAAGTTATAAATTCTGGGTGGATGAACTGGAATTTAAACCCATGTCGCCTGGTTTATAAAGCCGAAGTTTAATCACCGGTTGTGCGAATCAAGGAACTCAGAAAATTGGAAATATTGTGTTCGGTATCGGTGATATCGAAAATTGAATTTTGAATTATCTTTATTTCTCTGCGTGTTTTTGTCCAAGAATTTCTTCCGAAGTATTGGGTGTTCAGTTCAAAGTGTGTCATGGCTCGCTGTATGCCGTCATGTGGCTAGTCGATGAGCCTAGGGAATTCAATCGTCCTACACTTTCGCAGATGTGTATTACCTATATGCCAAAGAAGTTGCCTAGAAAGTGCGGCGTTCATTCTGAAGAGCACTTACCGATACGTACGGTAACGCCGGTAGTGGCAGGATTGTGAACTGTTTGGAAACACGTACTGAGGTGAGTTTTTTCCTTACTGTGGAGATATGAGGAGAGGGTTAAGACGATTACTTACGTATTTGTTGACATTAATTTCGACGATCAACATGGACACGGAGCATTTGATTTGTGTTGTGGAAAGTTGCCGTATGCAAACGATGATAACAAATACCCTGCGTACGACTTGGCCTCGCAAAACACAGTTCGAAAGAGGTTGCCACGACGTTCAAGTTATACCGTACACGTTCTCAAGTTCAGATTGAAAGCCTTGATTAATAGGCAACTTCTCTGACACAAAAGCTGAAACTCACTTCAAATTGCTGACTCATCAACAGTGACGTCATGACACACTTTGAAATGAACACCCAGTATAGGAAATATTATGTTCACATTTTTACTATTTGCGAGAATATTCGCCTCAGGATGTTGCATAGAAAGTAAAGCCATTTATATTAAAATGAATCGTCTTGAAATATAAGATGAAAAGTTAATTCCAATTTAATTTACAGTGACATTTGATATCGTCTAGGGATTTTACTTCTTTGTGATCTCTTAGACGTATTTTTTTGTAATACATTGAACCTCCACTCCATCTAAACCGACCAACCTCTTAGGTCTGTAATTGTCTCATTTTTCACTTGTGGTATACACACTCATTCATTTCATAAGATCGTGACTTCTTTCTGGTCTGAAGGTGTTACTTCTGCCACTAACCTCAGAAAATTCTTCTTTGCCGCCTCGTTTATTATCTTCTGTTGCCAGACACCAAGTTCGTCTGCAATATATTACAACTGTGAGCGTCAACGATTTGTTAGATGTCAGTTTCGTGTTTTTTTCCTTATTACATCTCTTAATCTCTTAATTGGCCCATACAGTAGGCTAGTGTCCAAAGAAAACAAATCTATTATGAAATATTTACTTCCATGGTGTATATTTAACTGCTACCTCCGAAATTTGTTGACGTTATCAGTTTATGATGTGTACACTGGGACATACTGTTTTAGCTTACTCTGCATTTCATTTTTTTTCCTCAGTTTTTTCGTTGTGACATAACAAAATGGATATTACTATACTCTTTTATGACACGTCTTGTTTTCTTCTAAAAGCTTCTCCTTTCTTGTTTAATTCTATAAACTCTATGTTTCAATTCCTGTTTGTTTTGAACAGTCCACAGAGACATACAATAGTAATATGCGTTACAAGAGCGGTATGTTGAAGTTTTCATGTTCGAGTAAAAGTTTGAAAAAGCGAAACGTAGTTGACCTTTTTTAATTTCCGAGAATTGAAAGAAAACATACCGCTCGTGTATCGTACATTATTTTATGCGAAGATCGTTTATTACATACCCGAAAGAGGAAATTCTAATTAGTTGCAATGAAATCTCCATCTTGGTTTCTGTTCAATGACGGCAAATTTGCAAAACAAAAATATCTATCTTCAACATTGTTGCTTTAAAATGTTTTCTGTGTTTACTATACTCCAGCAGGCCTTGATATACGTCTGTCTTTTTTTTTCCTCCGTCTATGATGAGTCTGGAATCTTGTTGATTTTTTCACGGATTCCTTAATGCTACTTGCATCACGAATGCAGTAACTTTAGAGGAGTTGTAGAGTTTACTTAATTTTTGAACATATTAAAAAACAATAATTAGCAGTGCAATTTAGGTGAAATTGCAGTGGTAAGTTTCCAATTTATAATTATTACTATATTGAACGTCTCTAAAAATAATATGTTAAAAGCCTAAAGCAGTAAAAATCAGTATGTCACTTGAGCGATAAGAAGAGGGAAATTGTTATGTGTGTTAGGTTGGGAATACTGAATGTGGAATTTTAGACTTTCCGCGGATTGGTTTTGTGCGGAAACCAAGCAAATACGCACGATCTCGCACAAAATAATAGATCTTTGAGTTGTGTCCAGTAGGCCTTTGTGCGAGATCGTGCGTATTTGCTTGGTGTCCGCACAGAACCAATCCGCGGAAAATCTAAAATTCCACATTCAGTATTCACAACCTAACACACATAACAATTTCCCTCTTCTTACCGCTTAAGTGACATATTGATTTTACTGCTTTAGGCTTTTAACATATTTTTTTTAGAGACTGCATTCGTGATGCAAGTAACATTAAGGAAGCCGTGAAAAAAACAAGAAGATTCCATAGACTAGGGGAAAAAAAGATAGAAGTATATCACGGCTTGCTGGAGTATAGTAAACACAGAAAAAATTTTAAAGCAACAATGTTGGAGATAGATATTTTTGTTTTGCAAATTTGCCGTCATTGAACAGAAACCAAGATGGAGATTTCATTTCAACTAATTAGAAATTACTCTTTCAGGTATGTAATAAACGATCTTCGCACAGAATAATAATGCGATACACGAGGGGTATGTTTTCTTTCAATTCTCGGATATTAAAAAAGCTCAACTACGTTTCGCTTTTTCAAACCTTTCCTCGAACATGAAAACTTCAACGTACCGCTCTTGTAACGCATATTACTCTTTTCTTTCTCCAGTAAGACAAGAAATATAAATCTATATTAAAAGATAAACAAAAGTAAAAATACTTGTCATGAGCATATCCATTATTTGCAATTCAAATAATAATAATAATAATAATAATAATAATAATAATAATAATAATAATAATAATAATAATAATAATAATTTAGCAGGAAATATAGGAAATGCCTGTTATTATTCGGTTGAGAAGCATTTATCATCCAGTCTGCTGTCAAAAAATCTGAAAGTTAGAATTTATAAAACAGTTGTATTACCGATTCTTCTTTATGGTTGTAAAACTTGGACTCTCACTTTGAGAGAGGAACATAGGTTAAGGGTGTTTTGAGAATAAGGTGATTAAGAAAATATTTGGGGCTAAAAGGGATGAAGTTACAGGAGAATGGAGAAAGTTACACAACACAGAACTGCACGCATTGTATTCTTCACCTGGCATAATTAGGAACATTAAATCCAGACGTTTGAAATGGGCAGGGCATGTAGCATGTATGGGCGAATCCAGAAGTGCCTATATAGTGTTAGTTGGGAGGCCGGAGGGAAAAAGACCTTTAGGGAGGCCGAGACATAGATGGGAAAATAATATTAAAATGGATTTGAGGGAGGTGGAATATGATGATAGAGACTGGATTGATCTTGCTCAGGATAGGGACCTATGGCGGGCTTATGTGAGGGCGGCAATGAACCTCCGGGTTCCTTAAAAGCCAGTAAGTAAGTAAGTAAATAAGTAAGCAATAATAATGTTATTTGCAAGAAAAATACAATACAAAGAAATTGTAAATTAACAAAATTCTGGCACTCCTCTGGTAGAGAGTGTTCTCGTGCTCAGGGGAGGATTCGGTACAAAATAAATTTACATGTATAAATTACAATAAAATAATATATAAAAATTTAATACTTACTATAACAAATTATTTATCGAAGTCTTTTTAATACATGGAAAATAAGGCAAAAATTTGTAGACAAAGTTAGAGATAGTTAGCAGGAATTAGCAAGAAGAGCACATTAAAAATAACGGGTGTTTATCCATACGAAGTTACAGGGCATAAGTTTGAAATTCGTCCTGGCCTCTGGGATTAACGAATTTGACACCGTTTGATGTATGCCTAAGAGAATTCATGGACTACAAAATTTGCTATTCATTAGTGGAGTCCAAAATGGATTTAACTGCTTATATTGCAGAAGCATCAACAGTCATCAGAGAATACTCCGACATTTTCGAGCCAGTTAAATGATCCTTTTCGCGTCGTTTATAGCTTTGTGCTAAAGTTGGTGGCCATGCTTATGAACATCTACTCCACAAAATGAGCGAAACATTATAACGGATAATATCAAGCTCCGCAACAATAATTCCCTCTTTGACTGTACATTTGAATCATGCTGCTTATAGTTGCTGCAGGCCAAGGTACGTACAGTCTGGAGGAGTGACTGTGCCATAGCTTCAGGCGGAGTAATCAGTGCTGCGTGCGCACACGGAAAATAGTACCCGAGCTACCATAGTAGGAGAGGGGAAAACGGTGGGGGTAGTTCTTATTGTTGTGACCGCGAAGCATATTTGAGGAGTTTGAATATATATTTGCGGAGTTTGATAACACCGGGAGTAACGGTCAGCGCGTCTGGCCGTGAAACCAGGTAGCCCGGGTTCGATTCCCGGTCGGGGTTTTCCCTCAACCCAGTATGAGCAAATGCTGGGTAACTTTCGGTGCTGGACCTCGGACTCATTTCACTAGCATTATCACATTCATCTCAGTCAGACGCTAAATAACCTAAGATGTTGATAAAGCGTCGTAAAATAACCTACTAAAATAAAAATAAAAAAGATAACACCGGTGGTCATTCGTTGTTGGGACCACCCAAGCGGTCTCCGTGCGAGGACAATCCCAGTCCGTGTTCTCTCCTAAAGAGGGACTAATAGATAGATAGATCACAATTGTTAAAGTGTCGCGAAATAATCAATTAAACTATCGCAATATGAATCTCATGAGATAAAGTATATAGTATTTACATATTACCTACCACGGACTATTTCGAGTAGAAACAGACTGCAATATCAATGCAACTACTCCTCTTCCCTTGCCTACAAGAATAAACCGAGGTCTTCCCACGAAACCTTCATCTATGGAACGGTATTCAGCCAACCAGAATCTCCTTAACAATAGAGCTCTGTTTGAATTAGAACAATCGTCAAATGATCCGAGAAACAATTCTGAGGTACGACATTCAAACATGTAATGCGTTTTACGAGTTGCTGAATTATATTCGTCTTTGTCTGCAATTCAGAGAGACAAAGAAATGTCGGGGGAGAGAAAGAGAGGAATTCTGTCTCAGGTCCGGCTAGATTCCTTGCTTACCTGTCAATTGTTGTGAATTACTACATTTAGTAGGTTGTGAGTGCTGTGGAGTGTGCCATTGAAATTGCGCAAATGACAGACTGGAATGTGATACGTTAATTAAACAAAGAATCTGCAACTCGATATGTAATTAGACGGTTTTATGATGGAATTCGTCACTGTACTAATTTGGGGGAGCATTCTCTGTTTGGTTATCATGTGATCGTCGTCGTCAAAGGAACTGGAGAACTGAAAACAAAACCTCAATCTGATTATGATTCCCCATGTCGCGGAATTAGCTTCCTCTTCCATTCCATTTAATTAGCATCAGTCATTCACAGCATGGTGCTTAATCGTGTGTTATTAAATAAAAAACAGTTTACTACGACACATCCAATTATGTATATTTAGTAAAAGGATGTAATTGGCATAATACGCATTTTACCCATGTTTAACGATAATTGAATCTTTCAGTAATACCTCCACGGGTATTTATCTTTTACCTAGCAGCAAATTATGTATGATACTAGAAACTATGAGCGTATTCCGAATCTCAGCGCTGAGCAATCTGATGGCATCACGGTGTTCCGAATTTCACCGATGAAGTCATTGATGCTCCACCAGTGTCGCACCGGTGCCATCAGCTTGCAGAGGTGGTGGCAGTCGCCATCAGCCGCCATCAGTGAATCTGATTGGTTATTGTATAGGGCGGGAATTAGCAGACAAATGACATCGTGCACTCTTGTGTCATGGCGGTGTGTTCTGCTTTAGTTCTGCTGTATTGTTTGTAATGCGCACAACGTAAAAACATTATGTTAATGGCTTATGAGCGAACATGTCAACGGACCAGTTATTACTACCGGTTCAAGAAATAAATTGTTTATGCAAATCTAGTCTTTCAGGTGAAGCTCCCTGTAAAGGAGATTTGAATAATTTCAAGGGAAAAATTGTTCCGGGGCCGGGTATCGATCCCGGGACCTCTGGTTGAACGTACCAGCGCTCTACCACTGAGCTACCCGGGAACTCCACCCGACACCGTCTCAACTTTTCCCTTTATATCCACACAACTCGCGTGGGCTGACGAAACGCCAGAGACCCACAACGAGTGCACACAATCTCTGTGTGACTTGGAATTGTGGTTCAACCAGAGGTCCCGGGATCGATACCCGGCCCCGGAACAATTTTTCCCTTGAAATTATTCAAATCTGCTTTACAGGGAGCTTCACCTGAAAGATTAGATTTGCATAATATATACGTTACTGTGTTCGTTAACAGAAAACCACAATTCCAAGTCACACAGAGATTGTGTGCACTCGTTGTGGGTCTCTGGCGTTTCGTCAGCCCACGCGAGTTGTGTGGATATAAAGGGAAAAGTTGAGACGGTGTCGGGTGGAGTTCCCGGGTAGCTCAGTGGTAGAGCGCTGGTACGTTCAACCAGAGGTCCCGGGATCGATGCCCGCCCCGGAACAATTTTTCCCTTGAAATTATTTAAATTTTTTCTGCTCTCTTTTCTTTGAACGAGATGGCAGTACGGAAATTTCGCAAAATTTTGCTAGCGTAGTACAGACAACAACTTATACAGTCGCCATGACAGCCATCGATCCTTCCAGCAGTGTTGTTCCTATTTCGCTGCAGCGTGACATCATTGTTGTCCACCGGTCCGGTGAGATTCGGAATACTTTGTATGTTACAGAGTAGCGTTACGTCATAAACCTCTGGATCTTTAGACCAGTGGTCGTCAGCACTCGCTGAAATGTGCAAAGGGTAAGCGGAGCCGTCCCGTGTGCACCGTCGTGCAGCAGGAATAGGTAGAGAGCATACCCGATAGCAACTACGAGTGCACCATGGTGCACTGTGTTCTCCGCGGCTAAGAAACACTAGCCCCAGGATGCTCTCTGCTGATGACCGCTGCTTTAGACTGTGGAGTTTCCAGTAATTTTGTCACATCACTAGGACCAGAAAGTTCATCCCCTTAAAACCTATTAAAGATGCCTGCAAGTATGTCTTTAGAAACCTTTAAATTTGCCAATAAATATGCACTAATAAAATTCTATATTTCTTGATACTGTATAGTGTATACCATTAATAAATAAGCAATAATACTTACAAATGGCTTTTAAGGAACCCTCAGGTTCATTGCCGCCCTCACATAAGCCCACCATTCGTCCATATCCTGTGCAAGATTAATCTAGTCTCTGCCATTATATCCCACCTCCTTCAAATTCATTTTTATATTATCCTCCCATCTACGTCTCGGCCTCCCCAAAGGTCTTTTTCCCTCCTGTCTCCCAACTAAATAATAGAATGCAATTCTATAGGAGTAAACTGGTTAGACTACTAAGGCTTAAAGAAATTTAATCTTTATTTATAGCTTTGAAGGATATTAGTTTAAAATTGACTTAAAGCCTTTAAAAGATATTTATTACTAATGTACATAATATTAAACCTAATATGGAAACTGAAGATAAGATTATCCCAGCACTCTATATGCATAAGAGAATCAGTCCCATTCCGAGGCTTATTGTATGGATTCGTAACAAGCTGTTTTTTATGGTAATGGGTTGTTAGCCCTTCGCCCAACCCCCAAAATGGAGGACCACCTTATCGGCTGTCCACTACTGCTTATTCAATATATTCCCTGCTACCCTCCATATCTGGAGACCGTCTCCTCTATCCGCAATCTGAGGACGCGCCATACCGTGGTGATATAATAATAATAATAATAATAATAATAATAATAATAATAATAATAATAATAATGGTTTACTTAACATGGTAGAGTTAAGACCATACGGCCTTCTCTAACACTCAACCAGGATTAAAACTCAGTTATAAAAAAAAAACTACAAATTTACAAAATAAAGTACACTACAATTTTACACACAGAACTGAAGTAGATAATCATAATATAATGTAAACAAGAAGTCAGTAGAAATCAGACATAATATATAAGAGACAGAAAGAAAGGAAAATGCATAATAAAATGTGAACAGTAGGTCAAAATAAATGAGGCATACAAAGTATAAAAATATAAGACAGTAATAATATTGATGATGATAGTAGGCCTAATAATAATAATAATAATAATAATAATAATAATAATAATAATAATAATAATAATAATAATAATAATAAAATAGCGAAGTACAAAGCATACAAGGAACACAATATTTTTAGGTACACACAGCAAGGAAAAGTATGATTATACGAGGGCGACTTACCAGGTCATGGCAACTATTTTTTTCCGCGGAATTCCGGACCGCAATCCATATTGTTTGATATGAAACATTTGCATTACGATGTATAGTACTCATAGATGCCGCTAGATGATGCTGATATTCAAGGATGATAATAATAATAATGATAATAATAATAATAATAATAATAATAATAATAATAATAATAAGGAATAAATATAATTAGGTAAAACTAGATGAGATTAAACTTATATTTATTGTAGATAAGTTGAAACATGAGAGTCGCCATCCAAAAGAAGCGATGTGTGACAGTTCACGATAATTAAATGGAGTAGGTTTTCAATAGATAGAGTGTCTATTGTCTCTAAAGATGGATTTTGTATCTTGAAAAGCTTCTCTCAACGCCGTAAGACGTTACTGAGGCATACTTAAATGCTTCTGTTTCACAGTAAAAGGTAATTCACTGTGATTAACGGAGAATTTTCCGTTTAAAATATCTCTATTTTGCACATTTGTTCGTATCCAGGATTTTTTGATACCATATAACTTACTTTAGCCTTAAGGTTTTCACCTACAATACCCGGGACAGAATTTCGTCTTGATACTGTTTCTTAAAACACTTTTAAACATATGACTACCATTTGCGAGGACGTTATTTATTGCTTTAGGCATACTATTGTACCATGAGATTCACTAGACTAGACGGCATTTCGGAAGGCGGCCAGCTGCTATATGCGCCGTACCATTTCTCGTATGTGACGTCACAAGCTTGTACAGTAGAACCAATCAGAATCAGTCTATAACAAGTATTCCCGAGTTCGATTGTTCACGTGTGAGTGTTTCAATACATTGAATAAGTAAAACTAACATTTACTGTGTGTGTAAGATAAATAAATGGAAGAAGAGACTGTAACAAGACAAGTATTACACAAGCAGGCGCGGAAAAGTGTCTAAGGCGTATAATTATTTTAAAAACGTTGACGAGCAGAACGCTGCCGGCCATCTTGATGCTGACTGCAACGTTGCCAACGCGCAAGAAACGCAAAGAAGCATGTGGTGTGGGATTGAGAACCGTGCAAAGAATATTGTTAGTGAAGGAAAGAGGGTTTGTTTGGTGTCATGCTTACAGTAATCAACGGCTAAGGTCATTATTGTCTTTTGATAATTTAAATTCTTTCCTACGCTATTTATATTGCACGTGCGTGTGAAATACAATGTGGCAATGTTGTATGATGCCTTGCTCTCTCTATCTGTCTCTCTCGACGCAAACGCTAGCAGACTACCGCCTTCCGAATTGCCGTCGATTCTAGGTGTGTCACAAAGCTTTCAATATTTTTCCGGTAAAAGTAATTATATTAATTTCACTCACTACTACTTTTCAAAAATAGAATATGACAGGCTACTTTCATTTCAAAATCCAAATTATGCATTTTTATGCAACATAAAATCAGCTTTAATGAGCTTAAACGCGAAAATGTGTCATAAAATAATTTAACGATCCAATAATTAATGCAACTATTATTTTATTTTAATTTATATACTGTTTTGATAGGTTTGATTTTAGACTGTTTAATATTATCTATTTATGAATATGCCAATACTATCTAAAATTTTTGTTATTATTGAAAATATTGGCAATGAAACATATCGTTACATAGAAAAATAATGCCGTTTAAACTGAATTTGTTCCCTCGCATTATACTGAAAACGCAGAGGCGTACTGCTACGTGTAGCATTTGAACGTGATACTGGATTTAACTGATTAGTACAGATTTGAATCTAGCCACCAATATACGTAGTGATGGGCGTTGGTAATAGCTGAAGTGAGCTTCAACAGCATTGTGATTTCGTGTGCCTCTGAGACTAGCATCCCCTGCCCATTATATTCGATGACAGATATAAACTTGATTCCCTAGTGGGAATTGCCTGCTACATTGAGTGATCGACGTGACATGAAGACTGTAGTAGTACAAAACTACAGTAAAGATTGCCGATACAGACCTCCGTTCAGCAACCACAATAGTAAACGATCATTTTTAGAAACGATAGTTTCTATTAAAAGCATTTCTAAATAACTCATTCCATAAAGGTTACAGACTTTACTTATTTCAGTATATGAGCAGTTATTTCACATTATTTAATTCTGATTTCATTGTGTTTGTCTGAGTTTCATCCGAAATATTAGAATTAGAAGTTTGGGGTTTGAAAGATCTTATTCGTAATTGCAGTCTGTGAATGATATAATAATTTCTTAAGTGTAATTAACATGCAGATAGTTATTATCAGCTAATTATATAAAAAAAATATTTTAAATTCTTTACTAGGTTCAAAAAGTTCCCGGAATTTTACTACCATTTTTCGTATTAATATATAACAAGGGATATTATACATTTGTTTTGTTGGTAACATTCATGATGTCATTTCCTTAAAGTTTGTTGATAATGGCAATTATTGGTTTTGAGTTGTAGGCAATTGTTTACCATAGTGTTTTGTTTGTTCGTCGCATTTTGTAATTATGTCCACAGAGCAAAGTACAAACATCAAGTTCTGTGTTTTGCTGGGGACATGATCAGTATGGCTGATGAAGATGGTGATTTCTTAAACAAAATGAAACTGGTGCTACTTGTACGACCCAGTCCCTAAACGACAGTCATCTGAGTGGAAATCGAAAACATCTCCTCGGAAGCATAAATTTCCTAGGGACACTTCCAAAGGCAAAGTTATTTTAAATGTTATGTTTTATTTAACGACGCTCGCAACTGCAGAGGTTATATCAGCATCGCCGGATGTGCCGGAATTTTGTCCCGCAGGAGTTCTTTCACATGCCAGTAAATCTACTGACATGAGCCTGTCGCATTTAAGCACACTTAAAGCAAAGTTATGTTGGAAGTTTTCTTCGACTCTCAGGGTCTCATGCACCATGAGTTCATTCCAGAAGGTCGTACTGTAACGAAAGAATTGTACGTAGAAACCCTCCGTCGCCTCTGGGACGCAGTGAGAAGGAAACGTCCAGAAAAGTGGGTAGAAAAAAACTGGTTCCTTATGCATGTGACAATGCACCTGCTCATCGCGCAATTATTGTAAAGAATTTTCTTGCCAGGCACAACATAACTGCTTTGGATCACCCACCATACTCTCCTGATCTCTCACCACCTGATTACTTTCTGTTTCCCCGTCTGAAAAGTCATCTGAAAGGACGGAGATTCAATGCTGAAGAGGTTATCGCAAACGCGACGAGAGCACTAAGACGGGTTTCACAAAATGGCTTCCAGGCCTACTTCCAGGAACTCTACACGCGTTGGCAAAAGTGTGTAGTTGCGGAAGGCAACTTTTTGAAGGGAATTCTGTAGAATAGTGTTTAAGGTACGTTGTTTCTATGATGCTAAGAAATTCCGGGAACTTTTTGAACCTAGTATGTATTACACATAGAAGGTTTTTTTGACATTAAAATTCCAGAGAAAACTTGTGAATTTTATTTAGAAACATACTTGGCATTCATAAACTACAACAAAACATTCGACTGCACCAGTAGAGAAAATTATGAACCAAAATATAATTCAAAAACATGTTACAATGGCAAAATGAAATGTAATAACACTGTAATTTGAATGAAAGTATAGTATAAAATAAAAGAAAGAATTAAAAGAAACCATTATGTCCATGAATTACAGATACATGAGAGACATTAACATTTCTGAATAATTTCAAGGGAAAAATTGTTCCGGGGCCGGGTATCGATCCCGGGACCTCTGGTTGAACGTACCAGCGCTCTACCACTGAGCTACCCGGGAACTCCACCCGACACCGTCTCAACTTTTCCCTTTATATCCACACAACTCGCGTGGGCTGACGAAACGCCAGAGACCCACAACGAGTGCACACAGTCTCTGTGTGACTTAGAATTGCGGTTTTCTGTTAACGTACACAGTGACGTATATATTATGCAAATCTAATCTTTCAGGTGAAGCTCCCTGTAAAGCAGATATGAATAATTTCAAGGGCCCCGAAACAATTTTTCCCTTGAAATTATTCAAATCTGCTTTACAGGGAGCTTCACCTGAAAGATAAGATTTGCATAATTAACATTTCTGTTAATTGTTTCAATCAATCGTTTATTAATATCATAAGCAACAGTTTGTTGCAATAGGCATAAAATACACAGTTTCTTTACACAGTAAATTTTCATTCTTTCAAGCTCTTTTTTCCTCCCTTTTCTGAGGAAGCCCGAAGGCTTGACCGTAGCCTAAGGCTTATTGCGCCGACCTCCTTATTTTGGGATGATTATTGAAGTTCTTAGGACCGCATTTCTGCGAGTTCGTGACTAATTTCATCTTATCGATTCTGCTACGGCAGTCCTGCAGAACTCGTAAGTAGGGGAAATATGACGTCAGCCTCACTCCACTTCTATTGGGGATGATCGAATTCCGCGTAGAGTTGTTTAAATTCTCTGGCCGTCAAAGGTCCATCAGTGACGTCATGTAATTTTCAAAAAGGATTGTAATAAATTCAATGCCTTATCTCGTTTCGAGATTTACAATTATGCTAGATTACCTGTCGGTAGTTTATTTGAGATTGCTTTGCATTTAACCTGATTTAGATTTTCGAAAACTCTCCTCGTATCATCACTTACGGAAACATAAATTTATAGCATTTAAGTAATGAACCTTGAAAGTCACTATTAATTTAAATTCAAAATGAACACAACGAGTGACGTCCTTAATTTAACATTATATAAATAAATAACCAATATACAGTTCGTAATAATGAATTTATCCGAAAGTTTGTGCATTCCATAATTCTTAATATGGATCTTGTTGAAATGTGATTTAATATTGAAATGACGAGTAGAAATAAATTGGATGGGACACAGTAAACAAGCAATTCTTTCGTCTTCAACAACAAAATAATCATATTTCCATTTCCTTTGGAAGTAGTATTCCTTCACGGGTTTAGATTTTGCCATGTTCCAGTTCTCTTTAAACTGCAGTACGCGTATTATTGTTTGTTTGTATACTTATTTGTTTGTTTACTTATTTAGGCCTACTTATTTACTTATGTACTTTTTTACTTATTTATTTATTTTCTTACTTACTTACGTATTTACTTATGTATTTACGTATGTATTTATTTATTATATATTTATTTATTTGGCTGGAGTGCGTTACAATGTTGAATGACAGCATTGACATCCGGTCATATATCTATCACTCACTTATCAACGTACAATTTATTTATCGTCCTATTATTAGTAAAACCAGTTAAGACCAGTAATACAAGTTTTGTAAAAACAGGAATTAAAACTTTATTAATGCACGAAAAATCATAATAAATTCTTCAAATAAAGTAATTGGTTTGTTGCCTGCATGCAACATTTCGGACTTATTTCATTTTAATAGAATACAGAGCACGAAAAGACAAGTCGGGGACTGGACTTAGCTTATTTTACACAAAAAGTGGATTTATTCGGCTTTACTACTAATAGGACGATATATATATATATATATATATATATATATATATATATATAGGTAGACCTTATATTATTAAATGCACACATACATTTTAAAATTTATTTTAATGTCTTTTAATTTATTTATTCCCCTGATTCATTTTTCTCTTACTTTCTAAAGGTATGTTCCTAAGGATTTTATTATCTGTTCATTTGTAATTCTTGATAGCGTATTGCATACTTGCCGCCGCGAGAATAAATGTTGATGCAGCCGACCGTAACTAGAACGTCATGACCACACTGGTAGAAAAGGTGGGTGGGGTAAGGAAGGGGAGTAAAATAGTCGCTCTGAGGAGCTACAGTTCTGCAGGTTTGTGCTACGGCATCCGGTCTGACAGAGTCTCCGAAAACGAAACTTCTCTCCGTCCCTCTCTTGATATTCTGAAGCTTCCTCAGTTCGATGGGATCTATTTGCAAGTCACGTACTATGTCCTGCTGCATCCTATATTTATCTGGAGATCGTAGAACCGTACATACTGCTATTCATCATGGTGCCATCTGTCCGAGGGATGATCTGCCGTAGCCCACTGCAAATATCCCCTCTGCTTCCTAGGATCTTATACAGCTCCCTCAGACAGACGACACCTGCAGGCGAATCACGTCACCACTTCTATTGCATGTCCTAGTCGACCTGAAACTATTGAGTATGATAGATGAAGTTGAAATTATTGAAGACGAAATGAGTACGAAGTCCAACGCCGAAAGTTACCCAGCAGTTCAGCTGAGAAGAAACTACCTACTGAAGGACGCACTGGAAGGAATGGTGAACGGGAGAAGAGTTCGGGGCAGAAGAAGATATCAGATATTAGACGACATTAATATACATGGATCATATGCGGAGAATAAGAGGAAGGCAGAAAATAGGAAAGATTGAAGCATGCTGGATTTGCAGTGAAAGACCTGGAATTTGGCAGAATACTATGTATGTGCATGTAGGCCTATATACTATATTGACCCGAAAATAAGCCGCATATTTTATCCAAATTTCAACTGTGAAAAGTTAAGATGCGGCTTATATTCGCGACATTTCATAATATCGTACGCTGTTTAAAATGATGAAGTTAATAGAGAAGTCAGAAATGATAACAGTGAATGTTGCAATAAAATTATGTTAGGTACATAAAACACTGTGCTGGTATACCGGTATGCACTTTGTTAAGAAGAAAAGTTTACTTGTTACTACAGAAGTTAATGATAGATACCACGATATTGTACCCAACAAAAACATAGATGTTTTGAAGGGAAATGCTATGGTAGATATATTGTTTTCTAAATACTACGTAGGTATATAAAATAAAATTGCTACCATCATTTTTCTTCCTTTAATTTCTGTGATTATTATCTTTTTTTTTTCTTTTTCCGATTCAAATTTAAAAGTGTGGTTTATATCCGGGTGCGGCTTATTTTCGAGCCAATACGATATATTGTATACCGATATTAATACAATTTATTATTTATTCTTTCGAAGAGGTTGAAAAATTCAAATATTTTGGAGCAACAGTAACAAATATAAATGATACTCGGGAGGAAATTAAACAGAGAATAAATATGGGAAATGCCTGTTATTATTCAGTTGAGAAGCTTTTGTCATCTAGTCTGCTGTCAAATAATATGAAAGTTAAAATTTATAAAACTTTTATATTACCGGTTGTTCTGTATGGTTGTGAAACTTGGACTCTCACTTTGAGAGAGGAACAGAGATTAAGGGTGTTTGAGAATAAGGTTCTTAGGAAAATATTTGGGGCTAAGAGGAATGAAGTTACAGGAGAATGGAGAAAGTTACACACCGCAGAACTGCACGCATTGTTTTTTTCACCTGACATAATTAGGAACATTAAATCCAGACGTTTGAGATGGACAGGGCATGTAGCACGTATGGGCGTATCCAGAATTGCTATAGAGTGTTAGTTGGGAGATCGGAGGGGAAAAGATCTTTGGGGAGGCCGAGACGTAGATGGGAGGATAATATTAAAATGGATTTGAGGGAGGTGGGATATGATGATAGGGACTGGATTAATCTTGTACAGGATAGAGACCGATTGCGGGCTTAAGTGAGGGCGGAAATGAACCTCCGGGTTCCTTAAAAGCCAGTAAGTAAGTAAGTATTACGCCGCGGTCTAAGGTATCCTGCCTAGGACTCGCGATAGGGAATGCGCTCTGGTTCGAGTCCTCGTGGGAGAAGAAATTTTCTCATGAAATTTCGGCCAGTGTATGGGACCGGTGCCACCCAGCATCGTGATGCACTTGGGGAGCTACGATAGTTAGCGAAACCCGGTTGCGAATGCCAGCTATAACGGCTGGAGGGATCATCGTGATAACCACACGATACCTCCATTCTGGTTGGATGATCGTCCACCTCTGCTTCGGCAGGTGGGCGTGAGGCTAGGAGCCGGCTGGTCGGTCTAGGCTCTTTACGGGCTGTAGCGCCAAGGATTATTATTATTATTATTATTATTATTATTATTATTATTATTATTATTATTATTATTATTATTATTACGAAATCATTTATCACTGAGGAATAAGAAAAATATGTTACCTTGTATTTACCAAAGACAAAGGTATTATAAGTTCTCACTGAATTCCGCATTAAGGTATGCCATGTCTGTTTCCATTATCTTAACTCTTCTCTTACGTACTATACGGGGACTCTATGGGTGCTATTCATAGACATTTCGCTATCCCGTGCTGCGAGCGTGCTAAACTAGCCCCGACTATCGACTGGTTACTTGTACAGGATTCATATATCATATCATATCATATCATATCATATCATATCATATCATATCATATCATATCATATCATATCATATATCATACATATCATATCATATCATATATCATACATATCATATCATATCATATATCATACATATCATATCATATCATATATCATATCATATCATATCATATATCATATCATATCATATCATATATATCATATCATATCATATCATATCATATCATATATCATACATATCATATCATATATCATATCATATCATATATCATATATCATATCATATATAATATATCATATATCATATCATATATCATATCATATCATATCATATCATATCATATCATATCATATCATATCATATCATATCATATCATATCATATCATATCCCTAACACTGGTTTATGAATACGAAAAACGTTAGTTCGCTGATCATCCACCGGAAGCCCGCAATAAATGCAACTACATTTCTTGTAGATACTGATTTATACGTCAGGGGTACCTGTGTCCCGACATCGGAACGTTGGGTTAAATACAGACAATATTTTTGCGTATATTTTATTTTTTTTTTATGATTTTCGAACTATAATATATTGACGTTTCATGAACCTTGACTCAATTATAAAATTATCCGTATCATTACACGCTGAATATAATATTTGACTTTGGGTTTAACCCCCATTATCGGGATGGGTGACCGTTGAATTCGTTGTGGATCGTGTACTCGCTAATCTACAGAACTCCCGTAACACACATATTGTTTTATTAGAACGTATTATGGCCAGGCGTTCATGCCTATGTGAACTGCCAGTACGCACGAGTTAGTTATATTGTTGATTGGAACAATCAATTACTGCGGTGACGTCATTATACGCATCCCTTGGCAACGCGCGCTATGCACCTCTCTCAAGTAAATCAGCCAATTACTGAGCAATCATCATGAACGCCACCTTTATTGACTGTCACAATCCCGAACCACTGCAAATCCCGGCTAGTTTGAGGTTGGGTTTCATTGCCGCCATAAACAATTCCCTCTTCATTTTCGAAGCACTCGTTGTCCAGAATTAACTGCAAAACTGACCTGGTACTACGGAAAGAACACTTCGGGTCAGTCGTACGTGTTTCATTTTCTGAAATATTCCATGTACTATTTATTCTTTGAAAGACTACGGATACTGTGAGCAATCCACCCCAATCATTGGTTAAAATTACATTTGAAAAGTCTTAGGACGGTAAGACATAAAGAAAAAAAAGTTAACAAAATCAAAGGCACTAAAAATATCTTAAAAAAACACCTGATAACGTGCAATTGAATAGCAATTGTTGGAAAACTTGTGCTTGGAAGCTTGTTCCCTGGTTCTTCATTTCTCATTTACTAGGATTATGGACTACCTATGAAAATATTAGACTTACTGTCTTCTACCTCTTTTACTGTCTCAGTCCCCCGTGAATGGAATTCTCTACCTCAGAAGATTAGGGACTACCCGACAATAATCACTTTCAAGAAAAGGCTAAACGATTTCTTAAGGGCGCAGTCAAATTGAAGTTATAATTGTGATCGAGTTTAATAATTTAATTTAATTTAATTTAAGTATGACTATTATTATTATTATTATTATTATTATTATTATTACATAATTATTTTATTGTTGTTATGAAGATAAAAAGAATTGTCATTGTATTATATTAATTATGTATTATGTTATATTGTATTTTATTGTATTGTATTAATTATGTTATATTCATAGCATTGTAGTAATTTTCTATCATACTGATTGAGTGGAAGAGAAGGCCGAATGGCCTTAACTCTGCCAGTTAAAATAAATCATTATTATTATTATTATTATTATTATTATTATTATTATTATTATTATTATTATTATTATTATTATTATTATATCGAATTAATGAAAGATAAGTTAGGAAATATCTTGCAAATGTTCCATCCATATTGAATTATACAGTTCGTGGTAAACAATAATGGAGTTAAAGCTGTAACTTAAAATATGTTCAAAGCTGTCACTAGAGTAGTTTAAGAAGTGATGCATCAGTGTTATCTGAGTTAAAATAATCATAATTTTTATTAAACACAAATATGTACAACTCTCAGACATTTATTTGTCCTGGAGGCCTGGCTCGAGACCTCGCAGAGTGAGAGTGATTGTGGAGTATTGGTGTAATGATGATTAAATGAGGGAGAACGGGAGAACCCCGAGAAAAAACCTCTTTCATACGATTATTACACCAAAAAATTCCACCATGACCCACACGGGAATCGAACCGGAATCGGCACGGTGGAAGACACAGAGCTAACCACTCGGCTACGGGCGATAATCATATCAGTTAGCGGTAAGTAAGAAAAATTGTTGTTCATTTACGCTATACCTTTAACTTTATTGAATAATTATATGAATTCCTGAATAAATTAATAAATAAGCAGATAAGAGGACAGGTTAACGAATGAAATATTTAACCAGTGAAAAAATAAATAAATAAATAGGTAAAAGAAGTAACTAAATAAAAATAAATAAAAACAAGTAAATATGTAAATAGTAATAAATAAATTAAATGAGTAAATAAGCATGAAACTACATAAATAAATAAATCATATGTAATTGTTGTTCATTTAAGCTATACCTTTAACTTTATTGAATAATTATATGAATTCCTGAATAAATTAATAAATAAGCAGATAAGAGGACAGGTTAAGGAATGAAATATTTAACCAGTGAGAAAATAAGCAAATAAATAAATAAATAAATAAATAAATAGGCTAAACAAGTAACTAAATAAAAATAAATAAAAACAAGTAAATATGTAAATAATAATAAATGACGTAAATGAATAAATAGGCATGTAACTACTTAAATAAATAAATCATATATAGCTTAGTAATAAATAATAAGTAATAATAAATAAGTAAATCAATAAGTAAATACATATGCACATACATTTTTCGTCATATTCTGTGTGTTTTATATTCACTTTCCTTTATCACATTAATGATATTTTCTTCAAATATGAAAGTAGGTCTAACTTTGTTAAAGATATGCTTTTGAATGCTATTTATTTCTACAATTAAGTTACATACTTCGAATTTTATTCGCTTTACAGTGGACAAAATTGGTGTTTATAATAGTAAGCAGAGGTTATTACATTTGTATTGATTGTAAAGTGTTACACTGTAATGTCTGATTTGGTTTCTGCAGTCATTAACAGAAAATGAAGTTACACTTCTAGAGACTTCGCTTTTATGACGTCTTCGAAGAATGCGAAATTTCAATTATCCCGACGCTTTTAGTTCTCAGGATGCTCTCCAGGGAGATTTAAGTTCGTAATTTCCGCTCGGTAATGTCGTAGAGTTTTCAGGCGTTCAACTTAGATGCAAGGTACTGCGAGGTGAGTGCATTTTATGTAGTCTGCGGATTAATAGGTACACTTAAAATTATTGCATTGCAGTGAATAATAATGTAGAAAAGTGCATTTCAGTTACTATGATTTTTATATTTATTTTTCGATGTGTTTTCTACAGAAAACCAATAAATAGTGTACGTAATTTATGGTTCATTCATTCGCTTTTCTACCAAATATGATGAAAAGTACGATTCTTCACGGTTAGCGAACATTTCGCCAACATTTTTCGTCAAATGGTATATTTCGTCGTCTTACTTTGTCCACACTATTTCGGTCAAGAATTTTTGTCCATTTTTACATTTCCTCCAGACATTTCAGCCAAGAATTTTCGTCCACACTATAGTGGAATCAGGGATTGCAGAAACAGCATATGTGACTATTTGTGGCAAAATGAGTTTATTCGAGTTTATTAAAGATGTTATATTAATTTGTCCTACAGAATAAATATCTGCAATGTTGACAGTTAATATTTTAGGAGGAAAATTCGCTCCGGCACCGGGGATCGAACCCGGGTCCTTGGTTCTACGTACCAATCGCTCTGACCACTGAGCTACGCTGAATTCGCTCCACAACACCGGATCGAACTCTCCTCCTTCAGTGTTTCCCTTGTTGCCTGGCTCCAAGTTAGGCATATACGTTGACATTTTATGTCCAAGTCAACTGCCAATATACAAGGGGCGCACTCAACTGAGTGACTGTTTTGGCCGAGATTCCGCAGTTTTTTTTGGGTTATTTTACGACGCTGTATCAACATCTAGGTTATTTAGCGTCTGAATCAAATGAAGGTGATAATGCCGGTGAAATGAGTCCGGGGTCCAGCACCGAAAGTTACCCAGCAGATTCCGCAGTTAAGTGCACAGTAATCTGTACAGAAAAATGCACTGCGAGCTATGAGAATATTGAAGATGTTATATTAATTTGTCCTACATAATATATAATCTGTAATGTTGCGGAATCCCGGCTGGTAAAATTCATGTTCTGGGAATAATAAGTTAATTAAGTAGTGAAATATCGCTGCAATCGAAAAGTATTGGGAATAAATTTGAATAAGGAACAAAAAAAGTTTCCTTCCCAGGCAGGATTCGAACCACGAAAGTCTTAGTTACTAGTCTATCGTGCTGTGGAGTGAACAAGGCTCCGAAATCAGCTACAAGGGTCGGTCCGGTTTTTTTTTTGCCACTACTGTACATTACTATATTTGATATCATTTTCATCATTTATATTATTTACGAAGATTTTGACAGTTCGGTGTGCATATAGATGAGATTTATTGCATGACAGACTATATCTAGCACATAGCAGTTTGCATTAACTATTATAGGAATCATAAATATTCAAAATTCCCTATATCCATTTTCACAAATTAAAGGATTTTGACGATAACTGGTGGCAAATAGAGGAAATTTTCAACCTAACAATGACTTTTAACAACCCTTTTGCATTAAATTCAGTGGCTTTTTGAATTCAAACAATATAAGTTAATTAATATTTGAGGAGTCACTCAGCTGAGTGCGCTCCTAGTACAATGGCAGTTGACATTGGACATATACGTCAACATATATGCCTACGCCTAACTTGGAGTCAGACCATAAAAGGGAATCATTGAAGGAGGAGAATTCGATCGGGTGCTATGGATTGAATTCGGCGTAGCTCAGTGGTCAGAGCGCTTGGTACGTGGAACCAAGGACCAGGTTTCGATCCCCGGCGCCGGAGCGAATTTTTCTTCTCAAATATTAATTGTCAATATTACAGATATTATTCTGTATGACAAATTAATAAATCTATAATATTAATACAAGTTAAGCAATATGTGGGCATAACTCAATTATGAACAAAATGGTCTTTAGGGGGTTTTGAATCTAGAGGATTAGCTCTGGATTTAAAATTAAAAAAAAATATATATATCTCCAAAGACTAGGCCCTTTCAGATGTAGAAATTTATAGGGAGATTTCTTATTTAAAATGGCCGAAAAATCGTAGCGAAAACCATTGGGCAGGGTAGGCCTATAGTTGCGCCCCACGGTCAGGTAAGATGCGGCAGATAAAAAAGGGTCCCTGTTTTGTGGGCATAGTTGCGCCCCGTTCCCATCACGTAGAGAAAGGGGCATGGCATATTTGCGCCCCGATAAAAATAGGTAGAGAAAAAGACACTACGGAAACTCCAGCCTCGCAATCAACCTTATTGATTTCTTATTCGATTTAATATTCATTATCAATACCGTTAAAATGAACACCATGAAGTTGGCAGTATTTTATTAACTGTTTTTCTACTGTTCATGCATTGATTATAGATAGCCTACCGTTAAAATGAACACCATGAAGTTGACAATGCTTTATTAACTATTTTTCTACTGTTCATGCGGTGATTATCGATTGAGTACCGTAAAAATGAACGCCATTAAGTTGGCATTACGTTATTAACTGACTTATTCAAATGAGTGAGCCGTTGGAATATGGGGCCTTAGCTGTCTTGACATTTTATTAGTGATTTTCACACCGTCTATGGCGTATAGTGAGGTTAATTTAAATTGAATGTTAAGTTTAGTGAAAAGGGTAAAGAGTTAATAATTCACAATGGTTCTAAGTTTCAATTTTCGAAACCCTGTACCGTAGGGTTAAGATATCGGTGTAAAACAAAAAAATGCAGTTAATTTATTGTGTGTGATAGATAAAAAAGTGTTATTTTAAATAGCAAAATTGATCATATGCTAGGCCTGCCTGATTTCAATGCAGCTACCACTATAATATTTTAAAGTAATTTATTTATTTTATGACAATCACTTTCATGTGTACTATGCCCATCAGGGCGCAACTATGCCATATCGATTCTGCTACATGATTTCTTCGGAGCGCAACTATGCCATGTCCATTCTGCTACCTGATTTCTTCGGAGCGCAACTATGCCATGTCCATTCTGCTACCTGATTTCTTCGGAGCGCAACTATGCCATGTCCATTCTGCTACCTGATTTCTTCGGAGCGCAACTATGCCATGTCCATTCTGCTACCTGATTTCTTCGGAGCGCAACTATGCCATGTCCATTCTGCTACCTGATTTCTTCGGAGCGCAACTATGCCATGTCCATTCTGCTACCTGATTTCTTCGGAGCGCAACTATGCCATGTCCATTCTGCTACCTGATTTCTTCGGGGCGCAACTATGCCATGTCCATTCTACTACCTGATTTCTTCGGGGCGCAACTATGCCATGTCCATTCTGCTACCTGATTTCTTCGGGGCGCGACTATGCCATGTCCATTCTGCTACCTGATTTCTTCGGGGCGCGACTATGCCATGTCCATTCTGCTACCTGATTTCTTTAGGACTGAACTATGCCATGTCCATTCTGCTACCTGATTTCTTCGGGGCGCGACTATGCCATGTCCATTCTGCTACCTGATTTCTTCGGGGCGCAACTATGCCATGTCCATTCTGCTACCTGATTTCTTCGGGGCGCAACTATGCCATGTCCATTCTGCTACCTGATTTCTTCGGGGCGCGACTATGCCATGTCCATTCTGCTACCTGATTTCTTCGGGACGCAACTATGCCATGTCCATTCTGCTACCTGATTTCTTCGGGGCGCAACTATGCCATGTCCATTCTGCTACCTGATTTCTTCGGGGCGCGACTATGCCATGTCCATTCTGCTACCTGATTTCTTCGGAGCGCGACTATGCCATGTCCATTCTGCTACCTGATTTCTTCGGGGCGCGACTATGCCATGTCCATTCTGCTACCTGATTTCTTCGGGGCGCAACTATGCCATGTCCATTCTGCTACCTGATTTCTTCGGGGCGCAACTATGCCATGTCCATTCTGCTACCTGATTTCTTCGGGGCGCGACTATGCCATGTCCATTCTGCTACCTGATTTCTTCGGGGCGCAACTATGCCATGTCCATTCTGCTACCTGATTTCTTCGGGGCGCAACTATGCCATGTCCATTCTGCTACCTGATTTCTTCGGGGCGCGACTATGCCATGTCCATTCTGCTACCTGATTTCTTCGGGGCGCGACTATGCCATGTCCATTCTGCTACCTGATTTCTTTAGGACTGAACTATGCCATGTCCATTCTGCTACCTGATTTCTTCGGAGCGCAACTATGCCATGTCCATTCTGCTACCTGATTTCTTCGGGGCGCGACTATGCCATGTCCATTCTGCTACCTGATTTCTTCGGGGCGCGACTATGCCATGTCCATTCTGCTACCTGATTTCTTCGGGGCGCGACTATGCCATGTCCATTCTGCTACCTGATTTCTTCGGGGCGCAACTATGCCATGTCCATTCTGCTACCTGATTTCTTCGGGGCGCGACTATGCCATGTCCATTCTGCTACCTGATTTCTTTAGGACTGAACTATGCCATGTCCATTCTGCTACCTGATTTCTTCGGAGCGCAACTATGCCATGTCCATTCTGCTACCTGATTTCTTCGGGGCGCAACTATGCCATGTCCATTCTGCTACCTGATTTCTTCGGGGCGCGACTATGCCATGCCTTGGCCTCCCAATTGACCGCGGGGCTCAACTATGCCATACCGAATCCATTATCACTTGGTGAGCTTTCCTTGTGAGTAAATAAATGCAAGAAAAGTTTATGATAAATTGCACCCTCATTTTTACAAATGAAGTCTTGAAAATTTGTGAATTTTAAAAATGTCTCGATGTTCAGATATCGACTAAATCCAAAAATGGAGACGAGCACAGCATGAGGACAAAAATGTATCCGAAGATTAACCAAACAAGTCCAAGACTTCCGCGGAGCATTAGAGAAGGCGAAGATAGTGGCAGAGAGCGACGACGCACTGGAGCCCCGTGGGAGATTTCGACGAGACACGTATTTTTAACAGTTAATGCCACACCCGTGGCCACAGAGGAAATAATTATCGTTTGTTTGTGGATTGTGTTATAGTGAAGTTTAAAATATTGGTATTAATCTTGGTTTAAAACCTATCCTTGAAGTCTGTGGTCTCGTGTGCAGCAGACCTCCACTGTTTGCGAATGTTGATTGTTATGTATGCGTTATAGTGGTACGCTAGAAGGGATGCTGTAACGAGATGCCATTCATCCTAATCAACCCTGAAATAACAATGTAGTTACCCCCCACACCTTTCACGTTAATGGATTCACACGTAAATGAACACCTGCATTTAATGGAAGCTTAAAACTACTGAACACATATTTTTAATGAGGAATTCTGTGATTTATTAATGCGTCGGATATTACTAGTAATATATCTGACACAAGGAATAATTAGAACAATGAGAGAAAGGGGATTGGAAGATGTGACATGGGAGAACAGGGAAAAATGGAGAAAGGCAATTGAATCCTGGAAATGAGAAGATGTCCTAGAAAATTGTACAACCTGATAATAATAATGATAATAATAATAATACTTCTGTATATTAAGGAATCCGGAGGTTCATTGCCATCCTCACATAAACCCGTCATCGGTCCCTGTACTGAGCAAGATTAATCTAGTCTCTACAATCATATCCCACCTCCCTCAAATCCATTTTAATATAATCCTGCCATCTACATCCATTTTAATATAATCCTGCCGAGACGGCCTCCCAAGTAACACTTTATATGCATTTCTGGATTCACCCATACGTGTTGCATGTCCTGCCCATCTCAAATATCTGTATTTTCTGTTCCTAATTATGTTATGTGAGGAATGCAATGCGTGCGGTTCTGCGTTGTGTAACTTTCTCCATTCTCCAGTAACTTCATCTGTCTTACCAGCTAATAAATATTATTATTATTATTATTATTATTATTATTATTATTATTATTGCGGACTTATGTGATGGCGGCAAGGAACCTCCGGGTTCCTTAAAAGGCAGTAAGTAAGTATTAGGCTATTATTATTATTATTATTATTATTATTATTATTATTATTATTATTATTATTATTATTATTATTATTATTACGCTTCGTACTCCAGCTACCTAAAAACTGAAGTTAAAGTCACATCGGGTATATAGTAAGCCGAACACAGATAATGCAACGGATAAGGATATAAACAAACACGTCGTCGCTGCGTGTTCGTGGAGTACAGTCAACTCCCGACATTCTGAAGCTATACTAGTAAACACGTGCTTGAGCCGTGATGTTCATTTTCGTCGTGATCTTTGCAGTGAATAATAATGTGCATTCGTAAGTTACGGAACTTGAAATGATTTTATATTATTAGAAATCCTTTCTATAGCACACGACGTTATTGGTGTTGATGTAGTACAAGATATTCTTATTGTCTAATATTTTTTCGTGTTTCATTAGGATACTGCATGCCGCTCATCACTGAAATCCCACTAATTTTCTATGTACTTTTCTAGAAATTCCCTAAAATGAAGATAATTTAATTTATTAATTGCGATGTTGGCATTGAACATCATGGTAGGCTACACAAATCTATGCTAAACGTCGCTCGAGTTAATATCTTCATAATTTTCAGATTTCGATGGTAGTCCTACCGTCTGTTTCTTTTGGATTACGTTCAACACAATTTGTGTGCCTTTTGCTATTAGAGTGTCTTTCAGTGCACTGTTTTTGTCACTTTTACGTTTATTTTACACAATTTATATGTAATGTTGTCTATATTGATAGTGAAAATATTAATTCAAATATCCTCAACTATGCTCTGCAATATTACACGATTGAGCGTCTTACCTAAGATATTTTACCTCTGCAATGAACTTTCAATCAACCACAAAGATGTAGTGACATATTTAAATATTACCACTAGTAAGAGCAGTGATCGTTGACTACTCAATATGACTGCGTCCAGGTTTTGACTTTCTAGAGGAAGAGGACAGAGGATGCGTAACTATTTTGTATATAAACGTTCCTGCGGTCTACCTACGCTGTGACACCACATATACTTCGAATCAGGCAACTTCGTTCCAGTTTATTGGTAGCTGGAATATGAAGCCTTATTATTATTATTTGTATTATTATTATTATTATTATTATTATTATTATTATCATTATCATCATCATCATCATCATCATCATCATCATCATCATCATCATCATCATTGCAGTAGAAAATGTTGGTACACAATATTCTGCCTCCATTCTTAACATTACTTGGTGTATATGGAATATTAACGCTGTGTTTTAATCTTTTCTCTCAGCCACTCAGTCACCTTTGTTACAAAAATCCGCTGGACTTATTACGTCGTTTCTCAAACTGTTTTGAAACGGTGGCGAGGAGAATTTATTCC
Source organism: Periplaneta americana (assembly GCF_040183065.1). Classification (NCBI taxonomy): domain Eukaryota; kingdom Metazoa; phylum Arthropoda; class Insecta; order Blattodea; family Blattidae; genus Periplaneta; species Periplaneta americana. The sequence continues at coordinate 168,582,946 of NC_091119.1, read as the reverse complement.
TATTCTCCCTCGAATTCTTTCGCTTTAATTCCGTACATTTATATTAGAACCATGTTACTCTGTCAAAGCCGGAAGGGTGAGCTTCATTCCCTCTGTTTTACCCCAATAACATTTCCTTTCCAGTGCTTAAATTTAGCCTGTGAGAGCTTAATGACAATCCCCCAGGCTATATGCGTACATAGTAACAAGATATGGAATTTGTCAGTAGCCTAGAGACCTATGTAGTGGTCTTAATTTTTCATTTAACGGTGTACAGTACCCCTTGAACTATGGTTCTGAATTGCAGTCCTTTTTCCTGTTATATACTTCTGTTAGTTATCGATATAATCCTCTATTTCTTATATAAACAATTAAGAATGAGAACAAAAGTGCATTTGTTTTACAGCGAGAAAATCTGTGTTGAAATTTTGTCCGAATGCCACCATACGACGATCCCTCTAGCCTTTACATCACCATAGCAACCTCTTCTGGTAAACTGAAGATCTTACAAATTCATTTACTTGTAACGACAAAACACATGTTTAGCTGTTGTCATAAAAATATTAAAGATTTTATTAATTTGTCCTACAGAATAATATCTGTAATATTGACAATTAATATTTGAGGAAAAAAATTCGCTCCGGCGCCGGGGATCGAACCCGGTTCCTTTCTTTTACGTACCAAGCGCTCTGACCACTGAGCTACGCCGAATTCAATCAACAGCACCGGACCGAACTCTCCTTCTTCGATGTTTTCCTTCGTAGCCTGAATCCAAGTTAGGCATATACGTTGACATTTTATGTCGAAGTCAACTGCCATTATACAATGGGCGCACTCAACTGAGTGACTGTTTGGCCGGATTCCGCAGTTAAATGCACAGTAATCTGCTCGGGAGCGATTTTTTCTCCTCAAATATTAATTGTCAATATTACAGATATTATTCTGTAGGACAAATTAATAAAATCTTTAATATTCTCAAAGCTAGCAGTGCATATTTCTGTACAGATTACTGTGCATTTAACTGCGGAATCCCGGCCAAACAGTCACTCAGTTGAGTGCGCCCCTTGTATTATGGCAGTTGACTTGGACATAAAACGTCAACATATATGCCTAACTTGGATTCAGGCCACAAAGGGAAACATCGAAGGAGGAGAGTTCGGTCCGGTGGAGTTGATTGAATTCGGCGTAGCTTAGTGGTCGGAGCGCTTGGTACGTAGAACCAAGGACCCGGGTTCGATCCCCGGCGCCGGAGCGAATTTTTCTCCTCAAATATGAACTGTTGTCATAAAACCAATGCATGGACTCCAGCAGCAACTACACAGTTTAGAAACACAGTGTACTTGCAATTTATTACCATACACATCTTACCCCTAATCGCTTTATTTCTATAAAATCGTTACTTAATTTCTGGATACCCATAGTAATGGGTAAATACTATTGTATTTAATATTTAGATCAAATGTCTTCGTACTATTCTTTAACTTATATGACATTTATGGAGGCCCCTATAAAAGTAACTGTCACATTACATTTAATTAAATTCGCACAATATTATTATTTTTTTATTTAGCTCTGTGTCTTCTTTCTGCTCCCGTTGTGTAGACATAAGTGTGTTTTCTAATTTGCATTGCATTGCTCAGGATTTACGTGTTGATGAGCTTTTCTTTTTATAACTTTTTTTCCACAGGCGTAACTACGCAAACTTTGCGTCTAGATGTGAAAAGTGAAGAGTCTTTCGAAAAGGTATTGCGTATTAAACCATTATATGATTATTCAGGCCTAGTTAAAAAACATTACCTTGAAAAGCGTTATGAAGAAATGCTAAAGGAGAATAAAAAATGCGTACGCTTGGTAAATCATAAGCGAACCAGTACAATTTCACTTCCCATGAAAGGAAAATTAATATTTTCTTTATCACCAGACGTCGAACCCGGACCCGCAGTACTCTTAGTCGAAAACATTCCACCATAAGACCAACAGACACAATATTATTCGCTTAGATGGCATATACTTATTTACTTACTTACTTACAAATGGATTTTAAGGAACCCGAAGGTTCATTGCCGCCCTCACATAAGCCCGCCATCGTTCCCTATCCTGTGCAAGATTAATCCACTCTCTATCATCATATCCCACCTCTCTCAAATCCATTTTAATATTATCCTCCCATATACGTCTCGGCCTCCCCAAAGGTCTTTTTCCCTCCGGCCTCCCAAATAACACTCTATATGCATTTCTGGATTTGTCAATACGTGCGTGCTACATGCCCTGCCCATATCAAACGTCTGGATTTAATACTCCTGATTATGAATACATGCAGTTCTGCGTTTTTTCAACTTTCTCAATTCCCCTGTAACTTCATCCCTTTTAGCGCAAATATTTTCATAAGCACCTTATTCTCAAACACCCTTAATCTCTGTACCTCTCTCAAAGTGAGAGTCCAAGTTTCACAACCATAAAGAACAACGGGTAATATAACTATTTTATAAATTCTAACTTTCAGATTTTTTGACAGCAGACTGGATGATAAAAGCTTCTCAACCGAATAATAACAGGCATTTCCCATATTTATTCTGCGTTTAATTTCCTCCCGAGTGTCATTTATATTTGTTACTGTTGCTGCAAGATATTTGAATTTTTCCATCTTTTCGAAAGATAATCTCCAATTTTTATATTTCAATTTCGTACAATATTCTCGTCACGAGACATAATCATTTACTTCGTCTTTTCGGGATTTACTTCCAAACCTATCACTTTACTTGGTTCAAGTTAAATTCCCGTGTTTTCCCTAATCGTTTGTGAATTTTTTCCTAACATACTCACGTCATCTGCATAGACAAGAAGCTGATGTAACCCGTTCAATTCCAAACCCTCTGTGTTATCCTGAACTTTCCTAATGGCATATTCTAGAGCGAAGTTTAAAAGTAAAGGTGATAGTGCATCTCCTTGCTTTAGCCCGCAGTGAATTGGAAAAGCATCAGACAGAAGCTAGCCTACACAGACTCTGCTCTAAGTTTCATTGAGACACATTTTAATTAATCGAACTAGTTTCTTGGGAATACCAAATTCAATAAGAATATTATATAAAACTTCTCTCTTAACCGAGTCTGATGACACATAACAAAAGCAAAAGATATTCAGATATTCAGTGAAAATATATGACCTTGCAAATATTTAGTGAGAAATGTCAAGGAGAATAAAAAATTCGTAGACTTGGAAAATCACAAGCGAAGAAGGACAATCTCACATTCCATGAAAGGAAAATTAATCTTTCCTTTATCACGAGAAATCGAACCCAGGCCCGCAGTAGTCTTAGCTGGAAACACTGCAGCATAAGACCAACAGACACAATAATTCAATTAGATGACACTTAAGCCTGAGCAAAAGATATTCAGCAAGGATGGAGGAAGAAATTTTTCTTGGGAAACAAGAACAAAATCCCGTCTTCCACAGAACTTTGATCAGTCGGTTTGATCTGCAGTCTGTCAATCAATGCAGCTACTTGCGTGTCGTCGGCAGACGCTCCTATCCCAGAGTTAGCAAGGCAGCCACAATGCCGAATTCCCTTAAGTGAGTTGAAGACGCCACTTGGAGGCACTCGTGTCAGATTGCTACTGCGGATACAAGTCTCGTCTCAGACAGGCAAATATAGGAATCTTTAACGTACAGTATTTACAGTTGCGTCACGTCTTGAGTCTGTCTTCTCATTATACGCTTAATGAATGTCTGGAGAATTTCTTTGTGTGTAAAATTTGGACGACCGTGATGCAGCGTCTTCGTGTTTCAGCCGAACCTCCAAATATTTCCCACGTTTCGAAACTACGAGGAATTATGAATGAATGAATGAATGAAGTGCATTTATTGATACACAATAAATTATACAAACTGATATACACAAGACCTTCGCACGAGCTCGTACGGCCATTCGTGCTATAACTTTACAGACTTTATGCTCGACCATGCCGAAATGTAGTAATTATACACCTGGTAGTAGCCCTTTAATGCACCTCATTAAAGTACACCTATTCATTAACGTTCAGGTGTTCAGCCAATGACAAATCACCTTTGTACCAATATAAAACAGCAAGTATCTATTATTCTCGGATATGCAATCGAAAGACAATTAGCGAAAAGTCACGGAGGCTGGAAATCCAATACTGTCGCAGAAGGTTATGTTCTGTTACTATAATAATTAGCGTTAATTGTAAATAATATTCGAATAAATTCAATTTGTCATCTCGTTTTTCAGTTCTAAATCAATTTCCAGGTTATATCAAGGCTAATATTCATCTTATTCTCTACGTTATATCAAGGTCAATGACATTCGGCCTCGGAAAAAATCAATACTTTCGGGTCTGCGCACATCTCACAATTCAGGTCAGTTCGCTACTCACATAACCATAACATGACCTACTTTTGAATAATTTCAAGTTAGAAATATGGTCGAGCATAAAAAGTCATATGAAACTTGCCTATAATGGTAATTAAGACGCTCGTATGAAAATTATGAAACTCGCTTGCGTTCGTTTCATAAACAAACCTACTTGCGTCTTAATTACTACCATTATAGGCTCGTTGCATAATGTACTATTATAACACTCTTATTAATTTAATGAAATAAACTTCGCTCTACAATACACAGACAAACACGCACACACACATACACACACAAATCATTAGGTTTATTTACACAGCCTATATGCACAGTGCTTTACAATTATGTAATGGTATTAATAATATAAACATAATATGGAATAAAGGATTTCAAACAGAAACACAAGAAGAAAATTAATAATAAACTCTCTCTTACACTTCTTTTGCATGAATAAACTATTGTAACAAATAGGTTATGATTGAATGGGACCATCTATGCTTATCTATTAATATTGCATTGATATATTAACATTTATTCATCATGAAAGTTTTCGGCACATATATATGCCATCTTCAGATGTTAAAAGATAGTCTTAATACATACTTGATAATGCCATAATGGTAAAATGTGAGTAACAACGACATAACCGTTATACACTAGTATTCAAATGACCTTATGAATTACAAAGTTCACACCGTTGTTAATTACACACTGTCCCTTCGTGATGAATTAAGCACACATACTAAATAAAACAATTAAAACAGAGATATAAAATATAAGCTTTGTCAGTAGCAGATAATGCTTGATAGATTCAAGATGAATGTCATTAATGTCAATCACTTAATTGCATTATAATGTCACGTTAAGATAATTAACTCTGATCAGAAAAACTAAAACAGAATATAAACTATGAGCTTTGACATACTGGCAGATGATGCTCGATAAAATTGACAAATAAATGTCGTAATGTCAATCACTTATTTACATTTTAATAAAACACGTTGAAAACAATTAATCCCGGCGTATGTGGTGCTTTACGTAGTGTGGTTTCAGTCGTTAGCAGTTGGAGTGCAGTGATGTTGTTATCTGGTATCAGTTTACAATGTTGAGTTTTAACAAAATTCATGTTGTCACTTCTCGAGTTTCAGAACCTGAATTTTGTTAAAACTGAACATTGTAAGCTGATACCAGATAACAACATCACTGCACTCCAACTGCTAACGACTGAAACCACACTACGTAAAGCACCACATACGCCGGGATTAATTGTTTTCAACGTGTTTTATTAAAATGTAATTAAGTGATTGACATTACGACATTTATTTGTCAATTTTATCGAGCATCATCTGCCAGTATGTCAAAGCTCATAGTTCATATTCTGTTTTAGTTGTTCTGATCAGAGTGAATTATCTTTATGCTGGACCATGCCGAAATGTAGTAATTATACACCTGGTAGCAGACCTTTAATGCATGTCATTAAAGTACACCTACTCATTAAAGGTCAGGTCTTTCAGCCAATGACGACTCAGGTTACAACTGTTCAGCCAATGACAGGTCAGCTTTCTACCGTTATAAAACCGCAAGTATCGATTATTCTCGGATATGCAATCGAAAGAGAATTAGCGAAAAGTCACGGAGGCTGGAAATCTAATACTGTCGCAGAAGGTTATGTTCTGTTACTATAATAATTAGCGTTAATTGTAAATAATATTCAAATAAATTCAATTTGTCATCTCGTTTTTCAATGTCTAATTTAATTTCAATGTTATCTCTGTAGGTTCTTATGGCCTAGCAAGGTCACTGGATATCTGTTCCTCGGAAAAAATAAATAATTTCGCGTCTGCGCACATCTCACAACATACGGGACATTGCTCCAGGTCACATACAATAAAATTAATAATATCAAGTTAGAAATATGGTCGAGCATAACAAGTCGTATGAAAATTATGAAACTCGCTTGCGCTCGTTTCATAAATATCCATACTCACTTCTTAATTAGCTTCATTATAGGCTCGTTGCATAATGTACTATAACGTGGCATTATAATGCAATTAAGTGATTGACATTAATGACATTCATTTTGAATCTATCAAGCATTATCTGCTATTGTCAAAGCTTATATTTTATATCTCTGTTTTAATTGTTTTATTTAGTATGTGTGCTTAATTCATCACGAAGGGATAGTGTGTAATTAACAACGGTGTGAACTTTGTAATTCATAAGGTCATTTGAATAGTATATAACGGTTATGTCGCTGTTACTCATGTTTTACCATTATGGCATTATCAAGTATGTATTAAGACTATCTTTTAACATCTGAAGATGGCATATAAATGTGCCGAAAACGTTCATGATAAATAAATTGTAATTTATCAATGCAATATTAATAGATAAGCATAGACGGCCCCATTCAATCATAACCTATTGTACTTTGCTTATCGGTCAAAAATTCAACAAAATGAAGTAATTGTAACAAAGTCGTACTTCTGTCAATCTGATATCAATAAATATTTTCTATTGAAACAAAACTTTTTGAAACTCAATAACCAAAATAACTAAGTGTTTTCTGAGACTTATGAGGTTGTTTCATTTGCAGAAGTTGTTCAATGCTTGAAACATATGAATTAGCGGTGTTCAATCTCAAAATATAATTTAGGTTTTCGTCTGATATACAGTTCCTCAGGTGGGTGCACGTTCAAAGTGGAATGACAGCAAGTAACGTACAGCAGCCGCGGCGAAAATGCGACTCACGAGCACATTGTGGCTCGCAGTGCATTTCTCTCGCTTCCTACCTACAACCCCCACCCTCTCACTCACTGGAGTCAAACTCCGTTCTATTTGCATTTGTCTCGGACCTGCGAGTGACGTATCGTCGCAATATCTATCTCGAAATCATGTACCTCTATAAAAAACGAAAGTTTCAAGTAGGGTGGGAGGATGCATTCTTTTGCTTACAATATGATGAAAATATTAAATGTATGATTTGTTCACAAATATTACTAGGAAAACGGTTGTATAACATAAAACGGCATTATAAGTTACTACATGTTACTGATGAAACATTAAAAGGTTAAGTGTTGTTGTTATTATTATTATTATTATTATTATTATTATTATTATTATTATTATTATTATTATTATCATCTCTGTACGTCGATTCTTTTACAGCAGATGCACGAATAATGCGGTTGAATTTTCAATTTAAACTCACAGATTTACAATGTGACGTTAAATGAAAGCTAGATGTAAGGACTTGACAGATATTGAACTTTTCAAATCTTTGGAAAAAAATAAATATTTGAAGCTTCGTTCTTTCGCTTGCTCTGTTGAAGCCATGTTCGCTGTAACTTACGTTTGTGAACAATTATTTTCAACAATGAAAATAGTAAAAATCAAATTTAGATCACGACTGACAGACAAATACCTTCGTGATCAACTACGATTGGCAGTAAGTGACATAATTCCTGATTTTGAAACTTTGTCGCAGAGACATTCTGAAGACAGTTAATTTTAGGTTGTGATAATGTGTCCTATGTTTTCTTGTTCATTTCTTTCTTCGTTACACGTCCTAAACATTAACTTCCCCTTCGGTAGTCCGCCTCCCTCCATAGGTGCTATGCACGTTGCAGCTTACTAAGTGGCTCGGCGCACCATGGCCTTTTCGCCACGGCTGACATACAGTATGCAAGCTTCACACCGCTCGGGAGAATTGCTCTTCAAAGTAAACAGCGTTCATTTCTCAGAATCACGTAATGTGCCCAGCCCTGGTCTATGTTAAGCATTCGAATTCACGAAAGAGGTTCCATGCATTGCGGTAAGTGCAGCTTCCTTCTACTCTTCTGCCAAGTATTGATTATTTCAAGATTGCACAATAACTATATCCGACAGCAATGTAGGCTATATTTTATAAATAGACTAAACTTGTCAAAGGTTGAATTTAATTACCTCAGATGTAATGCAATTTTCCGTCCACAACATAACAAATAATCAAACATTGAAATTGGGGACGCAGCTAGAGTTTGTAATTGCAGTAGCTATGTACACTTATTTAATTTTGACAGTTGTTAATTGCTGTAATTTTGGTATGACGTTGTGAGCTATAGCATACTGATACCTAGTCTCACCGTTAAAAATAGTTTTGTGTCCCGTCCGAGTGATATATTTGATTACGTACGACATCAAATATTAAAGGGTGGCATTGGTTGTTTGGATGAGTCGACATTGCGTATAGAGCAGTCAAGGAGCGAGTCTATCTGTACTAAGTTGTTGCTGCAGGTCTGTTTGTGATTAAGGGGCGAGGATGGGTTTAACTATGGTGGAAAACCAGATAAGTTTATTTTATTTTATTTTTTGCTTAAAATATACTTTGTTATGTCAAAATATATTACTCGTACGTAACATTTTTTGCTCATTTTTCTTATCAGTTGCTGCGACACTATGTTGAAAGCTCTGGTGCAAAGAGCCTTCAGAGAAGAGGATGGTTGGATATGGTGTAAAACCAGTAAATAAAGAAAATGATTTAAGACAATCTTTGATGTGTGAAAATTATCAAGTATTATTAACGCATTTATGGCGTTATTAGTTTCTGTGAGGCCATTTTAAAGCTGTGGTGCACAGAGTTTTAAATGAAACTAAACTTTGATAGCAATTATCCATAACTTTAATATTTTCTTTATTCTCATACGAAAATGTTATGTTTTCGGGACTATTAAAGCAACAAGCATGATACTTGGAGCATATACTGGTTAAGTTATTACGAAATTTTATTTTTTTAATGGAAATTTGTTATTTCATTCCATTTAAAAAGTATGCCTCTATGTTTTTATAAAAGCTTGTGTATTTTGTGATCTGATGGAGTGTAAGAGAAGGCCTTAATTCAGCCAGTATAAATAAATAAATAAAATAAATAAATAAATAAATAAATAAATAAATAAGTAAATAAGTAAGTAAATAAGTAAACAAGTAAATAAATAAGTAAACAAGTAAGTAAATAAGTAAACAAGTAAATAAATAAGTAAACAAGTAAATAAATAAGTAAATAAGTCAATAAATAAGTAAATAAGTAAATAAATAAGTATATAAGTAAATAAATAAGTATATAAGTAAATAAATAAGTACATAAGTAAATAAATAATTAAATAAATAAGTAAATAAGTACATAAATAAATAAATAATTAAATAAATAAATAAGTAAATAAGTAAATTGTAAGTAAGTAAATAAGTAAATTGTAAATAAGTAAGTAAATAAGTAAATTGTAAGTAAGTAAATAAGTAAATAAATTGTAAGTAATAAATAAACTGTAAGTAAGTAAATAAATTGTAACTAAGTAAATAAATTGCAAGTAAGTAAATAAATTGTAAGTAAGTAAATAAATTGTAAGTAAGTAAATAAATAATGAATTTAGTAACTAAAGAAATAAAGAAACAAAGAAATAAATAAAGTAGGAAGAAACAAAGCAGTAAATAAATAAATAAATAAATAAATAAATAAATAAATAAGTAAAACAAGTAACTAAACAATAAAGAGACAAAGAAAAGAAGAAAGAAATAAATAAAGAAGTAGTAAATGAATAAGTAAATAAATAAATACATAAATAAGTAATAAGGAAATAATTAAATAAGTAAACAAATAAATAAATTAGTAAATAAATAAATAAAAATGACATGAACTTTTTTGTGGATTTGGACAAGTAGTAATTTATTTTATGGTTATTTACATAGGCTATAACAGTCCACACCTGTGGCGTAACGATTAGCGCGTCTAGCCGCGAAACCAGGTGGTCAGGGTTCGATTCCCGGTCGGGGCAAGTTATCTGGTTGAGGTTTTTTCCGTGGTTTTCCCTCAACTCAATATAAGCAAATGCTGGGTAACTTTCGGTGTTGGACCCCGGACTCATTTCACCGGCATTATCACCTTCATCTCATTCAGACGCTAAATAACGTAAGATGTTGATAAAGCGTCATAAAATAACCTACGAAAAATAAAAAAAAAAAATTGACATATTAGAACTAAATATTGATCCTGTTTGTTCTGTGATGTTACAGACTTTTAAGTTTAAAGAATGGACAAAATTAAATTTCTGTGATTGGCTAAGCTGTTTTGTACAACTCACCATTCTTTTGTTTTCGAGGCAGCTGTTGTTTCTTATTTAATATTGGAGGTAATTATTCATACATGGTCGTCATAGGTTCTCCGGTTCTTATGCTAAATATATTAATTATATTTGCCTTAGCATAACTAATAGGCGTTTATGTCACAATCGTCACACAAAACATGATTTGTAGTGATTTTAATACGTTTAAAATAATTAGTACATACGTATATAAAAGTTATCTATATGCATATATCATGGTATATTGTACAATTGAAATGTTCGCACAATGGCACAACCTCCAAACATCGGGAAATTTTCGAAAATGCATTCTGAGCACTGTTCGTAAAAGTACGTAAAAACTATACAGTTTTCTGGACCATGCACTAAACCACTTAGCTCAGTGGCCGGCAGATGCTGCAGTTATGACATAAGAGCCAGTCAGGCCTCAAGAGCTTGGAAGAGCGAGCAGTTGAGTCGTATTACTGTTATCACGCACCAGCGCAGTGGCGTCAGTGCAGCAATGACACGACAGTTCTTGGAGATAACTTGATGGAATCACATTCCTGTATTTTGCTAGGGAATAACTACTCTGCGGTCATGATGGCAACATTCTTGGCAAATTCCCCGTCATTAAAAGAACGCATGTTCTTTGCAATGGCTAGTGAAATCCTATATCTTAAGCCTTAAGCTTACCATTGATTCACTGACAGTGTGTTCCCTAGCTTCACTTAACAATTTATCTTTCAATTGCTGCACTAGTACTTGACGATAATCATTTGTGTGGCATAGAGAATAATGGCATTGTATATTAAATTTCTTTACGTGCTGAAACAGCTTGCCACAAATCAAACACTTCGCCATTCCTCCATACTCCATAATACAGTTTGATCTCGACAAAGCATTTAACTTGGGCACGGTAGTAACACAAAGTGATGGTGTGTTTCAAAAGTTGAAATATACTTTGCATACTATTCACCAAGTTAGGGCCTATATAGTTCAATCTGTATATTGTGTAGGAAAATGTCTGTTAAAAACACTTGAATTGTTTTCAAGTTTCCGAGTAGACAAAGTGTTGTAGTAGTGCTTAAATCATTTATTTCTATATTTGTATATTTATAGCAGTTTCGGAGCCTCATTTACATAATGAGAACGCTTCTGCAGCTGGCTGTATTATGAATTTCATATTATTATAAGTATATTAAATTTGATTACAAACCAAAATATTTTGTTACATTGATTTATCACGGTTGTACAGTTTTGTTTTCGTACAAATGTATTGTAATTGTGCTGTTCCCATACTACCTCTGACGAATGGATCGCGCTCTGTCAGTGCATAGGCGCCGTACCACCACTGTTCAGTTGAACCTTCTCTCCACGCTGTGCTCAGTATGCAGAGATTGCCGAGAAAATAGCGTGGCGGCTCCGTGGTATGACGTCACAGAGCACGGAACATGCCGGTCACTGACTTAGCTAAACGTTTGTATAGTGTAAGTTAAACGACAGAAACAATAAAAATATGGCATTCGATTTCGTCAAAGTAAAGAAGCTACAATTTCATGTAATGAAAGAAGAAAATATTTTAAAAACTCTTATGGTCATTTGATGAAATATTTGATAAACTCTCATGTACTTTTGAAACACACTGCAGTTATATTTTTTTTAGTTGATTTTATATACTGCACAGCCTTGGATCTCCCTATTCCACTCCATGTAGTTTCGTTTGCCGGATCTAATCATATTCACACACACCAGAATATTAAACAAACCATATAGTTGGTATAAATCCGTGTTTCATGTAGATCTCCAATTGATGTTACGTGCAGCAGTGCAATACACAGAGGAAAACTTGTGATTGGTGCAAAGGCAATAAATATCTCATAGATATGGAAACGTGTTGCTTGTCGCTAGGGAAAAGCGTCATCACTTTTAGATTAATGTTTACAATGCGAATTCGTTTAGAGACTCCGTTACTATCTGTGAAGTTGGCCAACAAGGAGCATCACAGCAAACTTGTATACAATACGCTGTAATACAGATATAGTACCATGTTGCTCCATTTTTGTGACATTTCGCACTCATGTCCAGAAATATTATGATTGGAGTCTTTATAGATATTACACCGTCAAATTCGAGACAACAGTACGTAACACTTTGTTTGACAGATTTTATATTAGAAGAGAGTAACAGTATTTTATTTAGCGGTACTTTCAACTGCGGGGAGTTCCACCGTTGAAATTCATGAAAACGTATATTCGCAGCAGTCCTCTGTCTGTGACAAAATTAGCTTGTTGCCTAAATATACGACACGACACACATAGCTTTAAGGGGACACTTCACTGAAAATGACAATTTTTTTCCTAATAATTTTTTTCAAACAAATTTTGGCAGCATGTTTTTCTATATAAAGGACTAACAAAATCTAAATTTTTGACTCTCAAATGTTTTTGGCTTTTGATTTTGATTTTTTTCTATTCTTAGAAATATTTTCAAATTAAGTTTTTAGTAGACGATCTCAATTTTTAAGCTTAGTTTTTTTTTGTTATATTCACAAGACATAGCGAAAAATTTCTGAGCATTCATTTTATAAAATATTTCATTCACGTTCAAAATTTTTTCGAAATTTAAAAAAATGTTATTTGTCCTATAATCCATGAAAAAATATGAATAAAACAAACGAGTAGCATTTCTTACAAAATAAATGCATAGAAATATGCTAGTACCTCATAAATACTTTCAGTAAAAGTGTCATCCAGATTGATCAATATTTGGCTTTAAAAAGTTAGTGTTGAATCAAGAAAAATAAATTTACGAAGAAATGGATTTGAAAATAAAATGAATATTTATGTAAATTAAAATTCTCCTCCCGCTACATTCATCTAGCAACTTCTGGGAGCCAACTTTAGAACAAAAAGTTATTACATTTGTAATCAGAAATTTGTAAAAATGAATTTTTTATGAAAAAATACCACGTCCCCATACAGCCTTAATTAAAAAAAAAATAGACATATTTGTAATCAGAATTGATCTAAATCCATTTGGCATGCGAAAATATACAGTCTAAAGAAGTTAAATAGCCAACATATATATTTTTTAATTTTCATGATTTTCAGTGGAGTCTACCTTTAAGGGGAACATCCAGCTTAACTGGTTCAAAAAGATCGATTTCTTTATTTTATCCGAAATTTGAAGTATAGAATTTCACCTTTATGTATGTGAAAGAATTTTCTAAATATTTGATTTAATTTCCGATTTATGGCCAAACATATGCACCAGCAGAATTCCAGACATCACAACCTGTTGGTGAGTTTGTCGCTCGATCTCCGAAACTTACAATTTTTGAAGCAATATTTTCCATAACTTTAAAAACGATTAAAGATAATCGCAATTGCGCCAAATTCTACCATTATGTTCGTTTTATTTCGCCAAATATGGCTCTGGGTAGAACTAAGGAATTCATTATTCGCAAACAACATGCTTTATTTATTGTTGCGAGCGTCGTTAAATGAACTATATTAATAATTAATCATATCACGCTACAATACAGTGACTTCACTATATTTCGAAGAGCTTTGTAAGTGCTTTGTGTTAAGCATTTATTTAAAAATCAATAGAATGAGCAGACCCGCATCTACAAAGAGCAAAGCGACCGTTACAAAATAGAGAAGACTAAATGAACAGACCCTATATACAAGAACCTCGAAGTAATGCTATTTCTAAATTACTATTCGTGAAGAAATATTCAATTTGACATTCACCTCGATTTTAAATTAAATTATCTTGACCTATTCAGGTAAATTACGGAATTACAATCTAACCATAAAATATTGATAAAATAATGATTTAGTTTTGAAATTGAATATTTATGCATTGACCTAACTTGAGCCACAGACATATTATTTTTTTCGTGTGTGTGAATTATTTGCATCAATGTGTTTTTAAACACGTTATACAGTGTGTAAGAAAAATACTGGGACGAACATTGCGAACCACTTTTCCACTCCAAAACAGGAAAGCAATAGGCCTATCATATAAACTTATATCCGGAAATGAGTGGTTTATGAGTTATTCAACGACAAAAACAAATAGTGATATTTTAATTCGAAGTGATGGAATACATTTACAATGACACATTAACAATGTTTCAAATGCTCAATCCACAGTAAATGCTCACAAATGTCAACCACCTGTTTCAACGCACGCATGCACACGTCGGACTTTCTCACAGTTTCGAAGATCCCAGGACGGTGTTGGTAAAGTTTGTCTTCATTTGGAATGTTTATAGCATTAACTACAGTTTTTACATGTCCCCAAATATAAAAATCTAAAGGATTAAGGTCGGCCGAACGTACCGGCCATGAAACTGGTCCACTCCTACATTTTTCATATGTCATGGTAGATATTAGCAAGTAAATCTTAACAGTATGGCCGAAATGTGCTGATTTTATGATTCGGTTGCCTTCGGTCTGGGAACGCCATTTAGTAAAGGTTACGCAGCCTTGCGCCCACTACTATTAGCGCGACCATACATAGAAATCATATCTACCTGCTCGCGAAATGGGTATCGTACCATGGTTACGCACTCCAGTATAACTGAACTGCAGTACAAGTCATATGTACGAAACAGACTAACCACGAATGTAAACAAGTTACTTTAGCAATGCATGGCCATTTAGGGTACAGAATATATCAGTATTTTATTCTTTCTAAGAGGACGGAAGGGGAACATCCCTGTGCATCGCGACCTGAGATCTATTGTGTGCCCCTGGGATGAGTTGCAAGCCCACAGACCCCACCTACGCCGAACTGACAACACCCTAACGACCAGCCCCGTCATCCTTCCAAATCTGTGTACCATTCCACCCCAACAGCCCCTCACATTCCCCCCTCAAACGGTCTGAGGTGTAAGCCACTTCTCCCGTCATCTCAACGGTCTGAGATGTAGACCCCCTCTCTCGTCGGGAGGGGAGTGGGTTCCGCTGCTGGCCACCAGTTACTATAGCTTGACACATCCACGGAGGCCGGCCGAGAGAGTTAGCGGCCTCGGAGGGCTGCCGCAGGTGCGATCTGAAAACCAACCATCATACGTCTGATAAAGTTACCTGATATTCATCCATAGGAGTGAGGGGGGAAAACCCCCGAGAAAACCTCACCCAGACAACTCGTCCCAAGCGAGGAATCGAACTCTGGCTCGCTGGGTTCGGGAACGAAGACGCTACTACGAGACCACAGCGGTGGACTTATCAGTAGTTACATGTGTCTCGATAACATGTGCGAAAGTTAATTATATGTGACTATCCTAAGTTTTTGGATTGTACTTCGAAATTCAATGAATGCCATCTTTCAGTAATAACCCGTAAGTTAGGCACTTCTCGACATATGTTTATATGACTTTTTTCTTGTTTTGTTGTGAAGAACTCGCTCTCAAAGTTTGTCCCTGTATTTTTGTTACAGCCTTTATTATGATTCACTCTCACTGAAGATCAGACAATGTCTCTTATATGGAAATAAGCTCCAATAGAAACACGAAATAAAAATAATGATTGAAGAGTATTTCCAACTAAAAAATTGAAATTCTGATTGAAGTACTTGACATTTACTACGAAGGCAATTGTCTTTTAATCTTAGTGTTACGATATTTGCATATATTTTATAATCATCGTTTAACAAACTAATTCCTCTATAATTATTTTGACCAGTTCGATGTCCTTTTTTAAATGTGGGTATATCATTGTGTCTATTCTTCTAGTACGTTGCATATCTGCCAGCGTATTCCTGAATAAGATTAACTATGGAAATAAAATACAAGTTGCAACACCACAGTACAAACTTAAAAAGTTAAATTCACTCGCAATCTTCTAATCACAGTTCATTTTATAATCCGTGTGTTGGTCAACTTCGCTCAAGTATCGTGGTAACTCAGTTTTAAGCTTGAAGAACTTGTAGCTGCGTACTTTGAAGACAGACTTGAAGAGATTTTCCCTCAGGCTCAGTTTTAACAAGGAACGAAAAGTTCACACCATCTCACAAAGAGGAACATTGTTACACCATTAAAGATCAAGTATCATTAAAATTGTTTTTGAATGCAGATAGTATCATTGATGCCTACGTTTAAATTGTGATTAAACTGTGATATAATCGATACTTTTAACTTCGAGAATTATTTTTTCACACGGCTACGCAAGCTAGAATAGCCGAACCTTACCCGAGCTTCGTGTTTCCACGTCCAGCTGCACAACTGACTGTTCTGCTGACAGGTGTTTCGGAATGATACATTGAGGGAGAGTAATAGGTACTGTACGTCCTTGATTGATTGCGTAGAAGGTACCTACTCTTTCTACCTTACATTGACAACTCATTGTATTCATGTCTGTCGTGTAGGACTTTCATCCCAAATAGCTATTTCCGTAACATACTGAATTATTCGTTCTCAACGCACAACATTCTTATAGGCCTATTAGAATAAATATTATACCTGGTAAGGTTTATCTTGTCTCAGTAGCAATAAAACCAAGTCCCTTCAAATGAGGGTGGAGATTATAGGAGGGTTGTAAATTTTCAGGATTCCTTTCAAAACCTTGTTATTGTACAGGCTACAAGAACTCAGTTTCTTGAAAGAAAGCTCAGTGACGGAACTACACAGTACGAAGAGAGATATTTTGTTATTTTATTTTGTGCTACAGAATGTATCAACTAGTCCCTTCCGCCACTGGATGGATGGACGATATTTCTCCACTCCCATCACCATAACAATACAGACAACTTAAGACATATCTTCTTTGTCTCTCTTTTCACAGTGAGACAAGATACATCACACAGACTTTATTAACTTATTCTTTCCTGATAAATAAGACAGAAACCATAAAGGCTCATATACAGTGTAGATTGATTGATTATTTATTTATTCTGTACATGGATGTACACGTCAATTACATAATAAATAAAAAACAGAATAACATTAAAATCTGTTTAAGTTTCACTTTAAATTTTGCATAAGGTAAAGATTTTATCTGCAATGGTAATTTATTAAAAAACACAATGCCAGTATATGCAGGCGATTTTTCATATTTCACAAGTCTATGATTTTTTATTGAGAACAGATGTGCATTTCGTGTATTATAATTATGATAATCTAAATTCTTATTGTATTTATTCTCATTCTGTTTCAAGAAAATTAGGCATTTGTAAATATAAATTGATGGAAATGTTAAAATTTTTTATTGTTTAAAATAAGGTTTGCATGAATCAAAACTCTTTAATTTAAAAAGGGATAGTATAGTTCTTTTTTGTGCAATAAATATCCTATTAACATTGGTAGAGTTACCCCATAAGAAAACGGCATAACTGAGATATACATAAGCAACTGAATAGTAAATTGAAATCAATATTTTGGTGTTTAGTATATCTCTCAGTTGCAAAATAGAAAAACTAGCAGAACAAGGTTTTTTGGCAATAAAATCAGAATGTTCGTTCCGAGTCAATAGATTATCCATAATTATGCCAAGAAATTTAATACTGTGTTGGCTTTGGGTCAGTATATCCCCAACTGACATGGAAAATTTATATTCATAGGTCTATTAAAAATTTTAAACATACAGTCTTATTAATATTAACAATTAATTTGTTATAATCACACCACGTTTTGAACTGAGATATAGCAATGTCAACTTTACTTATCAAATCATCACAAGACTCCGAACAAACAGTAATAGAAGTATCGTCTGCATATAATAGAAATTTACCTTCCTTTATATAATTAGTGAAATCATTGATGTGAAGTAAAAATATAAGAGGTCCAAGTACAGAACCCTGAGGGACTCCCATATTTATATAAAACTCATTAGAAAGAATACCATTAATATTTACACATATTTTTCGATTAGACAAGTATGATTTTAAAAATGCTAAAAATGCGCCTCTAAAACCTAAGGCTTCTAATTATATACATATATAATTAATATCCAAACTATCAAATGCCTTAGATAAATAAAAAAATAATACAGCTACATGTTTACCTATATCAAGGTTTTCATTGAATTGAATTGAAAGAGGTGAATTGCGAGGACAAATTTAAAAGGTACGCAAACGCGTCCTTGCAAGTGGTTCAGGGCTGCAAGAAACTAAATATGTGAGCTCCAAGCCTGTTGGCCACTAGTCTCACTCCGGGTTACATTGCTCCACTGAAGGAGCTCTAGAATATTTTAAAATTTTGAAGGTGAAAATCGAAAATGGACGTAACCTCTTAGGTACCACATACGCGAGGGGGACGGAAATGTGATCAAATGATCACGGGACGGGACGAGGAGGAGACGGTTGGTGTAAATCTGCACATTGAAATGAACTGTGTCATTTCGCAGTGCAGGAGGAGTCGAGAAGACTCTAAGGTTTTCATGAATATAATTATTAAATTCGTAAAGAGCAGTTCCTGTTGATTTACCAGGGAGAAAACCATGTTGATCAGGAGTAATTAAATTAAATTTTAATAAAAATTGTAACATTCTATTATATATTAAGCGTTCAAATATTTTAGAAATTATAATAATATGATGTTCTAGCTATTTGTATTTAACAATTTTTAATATATGTGGCAAGTTATCAGGAATTTAATTTGAAACGCACAGAATTCATTTGTGAAGGTATAGATTAGAATCGGTCTTTATCCTGTCTACCGATAGCCTGAATTTAGGCGCGAGAAAGTTCCTGAGAGAAGCGAATGTGCTGTCCATTACGCGCGACGGTCCGCCTGCTGAGTTTCTGAATAATGTAATGGATGAAAGGATGGAACCGAATTGTGTGTTACGTCTCTGTGACCTGACTCACATATTTATCTGGCTGTTACACTCCTTTGGGGTGGTAAAACGTGGTGATGGTTTAGACAGTGATTCTTCACATGAGTGCTGTGATTGTACGTTAGGGGCGCTTGCATATCGTAGTTAATAATTGCATAAATAATATTAATGCGCACATTCATTTTCTCTTGTTCCCCTCGTTCTTTTCTCCTCTTTTTTTCTTCCTGCACTTCATTTTATAGACCTACTTGTTCTTTATCTCATCTTCCTGCTTTTATTTTGCTTCCTTAACGGTCAACCTTTTCCCACCTCTCTTCTTCCTCATCCTCCATCTTCATCACCATTTTTTCTTCATCCTCGCTCTTCCTCTTCTTTCGCCTTTTCTCCTTCCCCGTTCTTCTTTTGTCCTCGCCCTTTCTCCTTTCTTCTTCATCCTTTATCACTTTTTTCTCCTTCGTCGCTCTTCCTCTTCTCATCTTCCACGTCCTTCATCACCTTTTCTTCTTCCTCGTCCTTCCTCCATTTGTCCTTGCTCTTCCTCCTTCATCCATCAACTTTTTCTTCTTTCTCGCCTCTTCTTCCTCCTCTTCCTTCATCACCTATTCTTCTTCATCCTTCTTTCATCCTCGCCCTTTCTTCTTTCTTCCTCACCTTTCATCACATTTTTCTCCTTCCTTCCTCTCTCTTCCTCTTCTCTTCTTCATTCTTCATGAACTTTTCTTCTTCGTCGTCCTTCCTCCATTTACCCTTGCCCTTCCTCCTTCTTCATCCATGAACTTTTTCTCCTTCCTCGCCCTTTCTCTACTCTTCTTCCTCGTCCTTCATCGTATGTCCTTCGTCCTTTTTTCGTACTCGTCCTTTCTTATTTCTTCCTTATCTTTCATCATTTTTCTCCTTCCTCCCTCTTCCTCTTCTCTTCTTCAATCTTCACCAATTTTTCTTCTTCGTCGTCCTTCCTCCATTGTTCCTCGCCTTTCCTCCTTTCTTCATTACTTTTTTATCTTTCCTCGCTCTTCTTCTCTTCTTCCACGTCCTTCATCACCTTTTTCTCCTTCCTCGTTCTTCCTCTTTTCTTCTTCATCGTCCTTCCTTTGTCCTCACCCTTCCTCCTCCTTTCTTCCCCGTCCTTAATCACGTTTTCTTCTTCCTCGTCCTTTCTTTGTCCTCGCCCTTCCTCCTCCTTTCTTCCCCGTCCTTAATCACGTTTTCTTCTTCCTCGTCCTTACTTTGTCCTTACCCTTCCTCCTCCTTTCTTCCCCGTCCTTAATCATTTTCTTCTTCCTCGTCCTTCCTTTGTCCTCGCCCTTCCTCCTCCTTTCTTCCCGTCCTTAATCACGTTTTCTTCTTTCTCGTCTTTCCTCTTTCTTTCGTCGTCGCCCTTCCTCCTACCTCCTTCCTCGTCCTTCATCACCTTTTCTCCTTCCTGCTCCCTTCTTCCTCATTTTTGCTGTCGATTTTTCTTCTTTGTCCTTTCTACTCTCTTCCTCGCCCTTTCTATTTCCTTCGCTCTTGCCTTTCCTCTTCCCTTCTTCTTCGTTGTCCTTCTCTATTCTTCCTCGTCCTCCCTCCCTTCTTCATGTTCCTCGCCTTCTTCCTTTTTTTCCTCGTCCTTTCTCCTCTCTTTTCCCCCGTCCTTCCTATTTTTCTATGCCGAAGACTAAAATTGAAATTCTGGGGAGTTCAAGAGAAATGTGTGTAAGACAAAGTCTGTGTATGGACAGATTTTCTCGAGGTAGTTTCATGTCCCACGTTAGCATTCCATTATCCTACGTGAGCATTCCATTAACTTACGTCAGCATTCCGCTATCCTGTCAGCATTTCACTATACTGCTTCAACATTCCACTGTCATACGTCAGAATTTGAATATCCTAGTCAGCATTCCACTGTCCTATGTCAGCATACCACTATTCTAACTTCATCATAATCAAAATTAAATGCATGCACTAAGCCTTGCTGTTACAATGCAAGTATAAAGGTAAAGTCAACCCCATGAAAACCAAATCGACTTAGAAGCTGGCGAGAGGTTAAGGCTCCCAACTTTACAGACAATCGGCATTAATGGCAGTATGGATGTCAGTCCTGCGTGCCCGCCGCCTTTGTCCACAAGGAAATGCTCCTGGTACTCATTTGTTACAGGCTGAGTAGACCCAGGGTCATAGTGAGGCTGGAAGGATTGGATCAATGGAAAAATCTATGACTTCATCGGGAATCAAATCCGCGATCTTCCGGCTTGCAGCGTTATGCCTTACAATACAAGTATACAGACGCAAAAAAGATCTTACCTAAATGTCTCATGGCTGATATTAATATATTTGGTCGAATCGATCTTGGATAAGTAATTGACACGTAGAATAACTTTCTTTTCTTTAAACAGTGTTTGTGCATAAAGATGATGGAACTGATTCCATGGTCGCTTACATCGAACGCCGAAGCTCAGTCACATATAAAATTGTTAGGACTTACATTGGATTCTAAACTAGCATGGGATGAACACAAATTAATTTGCTAAGTATTATGCTATCAAGAATAATTTATTTATTAAGACATTTAGAACCTTTACTACCAAAATTCTACCTCATAAATTCTTATTACGCCTTCTTCAATAGTAGGATCATATGGTATTTATATTTGGGAAAATAGCAGTAACATATCCAATATTTTCATTCGACAAAAAAAAAAAAATAATATGTACACATTTCAACAGGGTCTGCATATGACGCTCACTGTAGACCACTATTTATTGAAGAAAAAATTTAACTGTCATATATATATATATATATATATATATATATGACAGTTAAATTATATATATATATATATATTGTCATATATATATATATATATATATACACCAACTCTCCTCTATGGAAGCGAAATTTGGGTTCTAAAACAAAGATATATCAGCAGATTAAGGGCAGCTGAAATGAAATATCTGCGACGAACTGCAGGATACACACTTCTGAACCACAAGAGGAACGAGGATATACTGGAGGAACTCAACATGCAACCATTAGAAGAAAAAATTACAGAATACAGAAATAGATAGCTTGAACACATTTCTCGTATGGAAACTGGCCGGACACCCCAAGAAATGCTAAAATACCACCCTCAAGGACGACGACGACGACCTGGACGTCCATACAAACGTCTATTGGATCCTGTATGGCTGGAACCGAAACAAGCCAACAATGGCCTAATTTCGTGCCTGGAATATGATATATATATATATATATATATATATATATATATATCATATATATATTTATATTCCAATGTCTAATGAAAATTAAGAAAAACCTTAATACTTATCAACCGAAAACAAAAATTCACACTATAATACAAGGTACAATTTCGACCCTCACAAGTATTAACATTGTAACTCACTTTCTTCAATTTTTCAGAAGAAGCAAATGAAGTTTTAAAATGATCATGTAAATCTATGTATACAGATAGTAACAATAAGATTTTACATACGATTGGGAAAGTTTAGAGCTACAATGATAGTACTGGAAGAAAAAGAAACAATTTCAGACCATATTAACTAGCATAACTCAAAACCATAAAAATTGAGTTACAATGTTAGTATTTTGGGAGGGTCGTATTGTCTTTCAGAACCTAGAGTTAGATTAAGTAAATGGTTCAATTCTATGCTATTTAATTCAATTCTATCTTGTTTAATAAGTTACCACAAAAGGCACATGATTAAAGTTATATACAATTTACATCTGTTTTGCATAACTGGTTAATCAACCATCCATTCTATAGTTTTGTGAATTTCTTGACTCCACTGTAAATGCATTCTAAATTTCTAAGCGGCATTGCTTTATTTTATTACGATTATTATTAATATTGGTTATTGTTATTATTATATGGGAAATGCCTGTTATTATTCAGTTGAGAAGCTTTTGTCGTCTAGTCTGCTGTCAAAAAATCTGAAAGTTAGAATTTATAAAACAGTTATATTACCGGTTGTCCTGTATGGCTGTGAAACTTGGACCCTCACTTTGAGAGAGGAACAGAGTTTGAGGGTTTTTGAGAATAAGGTTCTTAGGAAAATATTTGGGGCTAAGAGGGATGAAGTTACAGGAGAATGGAGAAAGTTACACAACGCAGAACTGCACGCATTGTATCCGTCACCTGACATAATTAGGAACATTAAATCCAGACGTTTGAGATGGGCAGGGCATGTAGCACGTATGGGCGAATCCAGAAATGCATATAGAGTGTTAGTTGGGAGGCCACAGGGGAAAAGACCTTTGGGGAGGCCGAGACGTAGATGGGAAGATAATATTAAAATAGATTTGAGGGTTGTGGGATATGATGGTAGAGACTGGATTAATCTTGCTCAGGATAGGGACCAATGGCGGGCTTATGTGAGGGCGGCAATGAACCTCCGGGTTCCTTAAAAGCCAGTAAGTAAGTATTGTTATTATTATTAGCAGTATTGTTATTTCATTTGTATTGTTGTATTCATATGATTTTACATTTTATGTCAAATATTATTTTATATCTCTTGTACTTTAGTATATTTTATGTCTATTGCAACAAACTGTTGCTCATGACATTAATAAACGATTGATTGATTTATTGATAACAAATAAGGTATGTATTTCTGCCAGAATTTTAATAGTACGATGAAGAAAATTTCCATTGATTTCTGCTGGCTATGACAGCTTCATCTATCTATGATGTTATTACTTGAAGTTTCCTGATTTTATTGCAGCAGGGTAGTTAATATTAAACAACTTTAATCTAGAGCGTTGCATCTTGTATTGCAGCTGTAGAGTGAAAGAGAAATTGAATCTCAAAGGACTCATTGTTTAACCGCGACTGTATGCGCATCCTCAGTGCACTCTAGGTCTCTCTGTTGACATTTCATTTTCTCACTCTTGTGGGGTTTAATGGCTAGGTGCTTTTTATAGAAGTTAATTATCATTTCAGAGGGGTTTTGCTAATTAAAGAAAACAAGATAATCAACTTTATTTGAAAGCAGTCGCAGTCTTCGCAAATTAATCCAATTTCAACCTCGTTTCCACGAAGTGGCAACACACAGAGTAGACTGTTCACTACACAAGTGTCCTTATTTAGTGCTCTAAGCTGCATCGAACACAATTAAGGAAGTTAGACAACTTTAATGTTGGCTGCAGTGTACGCAACAGCCAATCTGTGCGGCTTCAAAGCTGCATCGAAACAACGACATAAGGTTCGATTAACGTTCAGGGGATATAATACGTTCGTCTATCTCTAGCCTATCCTCAATGTGATGTCTTCTGTTTATTGAGATGGCCGAAAATCATAATCTGATATTTTGTCACAGATATATGTTGTCATTTAGATATTATCTTTGACTCTTGTTGTCTAGTCAACTGTCTAAATATTACGGATTTATTAATTTGTCCTACAGAATAATCTCTGTAATGTTGACAATATTTGAGGAGAAAAATTCGCTCCGGCGCCGGGGATCGAACCCGGGTCCTTGATTCTACGTACCAAGCGCTCTGACCACTGAGCTACGCCGAATTCAATCCACAACACCAGATCGAACCTTCCTCCCTCAGTGTTTCCCTTTGTGGCCTGACTCCAAGTTAGGCATATATGTTGACGTATAGGCTATGTCTAGTGTCAACTGCCCTTATACTAGAAGAGCACTCAGTTGAATGACTTATTTGGCCGGGATTCCGCTCATAGCTAGCAGTGCCTCTAACTGCGGAATCCCGGCCAAATAAGTCACTCAACAGAGTGCGCTCCTAGTATAATGGCAGTTGACACTAGATATATACGTCAACCACACCTGTGGAGTAACGGTCAGGGCGTCTGGCTGCGAAACCAGGTGGCCCGGGTTCGAATCCCGGTTGGGGCAAGTTACCTGGTTGAGATTTTTTCCGGGGTTTTCCCTCACCCCAATACGAGCAAATGCTGGATAACTTTCGGTGTTGGGCCCCGGACTCATTTCACCGGCATTATCACCTTCATATCATTCAGACGCTAAATAACCTAGATGTTGATACAGCGTTCTAAAATAACCCAATAAAATATATACGTCAACGTATATGCCTAACTTGGAGTCAGGCCACAAAGGGAAACACTGAAGGAGGAAGATTCGATTCGGTGCTGTGGATTGAATTCGGCGTAGCTCAGTGATCAGAGCGCCTGGTACGTAGAACAAAGGACCCGGGTTCGATCCCGGCGCCGGAGCGAATTTTTCTCCTCAAACATTAATTGTCAACTGTTCAAAGACAAGTTTAAACCTCATAAGTAACACCAATAAGGAATCGCTCATGAGGCAACTAGGCCGGGAGATAATGGGATAGGTGGCCAGTTCCTTTCCCCCTCCAATGCATAAATAGCTGATTAGCTACATATTCCACTAATCAGACAAAATATCACTAATCGATCTCTGTTGCACGTAACACCGAAGGACATTGAATATTGAATATTCTTTGGACCAACTGAGATATAATTTCAAGGAAAAATTGTTCCGAGGCCGGGTATCGATCCCTGGATCCTTCGTTTAGCGCAGGAATGCTCTCCCGACTGAGCTATCCAGGAACTATACATGACATCGTCACAATTTTTCCCTTATATTCACACAACTCAAATGGGCTGACAAGACGCCAGAACCCAACTTTGAGTGCACACAATTCTGTATGACATAAATTGTGGCTTTCTGTTAACGTACCTCCAGTAACAAATGTATTATGCAAATCTGGCTTTCAGGTAGTAGCTCCCTGTAAAGCAGGTTTGAATAATTTTAAGGAAAAATTGTTCCGGACCGGGTATCGATCCCGGGACCCTTCGTTTAGCGCACGAATGCTCTCCCCGGAACAATTTTTTCCTTGAAATTATTCAAACCTGCTTTACAGGGAGCTACTACCTGAAAGCCAGATTTGCATAACTGAGATATAATTTTTTGCAATGTAAATACTTGTTGCAAAATTTCGAACTATATTATAATGTAATCGTTGGTTTCATACTTTGTTTTTATAGTTACAGTACATATTTACGTTAATCTAAATATTTTGTGCATTCATTCTTTAGCCTCGGTAGCGTAGTTGGTATAGCTCTGGCCTTCCATGCTCGAGGTTGCGGGTTCGATCCCGGCCCAGGTCGATGACATTTAAATGTGTTTAAATGCGACAGGCTCATGGCATGTAAAAGAACTCCTGCGGGACAAAATTCCGGCACACCTGCGACGCTGATAAAACCTCTGCAGTTGCGAGTGTCGTTAAATAAAAACCATAAATTTAAATGTCATTCATTCATTGTTCTGCCCAAGGGCAGGTCTTTCACTGCAAACCCAGCTTTCTCCAATCTTTTCTATTTTCTGTCTTCTTCTTCGTTTCCTCATAAGATCCACATATCTTAATGTCGTCTATGATCTGATATCTTCTTCACCATTCCTTTCAGTAGGCAGTTTCTTCTCAGCCAGTGACCCCAACTATTTTCTTTTCCTCTTCCTGATAAGTTTCAGCATCATTCTTTCTTCACCCACTCTTTCCAACGCAACTTCGTTTCTTAGTCTGTCTGTCCACTTCACACGTTCCATTCTTCTCCATATTCACATTTCAAATGCTTCTCTTTACTTCGTCGTAGTGTCCATGTTTCTGCCCCATACAATTTCACACTCCATACAAAGCACTTCACAAGTCTCTTCCTTAGTTATTTTTCCAGAGGTCCAAAGAAATGCTGCTTTTTCTTTGATGCATTATCAGAGACTTTTGTATTTTCATATAACTTTGAATATAGCCTATACATTTTTTTGGGATAGATGGGACGTGGTTTTTTTTTTTTTTTGGATGCTCTGGAACCTGGATATACTGTCTATTATGAACGCTACAAGAAGGCGCTGGCTAAGCTGAAAGCCTGACTTTCTGGAGTCAGGCGAGAGTAGAGAACCTTTCTCTTGCAACACGATAAGACCAGTCTCCACACCAGTTTCGCGACCACAGAGCTCGTTGCAAAATTTGGCTCGACTGACTTCCCACATCCACCATATAGTCCGGATTTAGACTTCCTTTTCTTTGAACCTATGGAAGATGGACTATGTGGGCAATATTTTCTAGACAAGGATGCTGACATCGCAGCTGTAACAAAGCGGCTTGCCCCGGATGGTTCAGATTTCTACGACCGCGGCATACAGGCTCTTGTTCATCGCTGACAAAAATGCCTAACGAATGGTGGTGATTATGTGGAAAAACAACTGTTTTGTAGCCGAAATATTGCTATATTTAACTGTGTTGTTATGCTCTCTGTATCGGTTGTAGTTCCCATGAAAATAAATGGAGAAATTACTTTCGGAGCGACTCGCGTAGAATTAAAATTTCATAAACAAGATATGTATGCATGTATTTATTTATTTTATTGGGTTATTTTACGACGCTGTATCAACATCTAGGTTATTTAGCGTCTGAATATGAAGGTGATAATGCCGGTGAAATGAGTCCGGGGTCCAGCACCGAAAGTTACCCAGCATTTGTTCGTATTGGGGTGAGGGAAAACCCCGGAAAAAACCTCAAGCGATTCGAACCCGGGCCACCTGGTTTCGCGGCCAGACGCGCTGACAGTTACTCCACAGCTGTGGACTGTATGCATGTATCCAATACCTACGCTCTTCACTTTACGTGATTCGGGTTCCGCATATTGCGGATAGATGGCAGGACTGTGACACATTTTATAGTTTTATTCCACTTCGGCGGACCACACTGTACATGATTTATATCTGTGGAGAATTTTGTCGTGTACTAGGGTAAGTGTTCTTGTAAGTGTAGTGTCTGGAATGAGTGATGATGAAGGTGAGGAAGGGAGAAGGGGAAACCCGGTGTCGGCACTCTGTCGAATAACACCAAGGAGGCCGCCAGTCTTAACGTCCCCGCCCGACAGACGAATCACTATCAACAGTGACATTTGCTTCCTCTTCATATGCACTGCGGAGAGATTTGGGATTTAACCCAGACATATTGGTCCACAATCTAGTGATTAGAAGTTGCTCACCGCCATCTCTCCAAGTCTCGCGGTAGAAATTTTACATGAAAATTTCTGACTCCGCCGGGAATCGAACCTGGGCCGGCTAGTCTGGAGGCGGACACGCTACCACAGAGCTAACTCGACGGACATAAACAAAGTATAAAACATTAGAAATTATTACAGTAGGCCTATAAGAAGCTATCCTTTTATGTAAATTCCTTCAAAATTAATGACAGTCTATTCAAATCGTAACGTTTACAAATTAAGTCTCATTTGAAATTACAAGGACTGCTTAATAACTGATTTCATTTTTGTGTGTACCAAATGTTTTAAATGAAGTTTAACCACATCAGCAATAATCGCTGGCACTCAGGAGCACTCAAAGTGTGGACATTTCTTTCAGTTACGTTTTGCAGAAACAACGATATATAGGATATATTTTGTAGTAGGCCTATGTATACATATTTATTCAAAGAGTCTCCTCTCAACAGAATTCTTGGATATAGTTCTTGAGATACAAAGACATGCTGTGCGCATTGAGGCGGACGGAGCCCCTTTGTATTTTGCAGTGCCTACAACTATACAGAAATTAATAATCAAAATCCTTGAAATTCCAGTCTGCAATCTTTTTATACCCTTGTAAGGATTCAAAGGGATGCCGACTACTCAGTCATAGCATATCAGCGTCTGTGAAATCCACTGGGCAGATATTACTCCTGTTTGTACTGTGTGTGTATAGGCTACAGAACGGAAATCGCGCTTTCCTTCCTATAACGCAAAGGGCAGTCTAAATTTCATAGGAAGCGTATGTTGACATGAATAGGATGCTTCAAAACCATCAAGATTGATATAACTCGGAGTTCAAATAGAAAATTAGATCTAATACAAATATCAGCCACCGGCGTAGCTTGGTCGGCCGAGGCGCTTTCCTGACGATCCGGAGTTGCGTTCGGGCGCGGGTTCGATCCCCGCTTGGGCTGATTACCTGGTAGGTTTTTTTCTAGGTTTTCCCCAACTGTAAGACGAATGTCAGGTAATCTAATTATAATTAATAATAATTAATTTATTGTAAGATGAGTTTCAACAATAAAATAAAAGAGAGAGAACATGAAAAAGGTAAAACATGAGTTATGAGGGAAACGCGTCATCCCTGCACAGTAAACTACCACCATTATGAATTTTGAAAAAAAAAAATAAACAAATAATTTTTTTAAGTTGTAAAAATATTTTTTTTTTTTCATATAGCAGAAGAACAGTGTTTTACACATCAGTTTTCATTATTGTACAGGGACATCATTTTATTTTTACTAAAATTTTTAATATTAACCTGGCTATACATTTGGATTAACGTTTGAGAACCGGAAATAAAGTTTGCTACCCCCTTCCACGACTGGAGTTCAATGATACTGGCGTAAAATACAAACAAATCACTTTACTAGGTATAGGGTGTAAGAAAAGTAGTTCACCCATTTACGTAAACTAGGAAATATCGCAATTTTCATTAGGTTTTTCTTTAATCAAAATACAGTATTAACAATAAGTGTTTTTACTCACGAACTGAGTTATCGTATCCATGCGAACGTTTCATTATTCAGTGTATATTATACTGTCTACAGCATATTAGCGTACAAAATAGAGAATGAAGTTAAATTGAAAAATAATCATAATATGGATATTTAAACAAATTTTTGAAAATGGTGACCGTTCATTTCGATACAGGCTTCAGTTCTTTTGTGCATATTATCGCACTATAGAATATTGCATCTAATTCCAATTACAAGTTTCGTCCTTCGTACTATTAACTCATGTTGAAATAATTCTGTACCTACTCTATGAAAGAGTAACTTACGTACTGTAAATTCAATCTTTACTTCTGCCCTATCCGAAAAGATAAAATTACTCAGACATGCTATCTACTGTCCGTCCAAGTGGTTATGTCGTAGGATCGTAGAAAGGGAGGAAATCACGTGACAGTTAATTACTTAACGAGGGCCTTTTATTTAAGTTATTTTAAATAGTTGTATAATATTACGTACGTTATAGTTGTATAATATTACTAGTCTTTACAGAGGGGCGAGCAGAAGCAGGTGGGGGAAATCGGGATACAACGTAGGCAAACGGACGATAGTACTTGTGCGAAAATATGATTCAATATTGAAAGCTCTTTCGTCACTGGAAAACGCGAACATTTTTCTGGAACAAACTATATTCACTAACTCAGTACTGCTTACTATATGCGGCCTTGGTTCAGTGAGGAGGACAGTTGGAACTTCATTAGTAGAAGGGGTGGGAGTGAAGTACATTAAAAAACTCAGGTACAATAAAAATTGAAGTAAAAATAAAATGATGTCCCTGTACATGATACAGTGATGGAGGAAAAACATGTTCAAACGACACAATTCTTCTCTAATTGCAGGACGAATAAAAACGTTTCACGTCAAAAAATGAAAAAAATATAGAGGCTCAGCCGTGATGTTATGTTGAAGCAACTGTAAACTTTAATCTCTTATGTGGCATTGTTCTTCGTACGTTCTGTATATTTTGTCCTCTGTTTACTTAATACATGTTTAAAGTCGTACTCTTTTCACACTATGAGAGCTTAATTTTGTGTCCGTTAAATGTTACGTTGAGAAATTCAGTCGAAGAATGTGCAAGAATATTTAACCCTTTGCAGCATAGTGGTTGCTCAGAAGAACCACAGTTTTCTTTCTTTCTCAACAACAATAGCTATCCCATTTTCTTTAAATAATAAAGGTAATAAACCAATTTCATCTATACTACAAATTAAAATGCATAATTCTGATTGTTCAGATATAAATTGCAACTGTTCAGTTATTAATGAAGTTAAGGAGGTTAAATACTTAGGTATAATTATTGATAAGCATTTAAAATGGAATAATCATATTCATTATATTTGTAATAAATTACGTACAACATTATGTTACTTTATTATTCTAAGAAATATATTGTCAATTAACTGTTTACGTGTAATTTGTTTAGCATTATTTGAATCTATATTTATGTATGGTATTATAGGTTGGGGTGGTACTTATAAATCCAACCATTATCCGTTAATTTTACTTCAGAAAAAAAGCATTAAAATTTGTTTAAAAAAGCAGAAAGATTACCCAACTGAATTGTTGTTTAAACATTTCAAAGTTTTCAACATTAAACAAATGTATTATTTTATTTTATTAAAATATTTTCATAGAAATCTTAATAACTTTGGAAGGTATATACATAAATATAGAACTAAAAATTATGAATTCTCTGCGTTTGTCTGAACCAAAATGTAAAACCAATGCAGCTTTTTATCATAGCATGAGTCAAGGTCCAGGATTATTAAACACATTTTATTCCAATAATATTTCAACCAAAAATCCCCTCCAAATTAATAAAAAAAATAAAAAAAAATGTATTGGATTTATAGTTTGGGTTTAAACATATTAGACACTATTTAATCTGTATTCACTCTCAATTTTAAATTTATTTTTGTCTGCATTGGAATCCCCTCCTGAGCATGAGTCTCACTCATTCAGGAGTGGGCTAATTTATCTTTCATTGTATTTATTAATTTGTATTCATTTCAAACTTACTAGCAGTAACAAATAAATAAATAAATAAATAAATAAATTACAGCACAGATGTTCCACCATGCAGCAACCTCTTGAGGATACATAGAGGTGACAACTATATTTTCAAATAAGAACTAGCTCGATTGTAGGAAGAAAAATTACTAGTTTCTGCAGCCATTTGTTCTCTCCTAATTTTTTCAGCTGCAGTGTTGCTGTCCAAAGAAGTTACATCAAAAATAGCTTATCTGGCATTCATGATTAAGATTAGTAAAACCGTTGTAAATGTCACATTATGCAAAATGGTATATATCAAAATCCTATCTGTGGCGTATTGATCGCTCAGAGTGACATAATTTTTTTTAAATTGTGTGCAGTGTCAACATTTTGAAAAAAAAAATTGATCGAAGCTGTGTTATGATCCCTGATATGAAAACATAAAAAATTATCTATGCAAAGATTAATTTTTGGTCCTACAAATTTTATGTTATGGTAACAATGGTTATCAGGGAAAAGGGAAAGACACTAGAGAGCAGGGAATCGATCCGGTGGTGTGGATTGAACTTCGGCGTAGCTCAGTGGTGAGAGCACTTGGTACGTAGAACCAAGGACCCGAGTTCGATCCCCGGCGCCGGAACGCATTTTTAACCATAAAAATTATATATATTTTTTTCATTTTTTGGCTTGCTGTGCTGCAAAGGGTTAAAGTATAGTCTATGTAATTGCAGTTTACATTATTATACGAAGTTTTTTCTTTATCTACATTTAAAGTTTAATCGCCTATTAAGTGTTACAAGCACGTGTTCGAACGTTTCTGCTGCATTCCTGGAAGCTGTATATAAGTTCTTACTGCCTTTATTTCTTACTTAGTATCATATAGCTTAATTTTCAAGAGAGAAGGAACTTTATGAACTTGGGGTGCACATAGAGAGGGGGGAGAAGTGTAAACTTTATGATCCAGTGAAATCTTATTATAAAGAGAACTATATCATGTAGACTGGATATTCGCTAATGGCTGGCTTGATTCCACTCTGCTTCAGGCCAGAAGTTTCCATCAGGTACAGGAAATGGCTCTTTTCCACCTGTCTCTGCAGACTTCAGAGACGTCACAACAAACATTCTCATTTAAATGTGCGTGTTTCGTCGCTCTACTCAACATTTTTATATGAAGACAAGTAACATCTTTTTTGCTGAATTTAAGGAATAATTTCTCGTGGTCGAGTAGGCCTATATGTATTCAGGGTGTTAACTAATTTGTGGAAAACTTTTGGGAATTGATAGAGGACCTAAAAACTATTAACAAATTCATGTAATTACAATGTAGGCCCATTCATTTTATCTTTCCACGCTCGCGTACGGTACCACAATCGACAGTAAATAGTTGCATTCGCTACGATTCAAGGACAGGCATAGTCGCTGATAAGGCGGTCGTCTGTAATTGTGTGCAGTATTGAGTTGAGTTTCCGAGCAGTACATCTGTTATTGTGTGCATTATTGAGTTGAGTTTCTAAGCAGTACATCTGCTATTATGTGCATTATTGAGTTGAGTTTCTGAGCAGTACATCTGTTATTATGTGCATTATTGAGTTGAGTTTCTGAGCAGTGCATCTGTTATTGTGTGCATTATTGAGTTGAGTTTCTGAGCAGTACATCTGTTATTGTGTGCATTATTGAGTTGAGTTTCTGAGCAGTACATATGTTATTGTGTGCATTATTGAGTTGAGTTTCTGAGCAGTACATCTGTTATTATGTGCATTATTGAGTTGAGTTTCCGAGCAGTACATCTGTTATTGTGTGCATTATTGAGTTTCTGAGCAGTACATCTGTTATTGTGTGCGTTATTGACTTGAGTTTCTGAGCAGTTCATCTGTTATTATGTGCATTATTGAGTTGAGTTTCTGAGCAGTACATCTGTTATTATGTGCATTATTGAGTTGAGTTTCTGAGCAGTACATATGTTATTGTGTGCATTATTGAGTTGAGTTTCTGAGCAGTACATCTGTTATTATGTGCATTATTGAGTTGAGTTTCCGAGCAGTACATCTGTTATTGTGTGCATTATTGAGTTTCTGAGCAGTACATCTGTTATTGTGTGCGTTATTGAGTTGAGTTTCTGAGCAGTACATCTGTTATTATGTGCATTATTGAGTTGAGTTTCCGAGCAGTAGACTACATCTGTTATTCTGTGCATTATTGAGTTTCTGAGCAGCACATCTGTTATTGTGTGCATTATTGAGTTGAGTTTCTGAGCAGTACATATGTTATTGTGTGCATTATTGAGTTGAGTTTCTGAGCAGTACATCTGTTATTATGTGCATTATTGAGTTGAGTTTCCGAGCAGTACATCTGTTATTGTGTGCATTATTGAGTTTCTGAGCAGTACATCTGTTATTGTGTGCGTTATTGAGTTGAGTTTCTGAGCAGTACATCTGTTATTATGTGCATTATTGAGTTGAGTTTCCGAGCAGTAGACTACATCTGTTATTCTGTGCATTATTGAGTTTCTGAGCAGCACATCTTTTATTGTGTGCATTATTGAGTTGAGTTTCTGAGCAGTACATCTGTTATTGTGTGCATTATTGAGTTGAGTTTCTGAGCAGTACATCTGTTATTGTGTGCATTATTGAGTTGAGTTTCTGAACAGTACATCTGTTATTATGTGCATTATTGAGTTGAGTTTCTGAGCAGTACATCTGTTATCGTGTGCATTATTGAGTTGAGTTTCTGAGCAGTACATCTGTTATTGTGTGCATTATTGAGTTGAGTTTCTGAGCAGTACATCTGTTATTGTGTGCATTATTGAGTTGAGTTTCTGAACAGTACATCTGTTATTATGTGCATTATTGAGTTGAGTTTCTGAGCAGTACATCTGTTATCGTGTGCATTATTGAGTTGAGTTTCTGAGCAGTACATCTGTTATTGTGTGCATTATTGAGTTGAGTTTCTGAGCAGTACATCTGTTATTTTGTGCATTATTGAGTTACGTTTCAGAGCAGTACATCTGTTATTGTGTGCATTATTGAGTTGAGTTTCTGAGCGGTACATCTGTTATTGTGTGCATTATTGAGTTGAGTTTCCGAGCAGTACATCTGTTATTGTGTGCATTATTGAGTTGAGTTTCCGAGCAGTAGACTACATCTGTTATTCTGTGCAATGTTGTTTTATTTCCCTTTTGTATCTTTGGGTTCATTGATTTTAGAGATTTAGTACAGAGCAAAGAATTTTCATTTGCAGTAACTTAAAAAAATTATCATCTCCTCAGTATCATAGAACATTTCAATATCTTCTTCCTGGGATTGCTTCACCTGAAAGGACTATAGTTTGTATAAGAACAATAAATTCAAAACTACGGAATCACTATTGGACAAGAAAAGAAGACGGGGGAGTCATTTTTAACAGAGGTAAAGTTGGATGATATCGGTGCTCATTAGAACAATCTCCGCGAAAATCTATCACGAATTTAGCACCAGAAGCTGAGCCAGCTGTACATCGGCATATAACGCTACAAAATTACTAAAAACAAGAGAAAAATATTTCGGAAGCAGATCTGCAACACGTGAATTAAAATGTGTTCAAACGCTACAAAGCCTGACCTGTAGCAAATGAGGAACATTCAATATCGTCGTTGAAGAGGTATGCATTTTTTAGCACTTTCACAATTTTAAATGGTAAAAACTGTTCTTTCTACGATTTATCTCGCTAGTTCTATATAGGCCTACTCATAACCGAGAGCTTAGCGAGCCGAATGGAGACATCTGCGCTGTACACTGTCGCTTTCACTCTGGTTCCGTTAGTGTGGAAAGATAAAATGTATGCATTCTGTATAGTCAATTTAGCTTTTTTTTTTTTAATTACAAGCACTTTTCATTTCGTTCATATTTGATTATTACAACTTTATTTTTAATCTTTTGTTTAGAAAGCCCATGTGTAATTACGCAGGTACAGCTCAAAATGACCACCATGAGTCTGTAATATCAGCTGACTGGATTAACGGTCAGCGCGTCTAGGCGCGAAACCAGGTGGCCCGGGTTCGATTCCCGGTCGGAGCAAGTTACCTGGTTGAAGTTTTTCTCGGGACTTTCCCTCAACCCAATACGAGCAAATGCTAGGTAACTCTCGGTGCTGGACCCCGGACTCATTTCACCGGCATTATCATCTCATTTAATTTTTTTTTTTAATTTAGACCTGCCAAAGGCCGTTTTACCAAAGTTATCTATTTTGTTTTCTGTTTTCGTTTTCATTTGTTTCCTTTGTTTTATTTACACGAATACAAAAACAACATCCATGCCCGAGGCGGGACTCGAACCCACAACCCTTCGGACCAAGCGATAGGGACATGCCGTGCCCCTACCACTTGAGCCATCCGGGCCGGCAATGTTTTAACCGGCCAGAGGCCGTTTACCAAAGTTATCTATTTTGTTTTCTGTTTTCGTTTTTTTCATCTGTTTCCTTTGCTTTTACTTACACTAATACAAACACAACACCCATGCCCGAGGCGGGACTCGAACCCACAACCCTTCGGACCAAGCGATAGGGACATGCCGTGCCCCTACCGCTTGAGCCATCCGGGCCGGCTCATTCAGACGCTAAATAACCTGAGATGTTGATACAGCGTCGTAAAATAATCCAATAAAAATATCAGCTGACATACTTCTTGAACACGCTGGCGAAAAAAATCAGTGTTGTTAATAGTTCTTGAGTACAAAAAAATGCTTTTGAATGTCCCAGTAAGTAAAAATTCAAAGATTTGAGGTGATGGGAACGAGCAGGCGAAAATGTTGATCCCCTATGACCAATCCATTGATTAGGAAACGTCTGACTTAAAGTCGTTCGTTCTGATCTAGAACTGTTAGTTCAGAGATCGGAATTTTTGGAGCTTAATTTATCATATCGGCGTGAACTAGACGACAGATTTGTATGTTACCTAAATCAAAATACATTATTTTATAAACCTCATCGGTCTTCTGTGATGTCGCTTCTGAAAGTAATGTATCCTGACTACTAATACCATTGTTAGGTTCAACAAACACGTGACTCCTTCTCTATGACAAAGGAGGAAAGTACAATATGGAAGAAAATATAATAAATAAATAGGAAATAGAGAAAACAGTAGTAGTGAAGCATATCAATCTGTTTTAGGAGTAAACACATTACTTATAAACTTGCAGTAATGTGCAGTAGAGTATCTACAGGTTAATTCAGCAAAGAAGCGTAAGACGCGCAACATGCTTCACTGATCCACATTGGTGGTTTCTCTTTGCGTTTTGACACCGTGAGTTTAAAATAAACTAAGTTTAATGCCTCCCGTACCGAGAGTTACCACGTTAATGCATGGGGAAGAAGCACAAAAGAAAATCCTGTTTGGTCCGTCTCCTGATCCTGTTGGGAAGAAACGAAGTAAGGCCTAGTTCACGTACGACACAAACTAATTTTCACAACAGGAGGGACAAAGGAACATTACGTGCTCAGAAGGCTCCTCTTTCTAAAGGAGAAAACATACTGAAATGTAGACAATGTTGCGTGGGTAAGCAGTCGTGGTTGTATTCATGACGACGCTGCATCAACTGCTAGGTTATCTGGTGAAGATGGAATTGGTGATACCGAGATGGTATTTTCCGGTGTGATTCCGAGGATTCTCACTGGGAATACCTGACATTCCCTTACAGTTCGGAAGAACCTCTGAAAATCCCAACCAGATTATTAGTCCAAGCGCAATTCGAATCCACGCTGGAGCTCAGTTTTGGTCAGTAGGCAAACACTCTGCCGCGTGATCTACATCTGTGGGTTTGTTGATATTCCCTCACTGAGTTTTAGAAGATCTGAATTTGTTTAATTTTTTTATAATAATATTTAATACGCTAGACCGATGGCGGGCTTATGGGAGGGCGGCAATGAACTTCCGGGTTCCTTAACCCTCCGGCTAGCGCGTCGGCACACGGTGTGCGCAATGCCGTGATTTTCCGGTTGTGTGTGGAGGGGATAAGTTCCTATTTCTTCTGCGCGCACCTATTCCTCCATTCGAGTGTTCATTTTGTATTAAAATATAATAATAATAATAATAATAATAATAATAATAATAATAATAATAATAAAGTGTATAAGAACGATCTTAAAAATATTCAGTTAACATTATAGAAAAGGCCGTATTTTAATGAAAAATTGTGTGGCGCACAGTGTACTACGCGCGCCTGGTCGTGTTACCAGAAAAGACGCGCCCGCCGAAGGGTTAAAAGCCATAAGTAAGTAAGTAAATAAGACCGACTCTGAAGTTTATTGCAAGGTTAACAATTATTCCATGATATGTTAGTAGTACCCGTACACAGTATTACTAGAATTTTATTTCTGTGGAAAAAGACATCAATAGGATATCTGCTAATATACTCAGTTGCATTTAAATTCCCTGAATTAATCAATGAATAACACGATAATGATAACGGCGACGACAGGACAACTATAACTCCGTCGACGGTGACGAGATAACGGCGTAGATGATGACGATGAAACGCCAGCGTCGAAGATTAGGTTGAGATGAAGGCGTCGGGGATGATGATGAGATGACTGCGTAGATGCCGACAATGAGACGGCAGCGTAGAAGATGACGATGAGAGACGGCGGCGTAGACGTTAACAATGAGAGAAGGCGGCGTAGACGCTGACGATGGCAGACGACAGTGTAGACGCTGACAATGAGAGACGGCGGCGTAGACTCTGACGATGACAGAGGGCAGTGTAGACGCTGACAATGAGAGACGGCGGCATAGACGTTGACGATGAGAGACGACGGCTTAAATGATAACGATGAGAGACAGCAGCGTAGACGCTAACAATGAGAGACGGTGACGATGATAGGCGACGGCTTAAACGATCAGCGTAGACACTGACGATGACAGTCGGCGGGGTAAACGCTAAAAATAAGACAAGGCGGCGTAGACGCTAACAATAAGAGAAGGCGGCGTAGACGCTGACAATGAGAGACGGCGGCGTTGACGCTGACGATGACAGATGACGACTTAGACGTTGACGATGAGACGACGACTTAGACGCTGATGATGAGAGACGGCAGCGTATACACTAACGATGAGATGGGAACGTAGACGCTGACGATTAGACGACGGCAGCGTAGACACTAACGATGAGATGGGAGCGTAGACGCTGACGATTAGACGACGGCATAAACGCTGACGATGACAGACGACGGCTAAAATGATAACGATGAGAGATGGCAGCGTAGACACTGACGATGAGAGACGGCGGCGTTGGCGCTAACGATGAGATGGGAGCGTAGACGCTGACGATGAGAGACGGCAGCGTAGACACTAACGATGAGATGGGAGCGTAGACGCTGACGATTAGACTACAGCATAGACGCTGACGATGACAGACGACGGCTTAAATGATAACGATGAGAGACGGCAGCGTAGACACTGACGATGAGAGACGGCAGCGTAGACACTGACGATGAGAGACGGCAGCGTAGACACTGACGATGAGAGACGGCAGCGTAGACACTGACGATGAGAGACGGCAGCGTAGACACTGAGGATGAGAGACAGCGGCGTAGACGCTGACGATGACAGATGACAGCTTAAATGATAACGATGAGAGACGGCAGCTTAGACACTAACGATAAGATGGGAGCGTAGACGCTGACGATGAGAGACGGCAGCGTAGACACTAACGATGAGATGGGAGCGTAGACGCTGACGATTAGACGACGGCATAGACGCTGACGACAGACGACGGCATAAATGATAACGATGAGAGACGGCAGCGTAGACACTGACGATGAGAGACGGCAGCGTAGACACTGACGATGAGAGACGGCGGCGTAGACACTGAGGATGAGAGACAGCGGCGTAGACGCTGACGATGACAGATGACAGCTTAAATGATAACGATGA
The DNA here is from genome assembly GCF_040183065.1 of Periplaneta americana. Taxonomy (NCBI): domain Eukaryota; kingdom Metazoa; phylum Arthropoda; class Insecta; order Blattodea; family Blattidae; genus Periplaneta; species Periplaneta americana. The sequence continues at coordinate 168,543,274 of NC_091119.1, read as the reverse complement.
GAGACGGCAGCTTAGACACTAACGATAAGATGGGAGCGTAGACGCTGACGATGAGAGACGGCAGCGTAGACACTAACGATGAGATGGGAGCGTAGACGCTGACGATTAGACGACGGCATAGACGCTGACGACAGACGACGGCATAAATGATAACGATGAGAGACGGCAGCGTAGACACTGACGATGAGAGACGGCAGCGTAGACACTGACGATGAGAGACGGCAGCGTAGACACTGAGGATGAGAGACAGCGGCGTAGACGCTGACGATGACAGATGACAGCTTAAATGATAACGATGAGAGACGGCAGCTTAGACACTAACGATAAGATGGGAGCGTAGACGCTGACGATGAGAGACGGCAGCATAGACACTAACGATGAGATGGGAGCGTAGACGCTGACGATTAGACGACGGCATAGACGCTGACGACAGACGACGGCATAAATGATAACGATGAGAGACGGCAGCGTAGACACTGACGATGAGAGACGGCAGCGTAGACACTGACGATGAGAGACGGCGGCGTAGACGCTGACGATGAGAGACTGCGGCGTTGGCGCTGACGATGACATATGACGACTTAGACGCTGACGATGAGACGACGACTTAGACGCTGATGATGAGACGGCAGCGTAGACACTAACGATGAGATGGGAGCGTAGACACTGACGATTAAACGACGGCATAAATGCTGATGATAAGACGACTTAGGCGTAGACGCTGACAATGAAATCTCTATGAGGTTACACCTTGCATCATAAGTTAAATTCCCATGGTGAAGAATGTAACATATTTTATTTTTGCTGGCAGATTTAAAACCGTAACGCCTTCTTTTCCCTTCAAACAGGCTTAATTAATACAGCACTGATATAAGTCACATAATACATATTTAAATATATAGAATATAAATATGAATATAATGGTAGACAATGAAGATAAGATGACGGATTAGACTGTAACGATGAGACGACGGCGTAGACTATGATTATGAGACGACGACTTGGACTGTAAAGATAAGACGAAGCTGACGACGAAATCTGTAAGAGTAATGGCGACTATAAAAGTGATACGGCGATTGTAGTGATGAATAGTGTTAATGTTTTTATAAATGATTATAATTTGTGGGATAATAAAATTAAGAATAGGATAATATAATTTTTACTGTTTCCGAGCATTCGCTATGAAATTTAAACAGACGGAAATGAAAAGATGGTCTTCTGTAAATCATGTAGGATCAAACGTATAAATATTGCTTTTTTATTCCATCCACTGAAGTATAAACTCGATTTCTAGGAGACCACACATTGAAATTCACGACCTTGGCACTGCAGTATAAAAGACATCAAACGCTGTTACAAGTTGGATTTCATAAACCTACTTACAACAGAGTTAGTTCAAAGGAGTCCAGCGATGATACGATGTCTGGAATAAGAAAACACAAGATTGTGTTGTTACATTTGCAAACAATTAAGGTCTGTTTTCTGGTGTGCAAAATGTATAAACATTATATTGGATAGAAATGATGTTGAAAGTTGATTCGGACGTCATCAAAACGTTGTGCCATAATTTTGTATGTCAATGCCGCTTAAATGGAAAGTAGTAAGTGTTAATGCTTTTATATATTTGCGGAATATCAAGCCACTAACCTTGTTTTAGCTGTCCTTGATACTGCTATAATAACCATGAAGACCCGCTGCCATCTATATGCTGATGATCTCCAACTGTGATGATTCTATCCACAAATTAAAATATGGACCAGCAGACTGGGACTTAAACTTAATGCAGCTAAGACGCAGGACATAATCATCGGAGCCAAAAGACTGCAGAACACTTTGAACGATAGTCAAATTCCGGCCATTACGCTTAATAATATTGACATTCCTTACTTACCTATCGTGAAAAATCTAGGAATATATTTTGATAACGAATTAAGTTGGAATTACCAAGTAACGCACACTTGTAAAAGAAAAATCTGCTTGTCTATTCACTCGTTAAGCCTGTTCAAGCATTTATTCCCCGCGCAACTGAAACAGACATCAGTTCAAACACTCGTAATGCCGCACTTTGACTATTGTGACGTGTTGTTCACTGACATAAGCACCGAATTCTCGAACAAATTACAACGTGTTCATAATATGTGTGGAATGTCCGGTGACACGGTTATATTTCACCATTTTTCAAATCCTTATCTTGGATCCGGTTCAACGATCGCAGATCTTTGCACTGTCTTTCTCCTCTATTTCAGATTCTGCGCATCTCAACCCCAAGTTGTCTGTCGTCTCGTCTTGTGTATTTATGCTCCAACCATAACCTAAATACTCGATCTTAGATCACCGGTACATTGAGTATACATCATCATAACACTTCCCGATACTCTTCATCGTTCACTGTTTCAGTTTCTCGTCATTGGAATTCCCTACCTCATACCTTAAGGGGCTGTCAGACGTATACTAATTTCAAACCCCTGTGGTCAGCTAGACTGCTTAGACTGTGAGCTTTCCTAAAATACAATTTTTTTTCTAGTATTTAAATTTCATTTTTAACATATAAATTTTGTTTATTATTTTAGCAATTACTTCGATTCACATTATTGTAATTGTTTGCTTCATAGAATTACATGTAACTAAACGTGTTTCCATTTTGTTATTATTATTATTATTATTATTATTATTATTATTATTATTATTATTATTCCTGTATTTATGCCATTTTTATATTTTTTTATTGTTCTAATACTGGTTGAGTGGAAGAGGAGGCTTTATGGCCTTAACTCTGCCAGTAAAAATAAATCTGCTAAATAATATAAATAAATAATCCATGTTGAATCTTTCGTACACTACTTTTAACACTTGAATATAAGTAATTGATTAAATAGCGATCTTTCTCGTGTTAATTGTGTAAGCAGGTGCGGCTTACAGCTGTTTCGGTGCTTCTTCACACCATCCTCAGAGCCTACTAGATCTCGGTGTCATCTCGAACTTCGCTGCCTGTTGTGTGGGCGCGTTCGATTGTTGAAAAGTGTTGAAATTTGGTGGCAAATAGTGTGTGTGTTCTGAAATTGATCTGTGTGTTGAGAATTTGATCAGGGTGTGTTTTGATGTGCCTGTATATATCATATTGTTCTAGTATATTGAGTTTTTGGTTTTTTTTTGGATTGTATGTGTAGGATTTCCATGTCTGTATTTATGTTATTGTATGTGTGGTTAGCATTAGTTATGTGTTCGGCATATGTAGATGTATTGCGTCCTCTGGTTATTGCTTTAATGTGTTATTTGTATCGAGTTTGGAATGATCTGCCTATCTGTCCAATGTAGACATGGAAATCTTACACATACAACCCAAAAACCAAAAACTCAATAGACTAGAACAATACGAAATATACAGACACACCAAAACACACCCTGATCAAATTCTCAACACACAGATCAATTTGAAAACACACACACTATTTGACTCCACGTTTTAACACTTTTCAACAATCGAACGCACCCACACAACAGGCAGCTAAGTTCGAGATGACGCCGAGATCTAGTAGGCTCCGAGGATGATGTGAAGAAGCACCGAAACAGCTGTAAGCCGCACATGCTTACATAATTAACACGAGTAAGATCGCTATTTAATCAATTATTTATAAATAAATAATTTTTTTTTGCATCTGCAACTAACAAAGCAGAAATCTCAGAATTTATTTTTCTTAATTTATTAGCCTATTGTTCATCATGTCGGCTATTAATTTTTCCAGTTTTTTAAGCTTTCTCTATTTTTTCCATCAATATAATTTCATTTCATCTTTGCCATGTTTACTATTGTAAATCGTATATGCTTATAATAGATACAGCTAATCCCAGTGACTTCGGTGAACGTCAATGCCGTAGGGCTCTCCGTATATCTGTCCAAGTTACTGAAACACTCCGAACACACGTTCACAGCCGCTGGAACTGATCAAGTCATGTTGCTCTGACACAGGGGTAGGCTTGCACATCAACCACCCTATCGACCCAAGATATATCGACTATGTCACCCTCGACAGGTTTGGCTAGATGATGGAGCGTCTCGCTCTCGATGCGGGACAGGATCTGAATCCGGTACCAAATCCGCTACAGCGTTCACTTTGTAGCCAACTTTTTTTTACATCGAGCGGCTGGGTTTTCTCTCTGAATAGTATCGAGTTACATGCTGTGAAGCTCGTAAACAAAAATTCTCCTCGACACCTTCTTTCTTCCATCACTTCAAGTTCGTGAACACGAATGCCATCGGATAGATTTCATCTTACATTACCTGAAACTCCGAAGAAACAAAAAAAAAAAAATATATATATATATATATACACATTTTTTTCGCTATTTTTAAGTACAGATGAAGTCTTCTTATGCTAAAGTTAAGTGTCCAATAAATTGTACATTTGTCCATTGCAAATTTATCCTATTCTTTTAAACCACACAACCAAATGATGCTGATTAGAATACTCGTAGGAAAGAGATTATGTCTTCCGTACATGAAATTAATGCATGCTCGTCATTTGTATTTATTTCTGGCATAATCTTTGGCCATTGATAGCCTTAAGGCTCATTCACAATGAAAATTAAACATAACGTAAACATTAACATAAGCACATAAACATATGTCACAAACTTAAGTAGCCAAGGCCCATTCACAATGAAAATTAAACATAATACGTGTGTGGAAACAAACATACCGAATCAACAAAACTACAGAATCTATTACATAAAAATGGAGTATTGCACAATGACTGACGATGTAGCTATTCAATTTATGTTTCTAATAACTACAATGGCATCAGTATATGGCTTTCAATACTTGAAATCAAAGAAACGGAGATGTAAAATAATCAACTTTTCGTCATATGATTCCATGTTGCGCGCCTAGCTTTCATCACGGCCAATAGATCAAAATATTGCCTGTAGGCAAAGCCCATGAGATGTTAAACAAAAAGTGAAAACACGCTTTCCGCTTGTGTACTGTTTCCAAATCGCATAAACATAAGCATGAAATTTTGGAGTTTGCAAACTTTCATGTTAACGTCTTATGATTAAGATTAAGTTTATGCTTATGTAATTCATTGTGAATGCTTTCATTAAATAACATGGACACAAGGTTTTATGCTTACGTTATGTTTATGTTTAATTTTCATTGTGAATGGGCCTTAACTCATTAAATATTCAAGTACAGCATTGTATGATTTATCAAGAATCTCCTGAATTAAGAAACTGTTAAACTTGCGGTCAAAATGCTGTTTCACGCCATAATTGTTCTGAGTCGTTACTCCATTTTCTTGGTCAATCAGTTTTTCCGTTGTTCAGTCGCTTAGTCATTTAGGACCATATTCATAGACATTCTTAGCGCTGGCTTGCGGTGAATTATCAGCGAACTAACGTTTTTCGTATTCATATACTAGTAATGCCCCACTTCGATTATTGTGATTTTCTACTAACTGACCTCAATGTGAACCAGTCGCAAAAATTACAAAGTGTTCATAATTCTTGTGTTCGCTTCGTCTGCGATGTCCGTCGCGCTGACCACATTACCCCATCCTTCCAAACTCTATACTGGCTACGGCTTAACGAACGTAGAAATTTTCATTCTCTTGTTCTCCTTTTCCAAGTCCTTCACACTTCTACACCTACCTACCTTGCCTCCCGTTTCAGTTACCTGTCATATCATAACCTCTTCACACGCATGCAAAATAGCCGCATACCAACACATGAGACATCATCGTATTCATCATCATACACAATCTCGCTCTCACGTTTGTGGAATACCCTACCCAAGTGACATCAGAGACTGTCGGAATTTAGTAGCGTTCAAAAGCAAGCTTATTAAGCATTTTCTTACTATGTAGAGTAGGTTTAATTTTTACTTAATCAATAAAAGAAATGCTTCTCTCTTCTTAACTTTTACAATAAACTGTCTAGCTTTTATTAATCAGTTAATCTTTCAGTACTTTGATTTTTATTGTATTTGTAAATTTAATATTAACTGTAATTATAATTGTAATTGTATTCTTAATATTGTAGTTGTAATCCCTTGGTAGAGGGGAAGAGAAGGCCTGATGGCCTTATCTCTACCAGGTTAAATAAATAAATAAATAAATAAAAATAAATAAACCAGTGTTAGCGATATGATGTGATATGAATCCTGTACAAGTAATCAGTCGATAGCCGGGGCTAGTTTAGCACTCTCGTAGCGTGGGCTAGCGCAATGTCTATGCATAGCACCCTATGTCTTTTTTTAGTAGCTTAGACCTTCAGTCTTTCGTTCAGTCGTTTTGTTATTCTGTCCTTCGTTTAGTCGCTTAGCCCTTTTGTCTTTCGTATAGTCGTTCAGTTCTGTCCTTCTTTTAGTCTCTTTGTCCTTCGTTTAGTCCTTCTGTTCTTCGTCCAGTCCTTCTGCCCTTTGTTCAATCCTTCTATTCTTCTTTCAGTTCTCTCCTTCCTTTAGTACTTTTGTGTTATGTTTAGTCCTTTTGTCCTTCGTTTATTTCTTCTGTCCTTCGTTTAGCTCTTCTGTCCTTCGTTTAGTCCAGCTGTCCTCCGTTTAGTCCTTTTGTCCTTCGTTTAATAGTTTAGCCTTTCCTCCTTTCATTTAGTCATTTAATTCTTCTGTCTTTAGTTTAGCTTTGCTATAGAGTATGCCATTAGGAAAGTCCAGGATAACACAGAGGGTTTGGAATTGAACGGGTTACATCAGCTGCTTGTCTATGCGGATGACGTGAATATGTTAGGAGAAAATCCACAAACGATTAGGGATAGCACGGGAATTTTACTTGAAGCAAGTAAAGAGATAGGTTGGGAAGTAAATCCCGAAAATACAAAGTATATGATTATGTCTCGTGACGAGAATATTGTACGAGATGGAAATATAAAAATTGGAAATTTATCCTTTGAAAAGGTGGAAAAATTCAAATACCTGAGAGCAACAGCAACAAATATAAATGATACTCGGGAGGAAATTAAACAGAGAATAAATATGGGAAATGCCTGTTATTATTCGGTTGAAAAGCTTTCATCATCCAGTCTGCTGTCAAAAAATCTGAAAGTTAGAATTTATAAAACTGTTATATTACCGGTTGTTCTTTATGGTTGTGAAACTTGGACTCTCACTTTGAGAGAGGAACATAGGTTAAGGGTGTTTGAGAATAAGGTTCTCAGGAAAATATTTGGGGCTAAGAGGGATGAAGTTACAGGAGAACGGAGAAAGTTACACAACGCAGAACTGCTCGCATTGTATTCTTCATCTGACATAATTAGGAACATTAAATCCAGACGTTTGAGATGGGCAGGACATGTAGCACGTATGGGCGAATCTAGAAATGCATATAGAGTGTTAGTTGGGGGGCCGGAGGGAAAAAGAATTTTGGGGAAGCCGAGACGAATATGGGAGGACAATATTAAAATGGATTTGAGGGAGGTGGGATATGATGATAGATACTGGATTAATCTTGCTCAGGATAGGGACCTATGGCGGGCTTATGTGAGGGCGGCAATGAACCTTCGGGTTCTTAAAAGTCAGTAAGTAGTAAGTAAGTAAGTAAGTAAGTAGGCCTAAGTAAATCTTTAGTTTAGTCGTCTAGTTCTTCTGTTTTTCGTTCATTGGTTTAATGTTTCTGTCTTTCGTTTATTCCTTCTGTACTTCGTTTTTCATTTATTATTTAGTGATTCGGTTAGTTCTTCAGTCCTTTTAGTGGTTTAATTCTTCAGTCCTTCGTTTTGACATTCATTTCTTATAGTCTTGTATTCTTTCAGTCCTTCGTTTAGTCCTTCAGTCTTGCACTCATTTCCGATACCAGTTTGATGTGGATATTTCACTTGTCTGCATTTCTTAAGAATTTCAGATGTTGCATGCACCAATTGCGGCACATAATTTCACACAAATTATAACTTGAATTTCATTTTATACTGTTCAGGTCCGTTTGGCAGTGTGGTAGGTCTATGTGGAGTTCTGCCTTTTATCTATACTAATAATAAATCTGTAGCCGAACTTTTTCTGGTAATTTTCGATTTTCCAAAAATAATTGGTCCTAACATATATTTTGATGTACCGAAGTACATATGATATTTCCATGCAGATATTCTGCGTCATCACATGATGAAAGAGTGATGGAACGGAGAAAAATTCTCTCCGGCGCCGGGACTTGAACCCGGGTTTTCAGCTCTACGTGCTGATGCTTTATCCACTAAGCCACGCCGGATACAACCCCGACGCCGTTTAGAATCGTCTCAGATTAAGCTCCATCTCTTGGGTTCCCTCTAGTGGCCGCCCTCTGCACTACGTCATAGATGTCTATGAACGCAGGACCGAAGTCCATACATGTGTTGAGGTGCACTCAGATGAGTGACTGTTTGGCCGGGATCCGACGGTATGGGCGCCGTCTTAAATCACAAAGTGATTTATTACGCATATCATATATATTTTGATGTACCAAAGTACATATGATATTTCCATGCAGATATTCTGGGAACCCAAGAGATGGAGCTTAATCTGAGACGATTCTAAACGGCGTCGGGGTTGTATCCGGCGTGGCTTAGTGGATAAAGCATCAGCACGTAGAGCTGAAAACCCGGGTTCAAATCCCGGCGCCGGAGAGAATTTTTCTCCGTTCCATCACTCTTTCTAACATGTATAATTCACCACCCTGAAACCGAAAATCGCTTTTTTGAAATTTTTGTTTGTATGTCTGTCTGTCTGGATGTTTGTTACCTTTTCACGCGATAATGGTTGAACCGATTTATATGAAAATTGGAATATAAATGAAGTTCGTCATAACTTAGAATTTAGGCTATATGGCATTCAAAATAATTTATTTAAAAGAGGGGTTATAAGGGGGTTTTAATTAAAAAAATCGAAATATCTCCCTTATTATTAATTTTCATGAAAAATGTTACACAACAAACGTTTCTTTAAAAATAATTTCCGATAAGTTTTACTCTATGCAAAATTTTGATAGGACTGACATTTAGTGAGATAAATGAGTTTTAAAATTACAATAACAACGCCATCTAAGGCGGTGTAATGAAATAAACAAATGACTTCATCTATAAGGGGCCTTGGACAACAACAATCGAAAGCTATGAAACATAGCCTACAGAGAATGTTTCTGTATTTGTATGAAGTAATATCGGAAGCTAAATTAACCGATTTGTATAATAAATTATTAATTCACCATTGGAAAGTGTAGTTTCTCTAGATGGACATAATGCTATAATGTTATTACAGTAACTTCTGAGTGAATCCAGGACAGGTAAGATTAAAATGGCTTCTTATGCACAGAAAACTCGATAGGCTATTCTGTACAATCGTTTCCTGTATTTCCTAAATTAATGTTTATGTCTCTGGATCAAAATGTTCGCATTTTAATTTTTTTAAGTACAATTTAAATTAAATAACATACTAAACGATTTATCCTTCTATCAAACACGAATGTTCCCTGGATCAAATGTCCTATTTTAATTATGTAATTGCTTTATATTTATTTCTAACGGGTGCAGCGGAGCGCACGGGTAAGTCTAGTTCTGAATATAACAACAAATGTGAGTATGGGTACTTTAGACTAAACGAAGGAATGGAAGTATCCTGTGTTAGACTAATAGCACATGACTATCTTATTAATTGCAAAAGTTTATATAGGCCCTATGCTTTGAGGACGGATGTTAACATGATCTTCCAGGAAAACAACGGTTTCGACCATTTTGTCAATCCTCTGCGTAAAATGTTTGTCAATATTTACTGAATGACTTTGTGTCGTAACACAATCACACCTTGAATTTCTGTTCTACACGACGTTAAGATAAATGGATCATATGCGGAGACAAAGAGAAAGGCAGAAAATAGGAAAACTGGAGAATGCTGGGTTTGCAGTGAAAGACCTGCCCTTGGGCAGAACACTATGAATGAATGAATGAATGAATGTTATACTCACATGGTAAAAAGAAAAGGAATTTTTCCTCAACTTCTGTAAGAGAAAATATTGATCTTACCTTTTAGAGGGAAAGTGATGAATATTATTTAGAAATCAAAAATCTTTTCGTCCAATCTCCATTCCATAGCATTCCTCGACGCACGGAGGAGATCGATCTAGGGAGGGTAGGGTTGCCTGCTTCGAAACCTAAATACACAACGAAATTTAGTGAAGTCAAAGCTGATGTGGGTAGGGAATGCTTCTATGTGAAGGTCAGCATAATAGATCTCAGATGGACGTAGCGCTGGAGTTCGCCTTTCCTCTTCTGACGCATAAGTCATGGGAACTACATTTTTTTTTTTTTTTTGCGAGAATGTAGGTCCGGTTCGAAATTTTGAAGTATGCAAATAAAAGGGGAAGGTTTTTTTCCTTACTTTGTTATTTAACAACGCTGTATCAACTACGAGGTTATTTATCGTCGATGGATTTGGTGATAGCGAGATAATATTTGGCAAGATGAGGCCGAGTTTTCGTCATAGATTACGTGACATTTGCCTTACGGCTAGGAAAACCTCGGGAAAACCCAACCAGGTAATCAGCCCAAGCGGGAATCGAACCCGCGCCCGAGCGCAACTCCGGATCGGCAGGCAAGTGCCTTAACCGACCTAGCTACGCGTAAGTAATCACTTCGTCCTTCAAGACGGCGCCTTGTTCCGTCGGACCCCGGCCACTTAGTCTCTCGTAATGAGTGCACCTCAGTACATAGTGTTGGACATTGTGCCACTGTACTGTTACATTCTGTGACACAGAACATGAGAGTAGGTCACCAAAGGGGGACATAGATGTAGAACTTAAACTGAGAAGGATTCAATCCGGCATCGGAACTAGAATCCGGTGTGTCTTAATGGATAAAGCGTCAGCACGTAGAGCTGAAAACCCGGGTTCGGGTCCCGGTGCCGGAGAGAATTTTTCTCCGTTCTACCCATTCTTCACCATATGGCAGCCGTAGCGAAAATGTGATCGTGCGCCGAGCCACTGTGTAACCTGCAACGTGCATTATTATTATTATTATTATTATTATTATTATTATTATTATTATTATTATTATTATCTCTGTTCATCGATCCTTTTTCAGCAGATGTACGAATAATGCGGTTAGATCTTCAATTTAAACTCACAGATTTGCTATGTGATGTTAAATGAAAGCTAGATGTAAGGACTTGACAAATGTTGAACTTTTCAAATCTTTGCCAAAAAATAAATATCCGAAGCTTCGTTCTTTCGCTTTCTCTTTTGAAGCCATGTTCGCTACAACTTACGTTTGTGAAAACTTATTTTCAACATTGAAAATAGTACAAACCAAATTTAGATCACGACTGACAGACGAATACCTTCGTGATCAACTACAACTGGCAGTAAGTGACATCATTCCTGATTTTGAAACTCTGTCGCAGAAACATTCTGAAGACAGTTAATTTTAGGTTGCGATAATGTGTCCTATGTTTCATTGTTCATTTCTTTCTTCGTTACACGTACTAAACATTAGTTTGTAGCCTTGTACTGTATAAAATTGTATTTAAGTGCTTGACGTAAGGAAAATGGAAATCCGTTAATAAGTGAGACAGTTGCTTCACTTCCCCTTCGGGTTTCCGCCTCCCTCCATAGGTGCTATGCACGTTGCAGGTTACATAGTGGCTCGGCGCACGATCACATTTTCGCCACGGCTGCTATAGGGGCACTGTAGAAGTTTAGTGAGCAATAAGTTACGTCACTGCTTTGCCAAGTGCATAGACGACAGGTCAAAATGTCTGCCCTTACAGAACGATCCCGACTATTTCTTAACGTTCGTACTGGTGTGACGGTCACACTGCCCAGATTCTTGTATCGCAATTGAAATTTATAAGGCCTGTACTCACGGCGGCTGTCGTTGTGGCTACGATAACTGCTGGCGAAGACACGCAATCAGGGATCTTGTTTTCACAAGTGTCTCTTCGTATCGGAATTGGAAAGACGTTTCATTACTGCGAAGCATTTTGTTTTCTTTTCTCCGATGGACATGGCTGGACAGAAAGAAGACAAGTATTGCTACAAGTTAAACCGCCTCACTGAGTTCGGGGCCGGAAGTGAGGACGTCTCTCACGCAGTTCACTGGACGTACAAACTTGAACTGTCAAGTCTCCGCTCAGAATTTCTCTGAGAGTTGCCCGTCCTGCTTCCCAATGCAATGGATTTACTTCAGTACCTGCAAACCTTGCTTACACGTTTTAGTACAGGTTTCAAGATAATTAAATTCATTCATCATATTGTTAATGATATTACACCATTCAGTATTTTTTTAAATAACCTTTTATTCTAAAAACAAACTTAACATGCTATACACTCTATTTAAGATGATTATTACACTTTTACTACGTCATACTACTTTTTACAAAACAAAACTGTACGAAAGGATGTGTTTCAACCAATAACCGCTATTTATCGCTACAATTTTGACTTCCCTAGCATTTATTTCTTAGTTTGCTAACATTTCAAACTGCAGATTTTTTACGGTACTATAAAATATGCTTTATTTCCCGCATAGATAGTCAACTGAAAATGGCGGCTCCGTTCAAACGTTTAGGTGAAGCTAACATTAGTGAAATAGAATTTTAGTAAGTCAGTTAATATTTTATTGTATTGGAGTACTTTATTTCTTCTAATCTTTATCTATTTTATTCTGTTTTCATCACCTCCCTACCATTTGTTTTTTGGTTTGCTAACATTTCAAACTGCAAATTCTTCACTATACTACATGGCTTTGCGATCGTCATTTGTTCACGCATAGATATCAAATGAAAATGGCGCCTCCGTTCAGATGACCGAATAACCAAAAATAATAGATCGGGTGATCTTGCCGGCTACGGAACAGGTCCATTGTTCTTAATCCACCGTCCTGGAAATTTCATGTCCAAATGTTTGGAATAATGATATGATTTACATGTACCGGTAATTGCTTCAATATTGAAAAGTATAATGAAGAATTTTGTGTTAAATCTCCAATAATATTTCGATTACGACTTTCATGTTATTTTTTTATTATAATTCTTTCCTTGTATTTTTCGTTTATTGCATCTTGTTGTTTCAATTGCATTGTGAATTAATTGTAATTTACTATAATTTTATTACATCTTACCTCTGTTGTAGCATATGTTTGAAATAAATTAATATGTAAATAAATTAAATAAATAAATAAATACATGAATGAATGAATAAATTAATAAACATAAATGAGTGGGTGATTAAATAAATAAATTCATTAATAAATTAAAATAAATACGTAAATGAATATATAAATAAATTAATTAGTATGAATAAATAAATATATAAATGAGGTAATAAATAAATATGTGAATGAATGAATAAATGAATCATTAAATAAGTAAACAATGAAATGAATGAATGAGAATAAATTATTCAGTGAATGAATAAATAATAAAATTTATGAATAAAGAAATAAATAAATGAGTGAATTAATAAAAAAACAATTGAATTACTAAACGAATAAATAAAAATAAATAAATGAATGAATAAACTAGCAATGAATGAGTGAATAAATAAATAAGCATTGTGGAAATGAAAATATATGTAAATATTTTCCTATACAAAAATGGTTATGTGCAAATTCGACAATTTCACGAAAACAAAAATAATGAAATTGACTTTGTTGCAAGACTGGAGTTTCCAAGTCTCATGTATTTCAACCGAAATAATTGAAAAAAATGTTGAAATGTTTATTTGACAAAAGCTTGTATTTCCATACCTTTCACAGGGCGTAGACGGAGCTTATTTTTAAAGCAGCAAGCCTTTTCATCTTTAGACGGTAGCCAGTCTTACTCGAAATCCCACGCTGCACTGGTTCGTTGGTTCGAATTTCTCTTAAATAGACTAACTGGTTGGATTGTAAAGCTAGTGTCAATATGTATTCATTTCAACAAATACTAACACGCTATCATAAATTCTACTGACACCAGATACCTTCATAATTGATACAGCGTCAGTAAATACCGAATCAGGAAGATTGTTGAATATATTTTGATATATAGACTCATATTCTTATGGAGTTGGAAAGTGCCTTTTGGTTTGAATGGTTTCCAGTACTAGCTGCCGTTGGGTGAACAGATGTTACAGATTTGTGAAGTTGCTAAGGACTTTTAAATTACACTGAAAAGTACTGCGACTGGAAAAGATATGTTTTCAGAGGTTCAAGAAACTGTTTGACGTCGGAATGAAATGGAAAAGTCTGAAGTGTGTGTCTACTAACGGTGGAAAGAACATTTGTGAACTGAAAACTGCTTCATAAAGAACACGTAATGATTTTAAATCATTTGAATGTGCGGAAATTGTTTATCACTATACAATCCACTAGTAAGTTATATATTTGAAGTCTATTTGAAGGCTTAAGAAATGTGGAGGAGTCATTTTATATCTGGTATCTTCATTTTGTAAAGTACATTGGTTTTTATAGTTATTCGAGAGTTAGATTTATTTAACTACATTTTTTAAAACGTATTGTTCATCATCGTCATTTTATCTACAGTAATCTCACTAAAGGTTTTGATTTATCAACAGTAATCTCACTAGAGGTTTTGATTTATCTGGAGAAAATCAAAACTCGAGTGGGATTTAACTGACTATTACACGATTAGAAGAAAGTAGCCTATATAAAGATTAGAAGTAACAAAGTACTCCAATACAATTAAATATTAATTGGCTTACGAAAATACAACTGTCTTCAAATGTATTATTGTACCATCTCAACATTACGCTAGATGGCAGTAGTGTTTTATGATTATGTTTTCTTGTTATCAGTTGTGCCAACTATGGAATCTTCATTGAACTCTGTGGACGGTTACTAGTCAAGAAGGCTTTGTTGATTCAGTTTCATTTTTATTAAAACATTTGCATTCCACTTCAGTCATCCGGATCACAGTAATCAACGTCACTTGACAGATGATTTTCAATAAATCTTAGTATTAAACAATCTCTGATACGTGACTATCCATAATATCATATAGCAGAAAGCTATAACAAACATAACCTAAATAATATAAACAAGTGTTAGAAAAGTTTTAATTAGGGTTGATGAAATAAACAAGAAAGAGTTTCCAAGTCTCATGTATTTCAACCGAAATAATTGAAAAAAATGTTGAAATGTTTATTTGACAAAAGCTTGTATTTCCATACCTTTCACAGGGCGTAGACGGAGCTTATTTTTAAAGCAGCAAGCCTTTTCATCTTTAGACGGTAGCCAGTCTTACTCGAAATCCCACGCTGCACTGGTTCGTTGGTTCGAATTTCTCTTAAATAGACTAACTGGTTGGATTGTAAAGCTAGTGTCAATATGTATTCATTTCAACAAATACTAACACGCTATCATAAATTCTACTGACACCAGATACCTTCATAATTGATACAGCGTCAGTAAATACCGAATCAGGAAGATTGTTGAATATATTTTGATATATAGACTCATATTCTTATGGAGTTGGAAAGTGCCTTTTGGTTTGAATGGTTTCCAGTACTAGCTGCCGTTGGGTGAACAGATGTTACAGATTTGTGAAGTTGCTAAGGACTTTTAAATTACACTGAAAAGTACTGCGACTGGAAAAGATATGTTTTCAGAGGTTCAAGAAACTGTTTGACGTCGGAATGAAATGGAAAAGTCTGAAGTGTGTGTCTACTAACGGTGGAAAGAACATTTGTGAACTGAAAACTGCTTCATAAAGAACACGTAATGATTTTAAATCATTTGAATGTGCGGAAATTGTTTATCACTATACAATCCACTAGTAAGTTATATATTTGAAGTCTATTTGAAGGCTTAAGAAATGTGGAGGAGTCATTTTATATCTGGTATCTTCATTTTGTAAAGTACATTGGTTTTTATAGTTATTCGAGAGTTAGATTTATTTAACTACATTTTTTAAAACGTATTGTTCATCATCGTCATTTTATCTACAGTAATCTCACTAAAGGTTTTGATTTATCAACAGTAATCTCACTAGAGGTTTTGATTTATCTGGAGAAAATCAAAACTCGAGTGGGATTTAACTGACTATTACACGATTAGAAGAAAGTAGCCTATATAAAGATTAGAAGTAACAAAGTACTCCAATACAATTAAATATTAATTGGCTTACGAAAATACAACTGTCTTCAAATGTATTATTGTACCATCTCAACATTACGCTAGATGGCAGTAGTGTTTTATGATTATGTTTTCTTGTTATCAGTTGTGCCAACTATGGAATCTTCATTGAACTCTGTGGACGGTTACTAGTCAAGAAGGCTTTGTTGATTCAGTTTCATTTTTATTAAAACATTTGCATTCCACTTCAGTCATCCGGATCACAGTAATCAACGTCACTTGACAGATGATTTTCAATAAATCTTAGTATTAAACAATCTCTGATACGTGACTATCCATAATATCATATAGCAGAAAGCTATAACAAACATAACCTAAATAATATAAACAAGTGTTAGAAAAGTTTTAATTAGGGTTGATGAAATAAACAAGAAAGAGTTTCCAAGTCTCATGTATTTCAACCGAAATAATTGAAAAAAATGTTGAAATGTTTATTTGACAAAAGCTTGTATTTCCATACCTTTCACAGGGCGTAGACGGAGCTTATTTTTAAAGCAGCAAGCCTTTTCATCTTTAGACGGTAGCCAGTCTTACTCGAAATCCCACGCTGCACTGGTTCGTTGGTTCGAATTTCTCTTAAATAGACTAACTGGTTGGATTGTAAAGCTAGTGTCAATATGTATTCATTTCAACAAATACTAACACGCTATCATAAATTCTACTGACACCAGATACCTTCATAATTGATACAGCGTCAGTAAATACCGAATCAGGAAGATTGTTGAATATATTTTGATATATAGACTCATATTCTTATGGAGTTGGAAAGTGCCTTTTGGTTTGAATGGTTTCCAGTACTAGCTGCCGTTGGGTGAACAGATGTTACAGATTTGTGAAGTTGCTAAGGACTTTTAAATTACACTGAAAAGTACTGCGACTGGAAAAGATATGTTTTCAGAGGTTCAAGAAACTGTTTGACGTCGGAATGAAATGGAAAAGTCTGAAGTGTGTGTCTACTAACGGTGGAAAGAACATTTGTGAACTGAAAACTGCTTCATAAAGAACACGTAATGATTTTAAATCATTTGAATGTGCGGAAATTGTTTATCACTATACAATCCACTAGTAAGTTATATATTTGAAGTCTATTTGAAGGCTTAAGAAATGTGGAGGAGTCATTTTATATCTGGTATCTTCATTTTGTAAAGTACATTGGTTTTTATAGTTATTCGAGAGTTAGATTTATTTAACTACATTTTTTAAAACGTATTGTTCATCATCGTCATTTTATCTACAGTAATCTCACTAAAGGTTTTGATTTATCAACAGTAATCTCACTAGAGGTTTTGATTTATCTGGAGAAAATCAAAACTCGAGTGGGATTTAACTGACTATTACACGATTAGAAGAAAGTAGCCTATATAAAGATTAGAAGTAACAAAGTACTCCAATACAATTAAATATTAATTGGCTTACGAAAATACAACTGTCTTCAAATGTATTATTGTACCATCTCAACATTACGCTAGATGGCAGTAGTGTTTTATGATTATGTTTTCTTGTTATCAGTTGTGCCAACTATGGAATCTTCATTGAACTCTGTGGACGGTTACTAGTCAAGAAGGCTTTGTTGATTCAGTTTCATTTTTATTAAAACATTTGCATTCCACTTCAGTCATCCGGATCACAGTAATCAACGTCACTTGACAGATGATTTTCAATAAATCTTAGTATTAAACAATCTCTGATACGTGACTATCCATAATATCATATAGCAGAAAGCTATAACAAACATAACCTAAATAATATAAACAAGTGTTAGAAAAGTTTTAATTAGGGTTGATGAAATAAACAAGAAACGTTTTAATTAACGATGATGAAATATAAAATAAACATGAATAATTTTAAAACAAACAATTATTTAAAGTACAATTTTCAAATTTGAATGTTTAAGTGGTTGGTGGTTCAGTTAATGTTATATTGGACGTGTGCGTTAAAGAAGTGAACTCGTTGATGTACATGGTGTATCCCTCAACTTATTCAGGATTTCCGAATGGTGCTCTTCATATATGACGAGTGATCTTTATTAATTCTTGTTCTTGAATGCCAATGCGAGTCATATTTGAAAGTGCTGTGCATCGACTGGAGTGGTTTGTAATTTTATGTTTTTTGACGTCCAGACCAGTGCAGTTTGAAATGTTGGCAAACAAAGAAACAAATGCTAGGGTAGTGATAAAAATAAACAAATGCTAGGGACGCGATAAAATAAAAAAAATGCTAGGGACGCAATAAAATTGTGCGATAAGCAGCCATGATTGGTTGAAAGACGTCCTTTCGTACCGTTTTATTGGTAAAAAGTAGTGTGACGTAGTAAAAGTGTAATAGTCTACAGAAAATCAAAACTCGAGTGGGATTTAATTGACCATTATACGATTAGAAGAAAGTATATAAAGAATAGAAGAAATAAAGTACCCTAATGCAATAAAATATTAATTGACTTACTAAAATACTAAACTGTCTTGAAAATGTATTATTGTACCATCTCATCATTATAAATATTCCGCTAGATGACAGTAGTGTGTTATGATTAGCTGTTCTCATGTTACCAGTTGTGCCAACTATATAATATATATATACACATATTAAAAATTGTGGTGTAAATAACATTATAACTGGATCACACCCAAAAAAGCAAGTTGTTATCGGCAAGTTCAGACGATCTTGATTTAAATGTTATTGTAATTGTTAAAATTTTATTTTTGCAGGACTTTCACGTGTTACATAATCTGTTTTCTTGTTTTTCAGGTAAGTGACGAGAGTAACATTAGAAGATCAGTTTTATCGATGAAAACAGGTAAATTACTTGTACATCATTCTTAACAAAATCAGCAGTATAGAACAAAACTTCAAAATCAACATTTTGTTTCTTAAAAACAGTAAATATGGAAAAGACGAAAATTTTAATTACTTGCTCTAAAATTCATGTTCAGGGAATAATAAGTTAAGTAGTAAAATATCGAAAAATATTGGGAATAAATTTGAATAAGGAACAAAAAAAAAAGTTTCCTTCCCAGGGAGATTCGAACCACGAAAGTCTTAGTTACCTGTCTATCGTGCTCTGGAGTGAACAAGGCTCTGAAATCAGCTACAAGGGTCGGTCCGGTTTTTTTTTTTTTGCCACTACTGTACATGAAACGTAGAGATATTTGAATAACATAGCCTACGTCTAAGACGTAGCAAACAAAATAGATATGGAACTAGAATCCAGTCCTAGTCATTACAGAATTATAGAATTTATAGTCAGTATATTATTCTGTTTCGATTGTCTTTTGAGATATAATTGTGAGTGTATACAATATTATTATTTTTCTTCATTGACCGTTATCATAATTGTCATCACTGTTTAAACCAAAGTAGAGGTATATACGGGCTGTTCCATATGAAATCGATCAGTAAAAAACCTCGCATTTTTTTATACTCTAATTTTTTCCCTATTTATACAAGGTGCTGAGGAGAGTGCATTTGCAAAAATATACTATCGAAAGTCAAACGTTTTTCGTATTATTGAGCGACAAATTTAGCGTATTTTACAAAAACAAGCCTCTTTCAGCGCTCAGAACTCTGGAACCGTTTACTGCAGAACATTGAACGAGAGCTCATTTTGAAGCTGGCATTTGGTAGGTTATGATAAGAAGTAATCATTTTTATTGTATACAGAGAGACAGATAATCTGATTTTACTTACTTTTAGACTTTTTGCCCATTTGTAAAAATGTAAAAAAATATTGAGGAAAAAAACCTTGCGTTAGGCCTATTAAGAGGGATTCGGCATTGTTTGCTTAGTGTCACTGCAGTAAGTTTCGGGGGTATTAAATAAATTATTTTCACACGCCTAGACTTGAAAGGCGCAACACAGCACACACTGGCCGAGAGATGAAGATAAGCGAGCATTGGGCGTCATTTTACTCCTGTCTTTGTGAAAACTTGTGATAAAGCTATCCCAGCTATGCGCTATTAGACGAAACATCACATGTTTATGTCTCCTGGCCTTGCTTGCCTAGGCTAGCTCCCGCCTCACAGTCAGCTGGTTAACTGACGCGCGTACTATTTATTTTCTTTATTTGATTTTTCAATACTTTCTTATTAACGCTGCACCAGTAAAAATACGTGTTTATTTGTACTTTCAATGCGGAATCTAACCATATATTTTAAAAATAATTTTTCGTGGGCAAAGGTGTCTTAATTAAGAAAAATCTAAATTTCTCCATTTCCATAAAAAGTAAGAAAAACTGTTTACATGTCAATATAAACTTTACCTTTCAGCATCAAAATAAACCATGATTTTGATCATTGGGTGAGAGGGTTTCGGAGCTACAGCAGTTTAAAGTTGCTAATTTTATGAAAATACGATAAATTTAAATATTTTAAATTTAAACACTATGACGTTCTGATGCCTCAAACTTTGCACAAAGCATTGTATCATAGTTGTCTACGGACAGAAAAAGTTTCATTGTATTTAAAAATTGCAAGGTCAATTTTTTGTATATTTCGGTCGATTTGAGATGGAATAGCCCATACGCCTTCAGCACAATCCATTTTCTTCGCTGATTTATTTCAAATTTATTGATTTCTGTTTTACCCAAGTCTCCATAGATTTCTAATGTTGCACGTTGGTATGGTAGCTTCGCTTACATCGCAGCCGACTGATAGGGTTTTTGATATTGATATTGTTTTTATGCTCGACCATGCCGAAATGTAGTAATTATACACCTGATAGCAGTCCTTTAATGCATGTCATTAAAGTACACCTACTCATTAAAGGTCAGGTCTTTCAGCCAATGACGACTCAGGTTACAACTGTTCAGCCAATGACAGGTCAGCTTTCTACCGTTATAAAACCGCAAGTATCGATTATTCTCGGATATGCAATCGAAAGAGAATTAGCGAAAAGTCACGGAGGCTGGAAATCCAATACTGTCGCAGAAGGTTATGTTCTGTTAATATAATAATTAGCGTTAATTGTAAATAATATTCAAATAAATTCAAATTGTCATCTCGTTTTTCAATGTCTAATTTAATTTCAATGTTATCTCTGTAGGTTCTTATGGCCTAGCAAGGTCAATGTGGACATCTGTTCCTCGGAAAAAAATCAATACTTTCGCGTCTGCGCACATCTCACAACATACGGAACATTGCTCAATGTCAAATACAAATAAAATTAATAATATCAAGTTAGAAATATAGTCGAGCACAAAAAGTCGTATGAAACTCGCCTATAATGGTAATTAAGAAGCTCGTATGAAAATTATGAAACTCGCTTGCGCTCGTTTCATAAATATCTATACTCACTTCTTAATTACCTTCATTATAGGCTCGTTGCATAATGTACTATTATACAACACGTGGCATGGCGCGTCTGGATATGGAGTTGGCACGTCTTACCGAAAATAATTATCGACGTCAAGAGAAAGAATCAGTGAGCTTCCTATTTATGTTGAACTGTGATGTCTAACAGCCACCTGCTTTACAATAGGCCTGTCCACACCTGTAGAATAACAGTCAGCGCGTCTGGCCGTGAGACCAGGTGGCCCGGGTTCGAATCCCGGGCGGGGCAAGTTACCTGATTGAGGTTTTTCCGGGGTTTTCCTCAACCCAATATGAGCAAATGCTGGGTAACTATCGGTGCTGGACCCCGGACTCATTTCACCGGCATTATCACCTTCATATCAATCAGACGCTAAATAACCTGAGATGTTGATACAACGTCGTAAAATAACCTAATAAAATAAAAAAAATACAATAGGCCTACATGTCAATGCAAGGTGGAAGGTGTTCAGTGGCAGTAACTTTACAGAGTAAATCCTTGATATGAAAAGAACATAATTTCATTTTGCAATTTTGCTATCTCGCTTATTTTTATTTAGTGGGAAATTTTATTTTTTTTTCTGTAAATAATTATAACATCGCAGTAAATTCAATAGCACTTGCTGTCTCATGGATATACCACTTCTCCGCTGTAATGAGGAGAAAACATGTAAACAAACAGTGTTTGCTGTACGCTTTACTCTCCGCTGAACACACGCCTTAGAATGAAGGACAAGTCTATATTTTAGTAACAGCGTTGCCAAACACCCACTACATAAAGTGATTGATTAATAATTCAAGTATTAAACTACTCTGAAAACGTAAACGTGGCAGAAACATATGCAAAATATTTATTAGAACTAAGAACTCACATTTAAAGAACTTTACAAATTTGTATTTCTAAATGTATTTGAAAGATAATGGTATAAATATTGTAAAGTAGAATAATAAATACTAAGGTAATGCATAATAAGGGTAATAACAGTAACAAATATAAATGACACTCGGGAGGAAATTAAACGCAGAATAAATATGGGAAATGCGAGTTATTATTCGGTTGAGAAGCTTTTGTCATCTAGTCTTCTGTCAAAAAATGTGAAAGTTAGAATTTATGAAACAGTTATATTACCGGTTGTTCTGTATGGTTGTGAAACTTGGACTCTCACTTTGAGAGAGGAACAGAGATTAAGGCTGTTTGAGAATAAGGTTCTTAGGAAAATATTTGGGGCTAAGAGGGATGAAGTTACAGGAGAATGGAGAAAGTTACACAACGCAGAGCTGCACGCATTGTATACTTCACCTGACATAATTAGGAACATAAAATCCAGACCTTTGAGATGGGCAGGACATGTAGTACGTATGGGCGAATCCAGAAATGCATATAGAGTGTTAGTTGGGAGCCGGAGGGAAAAATACCTTTCGGGAGGCCGAGACGTAGGTGGAAAGATAATATTAAAATGGATTTGAGGGAGGTGGGATATGATGATAGAGACTGGATTAATCTTGCTCAGGATAGGGACCAATGGCGGGCTTATGTGAGGGCGGCAATGAACCTCCGGGTTCCTTAAAAGCCAGTAAGTAAGTAATAATAAATAATAAAGGTAATAAACCAATTTCATCTATACTACGAATTAAAATGCATAATTCTGATTGTTCCGATATACGTAGTTTGCAATTGTTAAATTATTAATGAAGTTAATCAGGTTAAATACTTAGGTATAATTATTGATAATCATTTAAAATGGAATAATCATATTCATTATATTTGTAATAAATTACGTAAAACATTATGTTACTTTGTTGTTCTAAGAAATATTTTGTCAATTAACTGTTTACGTAAAATTTATTTAGCATTATTTCAATCTATATTTTTGTATGGTGTTACAGTTGGGGTGGAACTTATAAATCCAACCTTTATCCGTTAATTTTACTACAGAAAAAAGTATTAAAAATTTGTTTAAAAAAGCAGAGAGATTACTCAATTGAATTTTTGTTTAAACATTTCAGAGTTTTCAACATTAAACAAATGTATTATTTTATTTTATTAAAATATTTTCATAGAAATTTTAATAACTCTGATAGGTATATACATAAATATAGAACTAAAAATATGAATTCTCTGTAAAACCAATAGAGCTTTTTGTCATAGTATGAGTCAAGGTCCCAGATTATTAAAGAAATTTTATTCCAATATTATTTTAACCACGAATCCTCTCCAAATTAATAAAAAACATACAAAAATTTGTTTTGGATTTATGGTTTGGTTTTAAACATATTAAACACTATTTAATCTGTATTCACTCTCAATTTTAATTTTATTTTTGTCTGTATCGGAATCTTCTCCTGAGCACGAGTCTTACTCATTCAGGAGTAGACTAGTTTATCTTTCATGTATTTATTAACTTGTATTCATTTCAAACTTACTAGCAATAAAATGAATAAATAAATAATTTCCTGGGAAATTTAATCGGAAACAAATAAAATGGTAGAGGAGTTTCGTATTCATGCTATATTAAGGATCCGTTTCAGAAAAGAGATCTCATTGAACATATTTCACTTTGTATACTGCTACAGAAAAATTTGTGCCTTACTTCAATAGTTCATGGTAGTTCCTTTCTCTGTCAAATACTAAAATATGCAGAATGTAATCTGTTTAAATTAATTGGCTGCTTTAATTTTGGTAATGAAGAAAATTTAAACTTAAGTTGAAGTGTTTTGTTTTCCTATTGTGAATTTTGAACATTTCTTTACAAATGATTCCTTGCGTTACCTAGAAATGAAAAAAAAAAAAAAAAAGTTTAATTTCCCTTAATATTTTAAGTTAATAATATGAAGAGTCCACTGCGAGAATGATGGATGTCATTTTATTGTCGAAAATGAACCAAGACTGTCAATGGATAGCTTAAGACATATATAATGTACATAGAGAGTTATATGGTATTAACACTGATAGTCAATGTCCAGTAATGATCGGAAAATCACAGTTAAGTTTTGAGCGCTAAGCATTTCAAACTTTCAATTGCTTCTCCTGAAAAATATATTCCAAATGACATCCATCATTCTTGCAGTGGACTCTTCATATGCAAATCACCTTCCTAAAATCTCAACATTCACGTCGTGATAGGAACAGCTTTTACAACATCAATGTTCTTTGCAGTCAGTTTGGTAGTCATTCTTCCTTATCACGAAATGCAGGGCAGTTTCCTCCGTGCAAGTAAGAACTTACAGTGCATATTATATAGAGGGAGTTCTTTTGCAGACCGATCTCAGGTGGCAATGTTCCGACGGCTTAATGGCCATAGTACGGAGTGCCCGTCACGAGGAAGCCAAGCGGTAAGGGTTGGAGTGGGACCGATCTGAATAGGGCAGTATGTTCGAACTTGTCCGTACGACCACTCGCCGTCCGAGAACAGATTTTTTTTGTTTTTTTTTTCTTTGTTATTTAACGACCTATATCAAGTATGGGGATATTTAGCATCGATGGAATTGGTGATAGCGAGATGAGGCCGAGAATTCGCCACAGATTACCTGACATTCGCCTTGCGGTTGGGGGAAAACTCCGGAAAAATTCCAACCAAGTAATCAGTCTAAGCGGGAATTTTTATTTATTTAAGTAGGTTATTTTACGACGCTGTATCAACATCTTAGGTTATTTAGCATCTGAATGAGGTGAAGGTGATAATGCCGGTGAAATGAGTCCGGGGTCCAGCACCGCAGCACCGAAAGTTACCCAGCATTTGCTCAAATTGGGTTGAGGGAAAACCCGAGAAAAAACCTCAACCAGGTAACTCGTCCCAACCGGGATTCGAACTCGGGCCACCTGGTTTCGCGGCCAGACACGCTAACCGTTACTCCACAGGTGTGGACTCTAAGCGGGAATCGAACCCGAACTCCGGGGAATGTAAACTCATCTGAAGGAAAGCATTAATTAATAATCTCACACACATGTAAACTCATCCGCATTCGCAATTGGTGACGTATCATGCAAATGTAAACTCGTCTGAATTAAATCTTCTATTTCTAAATGGGTGGAATTTTCTTTATTAAGTAATGTAATTTACTATTCTTCTCTCTGTGAACTTGTTACCAGCACTAGTTCGTACCAATTTCCTATTACAGTAATGTGAACTGAACTACGAAAGTAGCCTATACTCTGTTACACTTATTTAGTCTGTTCTCTTTAAAGTGGTAGAATTACATTCAGAAGTTAACACAGTTTGTTTGTCGAATGCAAAAAATTAACTTAATGAACTTCCCGCTCAGAGCTATAGTCACGTACAGTTACACAGATTGGATTGTTCTGATTCTAGAGAAAGTTGCTCTTTAGCTATTTTCCCTTCTTCTGTTTTAGATTTAGCAATAGCCTCTAACCGAAATGGCCTCGCTTTGTTTATCTTGCAGGTGCATTGGTGTTTGTGTGTGTGTGTAGTATGAAAATAGAGACGAGTTGTGCTAGAGGGAAGGGAGCTTTAAATCTTTTGAAGTTACACTACTACTTTATTTCACAAGTTGATTCTTCCGTGTCTTGTAATTCGTTTAAGAGGTTAGGTACAGCTTACAGCAGTAAAATTTTGGAAATAGTCAACATTTTTTCCTCCATTACTGTATCTTGTACAGTAACTTAAATTAGTATGTGTGAAACACTGGCCTTCTGCTATATGAAAAAAATAATTATACGTTAAAAAAATATTTATATATTTTTTCAAAATTCGAAATGGCGCAGTGGTGAAACATTTCCCTCATAACTCAAGAACTACCCAACATTCTGTGATGATATTTTTTGTGTGTATTTATGCATGTCTATCTACAATATGATTCAAAATCACTTCTCTACCTTTGATACATTGCCTGATGAAAAAAATAAATTCTTTTTTAAAAAAGGATCAGATATCAGTATTTTCTTCTAACACAAAAAATATTATTTGTTAAGGAATGTAGTTGAAATAGCATGATATTGTAAACATGAGTTTAAGCAATAAAATAAAAGAGAGAGAACATGAAAAAGTTAATAAGTTTATGAGTTATGAGGGAAACGCTTCATCACTGCACAGTGAACTGTCACAATTTTGAATTAATATATATATATATATATATATATATATATATAAAATATTTTTTTTCATATAGCAGAAGGACAGTGTTTTACACATAACAATTTTCATTATTGTTCAAGATACAGTAATGGAGGAAAAAATGTTACTGCTGTAAGCTGTACCTAACTCCTAAAGAATCAGCGTATGAATTCTTAACAGTTATTTGGTTATGTATATGAATTTGATTTGGGTCTGGTTTAAGGATATACTGCTATCAAATTTGAAATTTCTTAACTGTTTAAGTTACATCTTGAAAATTTGTGTA
This sequence comes from Periplaneta americana, assembly GCF_040183065.1. Classification (NCBI taxonomy): domain Eukaryota; kingdom Metazoa; phylum Arthropoda; class Insecta; order Blattodea; family Blattidae; genus Periplaneta; species Periplaneta americana. The sequence continues at coordinate 168,516,509 of NC_091119.1, read as the reverse complement.
CATATCATATTGTATATAAATAGCATCGTGTCATCAAAACTATCAATACCACCAAACACCTCAAACTATCAACGACAACATCGTGTCATCAAAACTATCGACACTATCATCATGTCATCAAAACTATCAACACCACGAAACACCGTCAAACTATCAACGACAATATCGTGTCATCAAAACTATCAACACTATCATCATGTCATCAAATCTATCAACATCACGAAACACAGTCAAACTATCAACAATAACATTGTGTCATCAAAACTATCAACACCATTACCGTCAAACTATCAACTCTATCATCGTAGCATCAAAAGTATCAACGCTATCATCGCGTCACCAGAACTATTCAACAACATCACAGTCAAAAGTACCAACATCGTCGTATCATGGAAACCACCAAACATCGTCAAACTATCAACGACAACACTGTGTAATCAAAACTATCAACACTGTCATAATTTCACCAAAACTGTCAACATCACCAAACACCTCAAACTGTCAACGACAACATAGTGTCATCAAAACTATCAACACTATCATGTCATCAAAACTATCAACACCACGAAACACCGTCAAACATTGTGTCATCAAACCTATCAACACCATTACCGTGAAACTATCAACTCTGTCATCGTGGCATCAAAAGTATCAACGCTATCATCGCGTCACCAGAACTATTCAACACCATCACAGTCAAAAGTACCAACATCGTCTTATCATGGAAACTGTCAACACTATCATCACGTCACCAAAACTATCAACACCACCAAACATCGTCAAACTATCAACGACAACACTGTGTCATCAAAACTATCAACACTGTCATCATGTCACCAAAACTATCAACACCACCAAACACCGTCAAACTATCAACGACAACATCGTGTTATCAAAACTGTCAACACTATCATCATGTAACCAAAACTATCAACAACACCAAACACCGTCAAACTATCAACGATAACATTGTGTCATCAAAACTATCAACACCACTACCGTCAAACTATCACCTCTATCATCGTAGCATCAAAAGTATCAACGCTATCATCGCGTCACCAGAACTATTCAACACCATCACAGTCAAAAGTACCAACATCATCGTATCATTAAAACTATCAACGCTATCATCAAGTCACCAAAATTATGAACACCACCAAACACGCTCAAACTATTATCAACACTATCAGTCATCACCAAAACTATAAACACCATCATCCTCACCATCATCGCCGTTACTGGAGTTGTTAACACGCTGACATCAAAACCATCGTTAATATCTGGAATTACCATAATCATTATCACCACGTTGCTCGTGTGCTGATACGCCTCTTTGGTTCACAAGCTTTGATAAAATTGCTCTTGAGGCACGAAATGTGATTGATTTTAAGAAAAGGAAGGCACATGTGAACGGGAAGTGTGAACAGCTCTACAATGTTGAGGTAGGAGCCAGAACGTGTTTTGAGAGATGATTAAAAGTGCGAAGTGTGATGGAGAATTTCGGAATGACGATAATGAAGTTCTGACAATCGTAACGATCCTTCAGGTGCAAACTATGAGGCTGTGGAAGGAGAGCACGGTCTTAAAATCTCCTGGCTCTCTACCTAAACGATGCGAGTTGATCATTAGGAAAAACACGTTAAGACTTCCATTACTGCTGTTTTTTTTTTTGTATTTCATCCCATCGACCTGAGTTCAAGGTACGTCGACCTGAATAAAAGTTCTGTAAACTTGCTACTAAGAAAACTTACGTGCTCCAGTAAGGAACTTCAAAACTGAACGAGCGATGTGCGATTTGGTTTGTTGAATGTTTTCTAAAATCAGGGTACGTGCCAGAGGTTGACTACCGTGATACTTGTGAAAATATAGTCCAACCAACGTAAAGTCCACTCTCAACATAACTATTATTACTCCGAAAACATTTTCTACTAATATTACTTCAACTTCTTATGTTGTGATGATAGTTTTGACGATGGCGGTGATAGTGTTGATAATTTTAATGATGTAACGCGAGTCGTAGGCATGATTCCTTAGACCACGGCGATAAGGTTCGAGATATCAATAAAGTGCCTGTTTTGTTGTTATTTTTATATCTGCAGTGCTTGGGAAAAGTGGCATAAGTCAGTTTCCACAAACATTTTTTATTAATTTATTGACAACTTACGGAACATCTGCTCGCTTGGGAAAAGATACATAAGTATTTCTCCCATTGCAATAATTAACACAGAAGAAAATCAAATCGACATAAACCAGTGTGAAGACAGTTTTTATCATTCTCCTAAAAATTAACATTTTTGACTTGTGCCACTTTTCCCGAGCACTACAGATATTTGCTATGTGTTATTTTAGGCTACTGTTTGAGTGGAAGAGAAAGCCTTAAGGCCTTACCTCTGCGAGTAGAAATAGATGGATGGATGGATGGATAGATATAGAAATGTTAAATGTTATGTTTTATTTAACGACGCTCGCAACTGCAGAGGTTATATCAGCGTCGCCGGATGTGCCGGAATTTTGTCCCGTAGGAGTTCTTTTACATGCCAGTAAATATACTGACATGAGCCTGTCGCATTTAAACACACTTAAATGCCATCGACCTGGCCCGGAATCGAACCCGCAACCTTGGGCATAGAAAGGCAGCGCTATACCAACTCGCCAACCAGGTCGACCTATAGATATAGATATATACACGTAGGTAGGTAGGTAGACAGACAGACAATGTTAATTCAGTATAATAATTGAAAATAAGGACATTAAAATAATGGTTGTTGTTTCTTTCAATATTCAAATAGATGTAGACTATTTCTTTCTTATTCTGTTTCGCCTCCCCTTTTTCCGACTTACCCACCATTGCTGGTAGGGGAGGAAAATTCTTCAGATCCTACACTAGACATCTCACAAAAGCGGGCATCCCTGGTAATGGGATCGGCATGACGCAGAACCACCGCAGAGACATCACAGAACAATCAGAAGACAAAGGACAAACACCCAAGCACCCAGTCCCGTGGGCGGATGATACATTTCTTCCTCAAATAGATATTAAATATTAAAAGCTTATTAGTGGAAAAGGATGCTGAATGATATTTCACATTTTACTGTAGATCTATTTCTGAGAAATTGGAAACAACTCACTTTAATATATACCTACATTCATTTGAGTAGGAATATCGTTTCTTACGCAGTTCTCTGGTCTTTAATTGATACCGGGATGCCTGCGAGTTAATTCAGTGCTGATTAGAATTGACGCGTGTCTCAGACCTGACATGAGAGGCACGTTAATTAAATTTGTTCATCAAGGTGGAAAGAGGGGTTTGATCATCTGGAGTTAATACACAGGTGAGCTCGACTTAATAATGACGTGCAAGTGTTAGTCTCAAACGCGAAGTTACAAGACGATTATAAATGTCGTGATTTATGTTTCTGTTGTCCTCCGTTAAATTGGAACTTGCGCAGGGATTCACAGTTAAAACCTCAAATAGAAAACAGACGTGCGACATTCAACACTCAGCCTGGTTTTCGAACTGCAATATTTATATATAGTCGGCCTGAGTAACGTAGTCGGTATAGCGCTGCCCTTCTGTGCTCGAGGTTCCGGGTTCGATCACGACCCAGGTCGATGACATTTAATTGTGCTTAAATGCGACAGGATCATGTCAGTACATTTACTGCCATGTAAAAGAACTCCTGCGGGACAAAATTCCGGCACACCGGCTACGCTGATATAACCTCGGCAGTTGCGAACGTCGTTAAATATATATGCACACACAGGATTCGGCAGTTATGAAAACATGTATCTTTTGTATGAAAGCCACTAATTGGAAATCGAATTGGCTGAAAGAGCTGGAAAGTGAAATAAACAGATTAGGTCTAAACTGGCTATGGAGAGAACTAGGGTCTATAAACACGAAAACTATTGGAAGAATAGTAAAAGAGAGAGCAAACGAAATTTCAAGACAAGATATTTTTAGTAATATGAAAGATAGGATCACTAAAATACTATAGGGAGGTGAAGCAGTTTTGGGAACAGGAAGAATATGTTAGTCTAAATTCAAGGGAAGAGAGAACAGGAATGGCATGGTGGAGATTAGGTATCTGGAGACTCGAGAATAGGAGAGGGAACATAGAGAAGGATAAATGTCCTTTGTGGACTAGCTGAAGACGCAATGCATATTGCGTTAAAGTGTCAGGCAACGAATGATTTGAGAAACAGTTGGGTGGATAAAAAATTTCTACAAATAAACGCTGTAGTAGCTTATAAAAAAATGGTCACCTAAACGTCAGCAATCTGCATAAATTAGGAAAATTTCTGTTTAGAGTTAAAATTAGATGGAAGGAGAAAGTCAAAGCTCTAACGGAGATGGAATTATAAATGTTAAGTAGTTACACGATAAGAAACTACGAAGAGTATTAATAGAAGTAATAGAATAATTCTTAAGAGGGTAGGAGTTTTAAATAAAAGAGGTATACTTATTAGTTGATTATTATTATTATTATTACTGTCATCATTATTATTATTATTTTTATTAGTAGTATTATTATTGTAAACATAGGATAATTATAAGTTCAAATGTATTAATTTTTTGTTATATTTGTATAGAGAGTGATGGCGGATTAAGAACTGGAATACATCTAATCCGCCATGACATGATCAATGATTGATGAAATAAATAAATAAATAAATAGATAAATAAATAAGTAAATAAATAAATGAATAAATGAATATGCGCACACAGGATGATTCACGAGGATTTACCGTCCCTTTCGGAGCTTATTTCGGAAGAAATTCTGAGCAAAAACTGTCATTTAAACATTTGTCCTAATATCAATATTGAATTTGAAATTGTTAGTAAAATATCTTTTTTCTTTAGTTTTAAGAGTAAACAAATATTAAAAATGGAAAATGAACTATTCAGAAGTGTCATTTCTTTAATTGGCTACTTTTCTGAAGCTAAAAATATGTTGATAATTGCATTGTACAAATTTTGTTTTTCAATTTTTAACTAAAAATGACATCATTCTTACGCACTTATCACAAAATTTGTTACAAATCATACGACTTTGGGAACTTGATACTTTACATTTTAATTATGCATCCTAATGTGCAGTCTTAAAGAATTTACAAGGGTGGGGTGATTTGTTTCGGATCTGTCTTTTGTTTCCTTTGTATAGTATTAGTATGTCATCTACGTATCCAAAACCTGCATCAACACATAAACAAAATACACTTAAAGCTACACTACACATTAGAAATTGAAAACAACAAATCCATAAATTTTCTAGACATCACAATAACAAAAGTAGACAACAAACACACATTCAAAGTATACAGAAAACCCACAACAACAACAACACACATACACAACACATCCAACCACCCAACATAACACAAACAAGCTGCATTCCGAACAATGGTACACAGACTACTCAACATACCAATGAACCAACAGGATTACAACGAAGAACTAAACACAATCAAATACATAGCACAAGAAAACGGATACAACCCTAACATGATAGACAACATAATACGTAAGACAAAACATAATCACAAAAAACATAATACAACACAAACACAATAACACAAAAAATACATCACACTAACATACGAAAACAAAAACACACACAAAATTGCAACCTTTTTCAAGAAGTTAAATTACAACATCGCATACAGAACAAATAACACTCTACAAAAACATCTCAACACACAAACAACACAAACAAACAAATACAATCACACAGGCCTATACAAACTCAAATGTAACACCTGCAACAACTTCTATATAGGACAGACAGGCAGATCATTTCAAACACGTTACAAAGAACACTTCACAGCCATAACAAAATTACAAAACACCTCCACATATGCAGAACACATCACAAATGTTAACCACACCTACAGAGACATCAACACAGACATGGAAATACTACACATCCAACCAAAAAGCCAGAAACTAAACAGACTAGAACAATATTAAATATACAGACACACAAAAACGCACCCTAATGAAATTCTCAGCACACAACTCAATTTCAGAACACACACTCTTTAACTCTACATTACACCACACGAACACACCCTCACAGGAAACAAAACAAGAGGCGCCAAGACCAACAACGATCAGTTTTGAGGATGACCCATAAAAGGTCGAAACATGTAAACAAGGTACAATAGAATTTAACACAAGAAAGTCATATAATACATATTCCGGAGTGATACAGTGTTAAAAGTTGTGTAATCAAGATGTAGAATTGTTTAAAAAAATAAGTATTTGACTTTGAGAGTGTTTGGGTGAACACTTAATGACTAGATCTACAATTGCCTAATAGCAACTTTTCCAATAGAACCCTTAGCATTTTTTGTAAACCAATTTTTTTTGTTTTTCCACTAACTAGGGAAGTTGGAATGTTATTCTTTTTCCACTCACCCGTTCAATTATGTATTATAAATTATTTACGAAATTTATAGAATTTTGCCGCTATAAAATCAAGATTCTCTTCCAACCTAGTTATTGTAGGCAAGAGTGCATATACAGGTTGTTTAAAAATACGGGCATAATTTCAGGTATGTATTTCCCACATGTAGACAATCAAAATAGTTCATTACAACATGTGTCCGGAAATGCTTCATTTCTGAGTTATGGCCTTCACAACATTGAAATTCACCGAAACGTTTTTCTTTTCGCAGGTCGTTGTCATTACAGAAGATGTTCAAAATGTCCACCTCCTGCTTGAATACAGACCTCACATCGATGTCTCATTGACCTGCGAACACGATCCCAAACTCCAGGAGTATTGAGTATGTCCTCAGAACATGCCACAATTCGATTCCGAAGGGAATTCAAATCAGGCACCGGAGACGAATAAACCAATGATTTTAAATGGCCCCACAAGTAGAAATCGAGAGGGTTCAGATCAGGCCAAGCAATTGGGCCACCTCTACCTATCCATCGATCAGGAAACCTTCGATCCAAGTACCGGCGAGTCGTACGACTGAAGTATGCAGGAGCGCCATCATGCAAGAAGTGAATGTGTTGACGATTGATCAGTGGAGTGTCTTCTAAAACATGAGGTATGGTGTTTTCCAGGAAGTTTGTGTACGCCTGCCCCGTAAGTCTGTTTACAAGTACATGGGGTGCAACTAATCGATCACCAATGATACCGGCCCACATGTTGAGGGAGAACCGCACCTGGTGATGAGATGGAACAGTTGCACGTGGGTTTCCATACGTCCATACATGCTGATTGTGGAAATTTGTTATGCCATCTCGTGTGAACTGTGCTTCATCTGTAAATAATACTAAGGCAGGAAAGTTCGGATTTACACCACACTGCTGCAAGAACCACTGACAGAACCTAACTCGTGCAGGGTAATCTGCTGGTGACGGGCCTGTACACGTTGCAAATGATAAGGATACAATTGATACTCTTTCAACAGTCTCCAGACAGTCTTATGAGGAACATTGACTTGCAACGCTACCCTTCGTGTGCTGATAGAAGGAGTCATGTTCACAGCCTCCAGAATATCCTCCTGTACTTCTGGAGTTGCAGATCTTGGTCGTCCCCTTCCCAAACCAGGAGAGTTAAATGTTCCATACTCGCACAGACGGCAATGGAGACGTACAAATGTCTTCCGATCTGGACATTGTCGCTGTGGGTACCTCTCCTGGTACAAACGACGAGCCAGCGCAGCATTGCCGTCCGCCTTACCGTACATGAAGTGTATCTCAGCCAGCTCTTGATTTGAATACATGTAGCACAGTCTAACGCCTACACAACACTGAATGTAACCTTCGCCTCGGAATGAACTGTCAGAGTGCCCTCTTAATGTCTCCTTTGACGGCAACGACCTGCGGAAAGAAAAACGTTCCGATGAATTTCAATGTTGTGAAGGCCATAACTCGGAAATAAAGCATTTCCGGATACATGTTGTAATGAACTATTTTGATTGTCTACATGTGGGAAATACATACCTGAAATTATGCCCCGTATTTTTTAAACATCCTGTATAGTCTATGATTTTTCATTGCATAAATGAACTAAATATAAAGAAATCATTAAAATGAATATGATGCGATGATTTAGTTTGTTGCAATACTTAAGTTGCTGTGTAACTTTGGGGTGTTGGAAGAGACGTTGAAATACAAATATCAATGTGACTAAAATCCACAAATTTATTACATTTGTATTTTAATATCGTCATAGATGTAATTATTGTACATTGACATTTTTCTTCCCAAGAACCTCACGCTATCTCCAGACGACTGTTTTCCAGAAACAAATACAAACTTATGGTCTTAACTATACAAGGGAGCGTTGCCATGGAGACGGTAGGGAAAGTGGAACACACGCAGTATCCACTCAAAAGCTAATTCTCTAATTTAAAAGCTTTCAGTTAATTAGCACCTTTATGTGTAACGCAAGAATAGAACGCCTCGGGAGTGGAAGTATAAAAGAAAGCGATGGAGCCTAGTTTTTTGTAATAAAAAATGAACCTAATAACATTGAATCGATGCTTATAGGACGACGGATCGATGTTCACTTTAGTGACTGCCTACCTGGTAAAGTGGAAAATTTTACGTTCAGTAAATTCCTAAACGGAGGAAAGAGGTTTGTCAGAATGTAGAGCATTTTACTTTGTGTCTTTTTCTTTTTCCCATTTCAGCTCTGGATTACATTTCAACATTTTTAGAGACAGAATTCTTTAAGGGTCACAGCGTATAGCTATGTATGCTGACTAGAACATATACTCTGAATCTGCGCGTGAAAATTTCGCTCTTGGGATTAGATTTCAATACCACTAATACATTTGTTTTCTTGTAAGTTATATCAACAGTTGAATTTCTACTATACATAAAGTGAGAATAATACAATTATTACATTCAAATAGCGTCTGAGAGACCCACATATTTCTATATAGGCCTAATTCCGTTTCATATTCCTCAACTGTACCTCTGATTGAGGTTCTGGCTGATACTTATATATATTATCAGGCAGTACATCTCACTTGACGATATGTGTCAGAGGAAGAATAATTGTTTGTATGCATCTGAAGTCTGATTAGTGGAATATGCAGCTAATCGGCGATGTATACATTGGAGGACGAAAGAAACTGGACACCATACTCCATTTTATCCTGGCGTAGTTGCCTCATAAGTGATGCCTTTTGGTGTTATTTATGAGGTTCAAACCTTTCTTCTGACAGTTGACTGAACAAAAACATTCCTCAACTTGAGAGAGCTGCTGTTAATTTCTCACAATTTTTCATTGCCCCTTCCAGTTCTAACATTCTGTTCCTTACATCACATATTCATTATCTGAGGTCTCGCTATCCTCATTGAATATTAACACGACTACTATGAAGTAGTCAATGTGTATTATCACCATTAAATCGAGAAAAATACGTTCCGGCACCGGGAATCGAACCCGGGACCTCTCAGCTCGTGTGGATCGTGTCCCGGCATAGCTCAGTTGGAAAGAGCCCTCAGCGCGCAAGAGCTGAGAGGTCCCGGGTTCGATTCCTGGTGCCGGAACGAATTTTTCTCGATTTAATGGTGATAATACACATTGACTACTTCATAGTAGTCGTGTTAATATTCACTGTGGATGGCGAGACCTCATATAATGAATATTTGATGTATTAAATGTTTACAGTTATCACAAACTGTTGTTGAATATGACCATAAAAGTCATTTAAATATGCGCTCCTGCATATTGACTTACACAGGTTTAAATGTAGGTAGTAGGCCGTAAAACAGTACAATGAGAGGAGTTCGACCGGCACCGTGGATCGTGTCCCGGCATAGCTCAGTTGGAAAGAGCCCTCAGCGTGCAGAGCTGAGAGGTCCCGGGTTCAATTCCCGGTGCCGGAACGAATTTTTCTCGATTTAATGGTGATTCTGTTCCTTCGTTGTATCTAGATTCAAATGTGTAGTCTATTGTTTCTTAATTCTGGTTGATTGATATTTCCTCAAGTGATCCTTATTGATGTAGTCGGCCGAAGTTACTGGGTAAGTGATTCATTAATCATTGTTATCTATATTTAGGAATTATATTGGCTTTTTGATATTATGTAACTTTGTATATACAGGGTGAACTGAAAGTAAAACCATTATTTTCAGAATGCTGTTCTTTGAGATGCTTCGCGCAAAAAGGTTTAATAGAATTTTGCTCGTTTTTGTTTATATGAAACATTTAATAGCGTGTTTTGGGAAAGCTATTGATTGAATTCCCATTATGTTCGGTCAATTTAAGAGAGCAGGATATTATGATAATAAGTTATTGAAATAATTTTATGCTCGACCATGCCGAAATGTAGTAATTATACACCTGGTAGTAGCCCTTTAATGTACCTCATTAAAGTACACCTATTCATTATAGTTCAGTTGTTCAGCCAATGAGAAATCACCATTGTACCATTATAAAACCGCAAGTATCGATTATTCTCGGATATGCAATCGAAAGACAATTAGCGAAACGTCACAGAGGCTGGAAATCCAATACTGTCGCAGAAGGTTATGTTCTGCTACTATAATAATTAGCGTTAATTGTAAATAATATTGAAATAAATTCAGTTTGTCATCTCGTTTTTCAATCAGTTTCCAGGTTATATCAATATTAATGTTCATGTTATTCTCTAGATTATATCAAGGTCAATGACATTCGTTCCTCGGAAAAAATCAATACTTTCGCGTCTGAGCACATCTCACAATTTAGAAGATCAGTTCCGCTCTTCACTTAGATAACCATAACATGAATACTTATGAATAATTTCAAGTTAGAAATATGGTCGAGCATAAAAAGTCGTATGAAACTTGCCTATAATGGTAATTAAGACGCTCGTATGAAAATTATGAAACGAGCGCAAGCGAGTTTAATAAACAAACATACTCGCGTCTTAATTACTACCATTATAGGCTCGTTGCATAATGTACTATTAGTTTTGTCCTTTAATTGTGCGGGAATTTCATCCCAACAAATGTAACTTTTCGTCGTGCAAAGGAATTTTTCAGTGTTGCATTTGTTCGGATCAAATTTCTGTAGTAGATTGACAGTAACTTGCTGCTTCTTACGTACGCGGCAAAAGCCACCCTATAGAAAAATACTTTAGCACGTGAATTGTTATATTAGTTACTGAGTTATCTTTAGGATCAGAAGTAACCCCATGGAAGAAATGTAAGCAACGAAAGGAAAGAAACAAGATACAATAAATAAAGAAAAAGGAGATATAAGGAGAGGCACACTTCAGCCACAACATAGTATTTTTTCTTAAAACAACCATTGTCCACACTTACCTACATTTATATCATTATGTATTTATATGTGGCAATTTAAGTTATAAATGTACTAAAGTTTTTCCAAGTTTCTACAATACCTTAAGAAATAACATAATGAATTTCTTACTTGAAGTGTCAACAACACCCATGCCAGATAAATTTTTGCTTGTCCTGAAAATTTATGTTTTTGGACTATGGTTCAAAAAAAACCTTCATTTGTATTTGTATTTGTAAATTAATTAAAATTTGTAATAACTAGTAACAGTACTTCGAATAATATAAGAGTTGTTGTTTAGTCAACTGTCAGCAGACAGGTCTGAACCTCTTAAGTGATTTCAACAAGACACCACTTATGAGGCAAGTAGGCCAGGAGATAATGGGGTATGTTGGCCAGTTCCTTTCCCCGTCCATTGCATACATCGCCAATTAGCTAATCAGACTTCAGATGCATGCAAACAATTGTTCTTTCTCTGACACATATCGTAAAGTGAGATGTACTGATCAGCCAGAACCTCAATCAGGGGCAAATATAAGAGTATTATTAAATAAATAAATATTATTAGCTTCAGATCTGTATATTTTTGTACCATGCCATGTTTCTGCATCTGTGATACGATACAAAATCAATAAATCTCAAATCACAGTATTCAGAATGCTTAGAATTTATGTAACATTTATTTAAATACGTAGGTAGTGATTATTTACTTAACATAAATTCAGTATTTAACGAGGCACTTCAGAAATATGTCCTTTCTGAAGAAGAATGTGCAAAGTTTCTACGCAACACTCGAGAAAAGGAAAGAAATGGTTATGAATTACTTCTTCCCTGTGTGGAAATACATCTTGACAGCCACTCCGCTTCTCTGATTCACAAATTTACATTCTCTTCTTTTCAACTTACTTCTTAAGGTAGTCAGTTTCTATTCTCGTCTCTCAAAGTTATTCTGAAAACTAGTTTTCTTACATCTCTTTCTCAAATATTCCCTTTGATGAAATCCGGAAATTTTCGACATCTTTTGTCATATACAATCTGACAAAATCGCAGAACATGTTAAGATTTTCAAGATAAGTACATGATATTAAACATTTTCTTCTACTAATTTATTCTTATCATATTCTATAAAGATTCCATTTTAAGTACTGAGCTATGTGTAGACGATAGGCAACATGGTGTTGACTAAGAAGCAATTGCAGTGTAGTAATTAAGGTAGGCTTATACATTTAATTTCTTGTTCTTCCAACACTTACACGTAGTGAAATTTTCTAACTTGCTTTAATGATGATCTCTACTACACCAGAATAAATAAATAAATAAATAAATACATAAATAAATAAATGAATGAATGAATATATAAATAAATAAATAAGTAAATAAATAAATAAATAAATAAATAAGTAAATAAATAAGTAAATAAATAAGTAAATAAATAAATAAATGAATAAGTAAATAAATAAGTAAATAAATAAATAAGTAAATAAATAAGTAAATAAATAAATAAATGAATAAGTAAATAAATAAGTAAATAAATAAATAAGTAAAGAAATAAGTAAATAAACAAATAAGTATTAAATAAATAAATAAATAAGTAAATAAATAAATAAGTAAATAAATAAATAAGTGAATAAATAAATAAATAAGTAAATAAATAAATAAGTAAATGAGTAAATTAAATAAATAAATAAATAAATAAGTAAATAAATAAATAAGTAAATAAATAAATAAATAAATAAGGAAGTAAATAAGTAAATAAATATATAAATAAATAATAAGGAAATAAGTGCATAAATAAATACATAAAGTCCACACCTGTGGAGTAATGGTCAGCGCGTCTGGCTGCGAAACCAGGTGACCCGGGTTCGAATCCCGGTCGGAGCAAGTTACCTGGTTGAGGTTTTTTCCGGGTTTTCCCTCAACCCAATACGAGCAAATGCTGGGTAACTTTCGGTGCTGGATCCCGGACTCATGTCACCGGCATTATCACCTTCATTTCATTCAGACGCTAGATGTTGATGCAGCGTCGTAAAATAACCCAATAAAAAGTACATAAATAAGAAAATAAGTAAATAAATAAGTAAGGAAATAAATAATTAATGAAATGAGTACATACATAAATAAGTAAACATTAAGCAAATAAATTAGTAAATGAATGATTAAATAAATAAACAAATAGCCAAATAAGAAAATAAGTACATAAATAAGTATATAAATAAATAAACAAATAAGAAAATAAATAAATTAATAAATAATTAATTTTTTGATAGTGTAAACTATCTGTAGTTAGTATTTCAGCGATCGAAGAAACAAGTAATAATTGAAATGAAGATGGAATGTAATTCAATTACATTTCAGATTAAAATTTTACAGAATTGGTCAATTTTGTCTCAGCATATTTACGGAAGTCCTTGAAAAACTATATAAAAATGTACTGAGATTTCTAATAAATGCCAATTTACATTCGCAAGGAATAATACCAAATCGACTCCTGTTTCAAGTCTCAAATATTAACCCGATGAAAATAAGACACAACCTGATAGATGCCCCTAGGGGACGACACCGAAATTATTATTATTATTATTATTATTATTATTATTATTATTATTATTATTAATGTCCTTACGGTCACGAAAGTCAGCTTTAACGGCTGGGGGGGGGGGATCATCGTGCTAATCACACGATATCTTCATTCTTGTTGGATGATCGTTCACCTCTGCTTCGGCATGTGAACGTGAGGCCAGCTGCCGGCTGGTCGGTCTGGGCTCTTCAAGGGCTGTGTCGCCACGGATTATTATTTACTATTAATGTTCCCATAACGATGGTGATAATTATTATCTTAATCCAGCGGTATTTAACTGACTAAAAATATAGTGACTTTTTTCTTGACTTTCTATAATCGAAGAGTTAAAAAACGAGTAAGATTATTCATGGTTCTCCATTTAAAATTAATGAATTCCTCCATCCAATCCCTTCGCTTTTTATGCTTCCCAATAATATATGTATAGCAAAGTATTTATCGTTACATGGAGGACAGCATCTCCACCCACAAAACATCCCCTTCCTTGTCCCTTGTTATTTATTGATGTATCCCTCTCTGCTCCAGACCTTTCGCATGTCTTAGTAAGAAAACAAATGTTCTAGCTGCAGATGCGAACCAAAACATGGACCATCTCATTCGGTATATAGCTTTCCCCACACGATATCAAAGGCACATATGTTTTGTATTAAGTCAATAAAAATGAAAGAGTTGGTAATAAGTCAGTATAAGAATGAAAGTGTATGATAATAAAAGAAAATGACAATAATAGGATAAAAGAATGAAAGGTTATTAGAATAAAAATATGCTTAGATATCTGGTTGCATATTTTGAAAAAAATAATTTGCTTAATGTGCAGTAGTTTGGTTTTACTTACTTACTTATTTACTTACTTACTTACTGGCTTTTAAGGAATACGGAGGTTCATTGCCGCCCTCACATAAGCCCGCCATTGGTCCCTATCCTGAGCAAGATTAATCCATTCTCTATCATCATATCCCACTTCCCTCAAATCCATTTTAATATTATCTTTCCATCTACGTCTCGGCCTCCCTAAAGGTCTTTTTCCCTCCGGCCTCCCAACTAACACTCTATATGCATTTCTGGATTCGCCTTTATGAATAAAGAATCCTGTTCCTAATTGGTGATTATCGTTTCCTTCCCCATAATACAACAAATAATCTCCTATTTGTGTTATGCCATTCCCATCTAACCTATCCTCCTGTACTCCCACAAAGTCTACTCTATATCTAGCTAGTTCTTTTGCTACTAATGTTACCCCTCCTGTTCTATATAGACTTGTAACATTCCATGTACCAAATCTCAAAACCTTATTCCTTTGCTGTGGTCGTGCCAGAGAATCAGTCCCATTCCGAGGCTTATTTGAAGGATTCGTAACAAGCTGTTTTTTTATGGTGATGGGTTGTTAGCCCTTCACCCAACCCCCAAGCTGGAGGACCACCCCTCATCGGCTGTCCGCGACTGCTTATTCAATATATTCACAGCTACCCTCCATATCTGCAGATGTGACAAACATAATAGGGGAAGACTCACAACCAGAAATGATTCTATACGCAGACGACATGGTGATAGGGTCGGCAGTAAAAGAGGACGTGCAGAAGGCGCTACAAAATCTAGAGAACTGGGCAGAGGAAAACGACCTAGATGTAAACAAAGAGAAGACAGTGCAAATGACATTCAGGAAGGGCGGAAAAATAGCGCCCAAAGACAGAATAACCTTATATGACGAGCCGCTACAAGTTGTAGGGAAATATAAATACCTGGGAATTACATTACAGACAACAGCAACATCTTTCGGTATGCACGTTCAAGAAAGAGCAGCAGCAGCCATCAAAGCCTCATACAACATTCCGAACATAACCGATCTGTCAACAAGCACAGCGATGACACTATTCAAAACGGTAGTAGCGCCAGTTATAACTTACGGAATAGAGTTCATTTGGGAAAAACTCAAGATTGGTGACATGATTAGAATAGAAAAAGTCAAGACTATGTTTATGAAACGGATACTAGGAGTCCGAAAAGCAGCACCATCCCGTCTTGTATATGAGCTCATGAGAGAGACATATTTCGTAGATGATATCAGATCGCAGCACTGGCTACCATCCACAGGACTCTACCAGGAACTGGTAAGCATAAGAGACCGGAAGAAGAAGGAGATAGACCTAGAGTTCTACACCACATCAGCCATGCTAGACGACAGCTGGACCAGGGAGTGTAGGAGCCAGAGACACGTGACAACAAGACTCGCAATACACGGGTTTCATCATAAAATATGTGTGAACAACAAGTTCCATGAACCGACCGAAGACTGCAAATGTGTGCTGTGCGGGCAAAGATGTAGGAAATACCACATCATAACGTGTGCGAAGAGAGTTAAACCAACAACAGACTATGGCAAAGACTAAACTTGGACATTAATGCTCAACTCGAGCGAATTTTTCTCATTATTATATCTGGAGGCCGTCTCCTCGATCCGCAACCTGAGGATGCGCCATGCCGTGGTGATAGGGACCTACAATACATGGGTAGTTTGGTTTTAGGATGGTTAATCTACTACCTTTGCGAACAGAGCAAAATAAATCAATTAAAAAGAAAATAATTTTTTCCCAAACTATGCGCTTAAAAAGTGTCTAAGATATCTGTCTTTTTATGAATTCTGCGTGTTATACAATTGAAACAGTTCATCATAATTCTCTTTCTTGATTAAGATTTCACTTATGATTCAAAGACCTGGTGCGTGAAACGAATTAGTAATCCCATTATGAAATTATTACACCTTTCATAACAAAGGAATATCTCCTAGCAATCTTATTTGCATTGTAATCCGCCAGGCTAAATTTCAGAGTCCGCATTATATTAACTTTAACGTTCAAGTCAAAGTTTGCTACAGAGAAAATTTATTAATTTGTTTGACAGCTACTCCTCAAAGGATTTATCTGAAATCAAAGAACAGGACTTTTCTTTGATGATAGGTTACAAAGATTCTCGTGTGACGTTTCTAAAATTATCAGCCCGGTGAAGAAGAGTTACAGAATCAGCTCGAACACTATTAGCTGACACGCTGATGTTACTTCCACTTTGTTAGGAAGGTTTCAAAAGGACAAACAGAATTTTAATTAGTAGTATATAAAGAGTGAAATGTGTCGCTCACTCTATAGTATGAACTTACACACAACCTGTATAAAAATTATTCTTTGGGTAAAAGAAATAAAACATATAAGGTCTTACTAATAAAAACTCTTAAATATACGATGAAAGATGAGTGGAACAGAGAAAAATTCTCTCCGGCACCGGGATTTGAACCCGGGTTTTCAGCTCTACGTGCTGACGCTCTATCCACTAAGCCACACCGGATTCCCATCCCGACGTCGGATTGAATACTCTGCACATGTATGCACAATGTGCCACTGTCTATGACGTAGTACATGAGGGTAGGCCACTAGAGGGAACCCCAAGAGTTGGAACTTGAGCTGAGAGGATTCAATCCGACATCGGGATGGGTATCCGGTGTGGCTTAGTGGATAGAGCGTCAGTACGTAGAGCTGCAAAGCCGGGTTCAAATCCCGTAGCCGGAGAGAATTTTTCTCTGTTCCACTCATCTTTCATCATATAATGACGCAGAATTTCTGCACGGAAATATCATATGTACTTCGGTACATCGTAATATCTTATATAGACGTTTAACTATCTTATACTTATACAATGAATAGTTCATTTATAAGTCGTGTGTAAATTCCTGACTAATAATCGTTACATACGTCGTGTATAACAGTAAAACTATTACACAGCTACGTCGTAGTTTCGTCATTAAATCTTACGAAAGGTAACGTAATCACTGAGATTCTCTATTGCATCTCATAATGTGCGCTAGTGTGCCGCGCTAAGTATCGATAGTACAACTGGGCCTGATCGATTACCACGCTGTATTTCGATCAAAGATTGCAGCTACAGCAATATTATTATTTTAGTTGGTTATTTAACGACGCTGTATCAACTACTAGGTTATTTCGTCGATGAGATTGGTGATAGCGAGATGATATTTGGCGAGATGATGCCGAGGATTCACCATAGATTACCTGGCATTCACCTAACGGTTGGGGAAAACCTCGGAAAAAATCCAACCAGCGGGGGTCGAACCAGCGCCCGAACGCAACTTCAGACCGGCAGGCAAGCGCCTTAACCGACTGAGCCACGCCAGTGGCTAGCAATATTATTCTGATTATTCTGTGCTCTTTGTTTTGTTGTTTTATGATTACAAGACAACCATTATCATCAAATGACAATCGATACGAACAGCTGTTAGAGAGACAGTCATTTTTTTCTTTCTCTATACAATGTTTAAACAGTGGGTTTCTTGTGTATAACTACTGCGAAGCAATTCCGATGTATAGTTACCGCTGCTTATACATTCATAGCTTAGGTATACATGGTTTATTAGTAAGACCGAAGGTTTTTCTCTGTCACACTACAAACTGTTAAGATATTTGAGGGTTAGAATATGCATAGTTTATAATTACCAATAACTACTCAAACTACACTAATAATGTACAGGGCTTTCATTTCAAAACTTTCCAGTAAAAAAAAACTATTTATTTCATTTTAATTTAATTAAACAATAACACGTTAATTTATATGGGGTAAAGTTGCCTAATTCCGTGATACCTCTAATCCCGTGATCCTTTTTTTAAACTGAATGTCGGTCAAAGTTTTGCCTTTCGAACATAACGACAGACATCTTTCTCAAAAGAGTGCATGTTTCAGCTACTTTTGAGACATCGATGAACTTCCTAGCAAGATACCGAATTCCGTAACATTCAGTGAAAAAAAAAAATATCACGGAATTAGGCTACTTTACCCTATTCAGGGGGAAATTTAAACCACTAAAGCGATCGGTTTGGAAGTAAATCCCGAAAAGACAAATTATATGATTACAGTGTATGTCTCGTGACCAGAATATTGTACGAAATGGAAATATAAAAATTGGAGATTTATCCTTCGAAGAGGTGGAAAAATTCAAATATCTTGCAGCAACAGTAACAAATATAAATGACACTCGGGAGGAAATTAAACGCAGAATAAATATAGGAAATGCGTGTTATTATTCGGTTGAGAAGCTCTTATCATCCAGTCTGCTGTACAAAAATCTGAATGTTAGAATTTATAAAACAGTTATATTACCGGTACTTCTGTATGGTTGTGAAACTTGGACTCTCACTCTGAGAAAGGAACATAGGTTAAGGGTGTTTGAGAATAAGGTGCTTAGTAAAATATTTGGGGCTAAGCGGGATGACGTTACAGGAGTATGGAGAAAGTTACACAACACAGAACTGCACGCATTGTATTCTTCACCTGACATAATTAGGAACATAAAATCCAGACGTTTGAGATGGGCAGGGCATGTAGCACGTATGGGCGAATCCAGAAATGTATATAGAGTGTTAGTTGGGAGACCGGAGGGAAAAAGACCTTTAGGGAGGCCGAGACGTAGATGGGAAGATAATATTAAAATGGATTTGAGGGAGGTGGGGTATGATGATAGAGACTGGATTAATCTTGCACAGGATAGGGACCGCTGGCGGGCTTATGTGAGAGCGGCAATGAACCTTCGGGTTCCTTAAAAGCCATTTGTAAGTAAGAAAGTTAATTGCATTTCATTTTCACTCCTTAATTTAAAAATTTCAAATGGCACCCCTATACTCTGATATTTCAATTTGAAAGAGTATTCAATTCTTTATGTATATCATTTATTTGTTCTCACACCATTTGTTTTCTATAGTCCTCTAGCAATCTGGATTGTTGCTGAAGAGAATAAAACTATAAAGACTACTATTGATTACAGACTATTTCAGATAGTAACACAAACTAATATTAAGGGATATTGTGGTTGTGGATTATAAATCTAGTAATTTAATATTTAAAGCAGGATAGAGGATAATAAAAGCCGAAGTTTGGATTTTTGTCGTTTATGTATGGTTTTGATGCTATAAAAATGCTATATAGAGTTCCGAAAAAGGCTGTGTTACTGTCTAGTCAACAGTGGAGCACATTTTGAATATTTAATTTAGTAAATTTAATTAAATGAATTACGAAAAGTTCATAAAATAAACTACATCGTACAACTAACTGACAATAACAAAAATCCAGCTTTCCAGGCAACGCGACGATAGAAAACGAAAGATGTGAGCACAAATGAATGAGACTTATAACAATTGAATACTCTTTCAAATATAGGGCAGGCTTTTGAAATTTCAAAGCGGGATGGAGTGGATGAAACCTAAATTGCAAGTAAAATGGGTTTAAACTTCCCCCTTAATGTCTAAATTCACGTTTCTTTTAATTAAATTTAATTGAAATAGTTATTTAGGCTTGGAGGTTGCAAAATGAAAGCCCGTTATTCATTTCATAGCATTATTTATTTATTTAGGAGCAGTCGGAGTCTAAAATCTTTTAAGCACACTCTACTTAGAAATGTTTTTAATGAACAGAACTAGACTCTTGCGGAAGTTTCTAAATAGTCTTAAATGACCAAGTTGTTATTTTTTTCTCCTCTCTCTTCTTCTTTTTTTTTCTCTTTTCTTTTTTTTACTATCTTGATATATTTCTTAATCATTTGTGTTTATATGCCATTTAGTACGAATTTGCTAATCAACATTTTATGTCTTGTAACTCACATCTATTCTCCTATTAGTATATTAACTGTATAATATATCTCAAGTGAATTAATCGTCGTATTTATCTCGGGCATTTTAGGTCTTATAAATTGTGTGTTTGTGTGTGTGTGTGTGTGTGTGTGTGTGTGTGAGTGTGTATATTCCCCTTTATGTTATGTAACTAATTTTTATTATGTGTAATTTTCTACTTTATTTTATATATTACATAACCGAACTTGACTATTTGTAATTTTATATTATGTAACTGATCTTTTCTATTGTAATTTTATACTATATTTTATGTAATTTCTAAGGTATTTTCTTTTGTGTTATTTTGTAATCAAATTTTGTATTTCATGTATATTGTTGAAACCTGGTTGAGTGGAAGAGAAGGCCTCATGGCCTTAACTTTGCCAGGCAAAATAAACCTACTACTACTACTACTATTTACGTACGCTTTTATTTATTATTTTCTTATTTATTTAGTTATTTATTCTGGAAGAATTAGGGCCTTCACGCCTTGTCTTGCAGTCCGCCAGAAACAAAAAAATGTTTATACAATATTGCAAGTTAATAATACCAGAAAAGCTGTTCAAAAGCATGGCTACTAATTTCGGCGTGAACTATAAACAAATTTTTCAAGAGCTCCAAAAGGTTAGACTTCTCTCTCATGACTTGTTTGGCTTTGCAATACAAACAAGCTTTATAGAAATTTAACGGTTTCAAAACCCGGCGACATCGGAGGCCAAAAGACACTTCTAAATTGATGTCGTAATACGTAGTAAATAAATTTCTTTTCACTATTATTTAAAAAAAAAACATGTTTTCTTTATTTATCACCGCCTGAATTTTGAACTTATGACTTTATTTACTCTATATTTGTATGGGCAATGATAAGAACATAAAAGGAGAATTTCCTTAAATTTATTACTATTATGCTTAAAATTTGCTGACGATATGGCGTTGTTAGAAGAAGAGGAGATGATACTAAAGGATATGCTACTGGAGTTAAATGACATCTGTAAGCAGTACGGGATGGAGATAAATGCAAATAAGACGAAGACCATGGTCATAGGAAGAAAAGTAAAGAAGGTAAACTTGCGAATTGAAAATGAGGCAGTAGAGCAAGTGGACAGCTTCAAATACTTGGGGTGTATTATAAGCACTAACATAAGTTGCTGCCAGGAAGTCAAAAGGAGGATAGGAATAGCAAAGCAAGCTTTTAATAGAAAAAGGAGAATTTTCTGCGGACCTCTGGAAAAAGAACTAAGGAAGAGACTAGTGAAGTGCTTTATATAGAGTATGACACTGTATGGGGCAGGAACATGGACATTACGACGAAGTGAAGAGAAGCGAATAGAAGCATTTGAAATGTGGGTATGGAGAAGAATGGATCGTGTGAAGTGGACAGACAGAATAAGAAATGAAGCTGTGTTCGAAAGAGTGGGTGAAGAAGGAATGATGCTGAAAGTGATCAGGAAGAGGAAAAAGAATTGGTTGGGTCACTGGCTGAGAATAAATTGCCTACTGAAGGATGCACCGGAAGGAATGGTGAACGGAAACGGGAACGGGAACGGGGCAGAAGAAGATATCAGATAATAGACGACATTAAGATATATGGATTATATGAGGAGACAAAGAGGAAGATATTTAATAGGAAAGATTAGAGAAACTGGGTTTGCACTGAAAGACCCTTGGGCAGAACACTGAATGAATGAATCATTCTTCTTCTTCTTCTTCTTCTTCTCCTCCTTCTCCTTCTTCTTCTTCTTCTTCTTCTAGACCTTTTACGGTCCTGACCTCTCTCTTTGGAAGTCGATCAATTGATAGTCTGTCTATTGGATTGTGACGTCGTGATCAGTTTCAGATCCTTCCACCGTCCATTCCGATAACACGGCTTATCCAGTTCTTCCTTTGTGTTCGTATATAGTCCAGGTCGTTCAGGACACGTTCCACGTTTAGTTACTTCATTATGGCATAATTTCTTTTGTGGTCCGATTTTGTATACCCTGCAGTACGCCTCACAAATCTCATTTCCTCTGTTGTTAGACATGGTTGATCCTTTTTCCTAATTATCCTGGCTTCACATCCATAAAGAGACCTGGCCTAGCGAGAGTTCTATACAACCGTAATGTTACCTATTTTTGAACTAATAAGGGTTTTATTATTAAATATATGTTTATAGAGTTTTACAAATACAGTGATTATATTTTGTTATTCTGCTCAGCATCATTAATGAATCAATGCGCAGGTAATTAAAACTGCAGAGTATGTTATAATTTTACGTAAAGGTTTTTTTTTTGGTCCTACAAAATATATCTGTTATGGTAAAAATGATAATTAGAGGAGAAAAATTCGCTCCGGCGCCGATGATCGAACTCGGGTCCTTGGTTCTACGTACAAAATGCTCTAACCACTGAGCTACGCCGAAGGGAAAAACACTAGAGGAGAGGGATTCGATCCGGTGCTGTGGATTGAACTTCGGCGTAGCTCAGTGGTTAGAGCACTTGGTACGTAGAACCAAGGACTCAGGTTCGATCCCCGGCGCCGCACAGTGGTCTAAAATCCATATTTAGGAGGACAAATGCAGAAAAATGACATGTAAAAAAATGAAATTAAACCCTTAAATTTTTTTCCTATATAATTGAGTAACACACAATTGATTATCTTAATCAGCGGAGGTGGCTGCATAGCGAGATAAGAGGCCGGTAACATGCCACATTTCGCCACCCAGCATTCTTACTCAGCAAGCGCCGCGAGTCTGCCGTTTTCTTTGTGCTGTAACTCTGTTGTAAGTGGTCGATTCCATTCATATTTGGTACCAACGTGTCAAGTAGTTTTTTAGGTATGTAACACTGTTTGGTTTTGTTACATTAAATGTTATTATAGTATGTAAAATTAGCATGAATGGACACGGGACAAAATATAAATATAACCATTGAGTGCAGACTTTGCTAAGGTAGAGAGAAAAAAAAAAACCCTTTGGTTCGTCCAAAAATGTTTTTTTTTTCACTTCCTCCACTATTTACCTCTATTTTAAATCTAGTCTTAAGGTGCGCAGATTTGCGGAAGTAATAATTTTAGAGCACTATTCTTTCGAGGTGCAATAGTGGCATTTTTCTCGGTTGCAGTTATTTCAATATCTGTGAACCGAATCTGCTTCCGCAGTATAATTCAGGGAATTCAAGATGACAGCTTGTTAATTATGTACCAAATAAGCTTCCCGAGTGTCCAAAAGGTGCCTAAAATGTTACATTCCCCCCCCCATAAGATTTTGTCTAAATGCATCCCCCTGTAAGGGGCACTTCTGCTTATACCAACGTAAACAGAGTTTGTATACAAAAAAATGTACTAAGTGTAACTACTGTATAAAATTTCATAAAAATCTGTTAGATAGGACAAAAGTTACTAATTTTGTCTAATTGCGCCCCCCTATAAGGGGTAGTTACACTTAGACCAACGTAATGAGAGTTTGTATACAAAACATACATGCTACCTGTAACTACTTTGTAAAATTTCATAAAAATCTGTTAAATAGGAGAAAAGTTACTAATTTTGTCTAATTGCGCCCCCTATAAGGGGTAGTTCCCCTTATATCAACGTAATCAGAGCTTGTATACAGAACATATATGCTACTTGTAACTGTTTTGTAAAATTTCATAAAAATCTGTCAGATAGGAGAAAAGTTTCTAATTTTGTCTAAATGCGCCCCCCTATAAGGGGTAGTTCCCCTTATACCAACGTAACGAGAGCTTGCATACAAAACATATATGCTATCTGTAACTACTGTGTAAAATTTCATAAAAATCTGTTCGGTAGCTGAAAAGTTATTAATATGTCCCGCTAAATTTGCATTCTAGACCACTGTGTGCCGGAGAGAATTTTTCTCCTCTAATAATAATCATTGTTACAATAACAGAAGCCACCAGCGTGGCTCTGTCGGTTAAGGGGACACGCTACTGAGATTTCTAATCTCCACAATTTTGATTGTAAGTTTTTGAAATTTTAAAATCGAATAGATGTTGATGAGTTACATGTGCACAATTATTTTCAAAATTTTATGTTGAAAAATGTAGTCGGAAAAAAATAAAATATACAAAAAGTGTTTATAATTTTAGTAAACAAATATCTGGGTCTCATATAAAGATAATTTGTTTCTTAAACTTTTAAAATGATGCAAGACTACCTACAATGAAATGGTGCGTGGGTTTGTTCCTAGTCAATACAGTTCATCAGTAAAAAAAAATTAACTTTTAACATCAACCAAAATTGACGAAAACTCAGTAGCGTGTCCCCTTAAGGCTCTTGCCTGCCGGTCTGAAGTTGTTATTTCAAGAAAGCGAAGATGAATTTTTTGAGGTTTCACGTTTAATTTGAGCTACGTTCGCAGTAATTTAAATATTATAAAAACAAATAGGTATGATGCAATTATAATATTAAAAAAAAACAAAAGAAAAGAAAGATACGACATTTTTACGATTTTATTTCAAAATCAAACTTTAATGTTTCAGAGAAGAAAACCAAGGAAACGCTGACTCTAGGTGCTTAAAGCAGAATCCATCTAATAGTGTAGCAGAAATCGCATTACTTGGACGAAAGAAAGGGATGGCGAGAATTCATTTTTGAACATCAGAGATTTTGCTAATATTTATTTCTGTGAATAATTCTAAATCAAATTTTGGAGCATTACGAAACTTTGTTTATACAGTAGGCTACTTCTTCAAACAAACATATTTAGATGTTGAAAATATCTACGTGAATTTTTCTTTTTTCAAAACCGACCTGTTTAGAAATGTAGGGAACAGATACTTAAGCGCTCTGTTAAAATTGTGCTATACTATAAGCTTATCCCCTAACGTTTTTCTAATATATTGCTCCTAATTGACGCTATTTTCTAAAATGGGAATTAATGAAACATAATTCTCTAAGTCATTTTTCTTATAGCTTATATTTATAAGGCATTATTCCTAATTCCATTTTCTTTATGGACTACTCCTAATCTTACATATTTCCTATAAAATCTCTTTGCACACTTATACTATTAGCTTACTATTGCTAAACACATTAAAAAGTATCTCATTTGATTTACTTTTTTTTACCTAAGTCATTTTATAATGTGTCCTTAAAATGTTGCTGCAGTCAAAACCTTTAAAACAGATGAGGTGCGGAGTTATTATTTGATGGTGGTGGGGGAAACATTACCTTAACATATAAATTCTGCATTATACGAAATTAAAAAAGGAAGAAGGCATTATCGAAAGCGTATCTTCTGATTTTGCGTTAGGTAAACCTTTAAGAGCATGACCTAAAAGCAAGGATTAAGTGTAGAAGTGGTGGAGATTAATAGCTGTACAATATGAAGAGTATAAAACTGAAATCACAAAGATGTAATTCCTGCGAACTTTAGATCATAACGTTGGCATGTAACTTTATGATTGTAATAATGAAATTGGACATTAAAATAAAGACATAAATTAAACAATATATTATTATAGAAGTAATAGATGTGGAAAAAATGAATTAAGGAGATTGCTTAGGAACTTCGAATTTAGTAACTTAGGAAAATTACTTATTAGGAAAACACATAAGATAATTATCATTTTATAAATTTATTTCAAAGATTGGAAGAATTATGTTTTAGGAAAAACACTAAAGGAAAAGCGTTCAGTATTGGATGAGTATCTTTTCATCTAACCATCTCAAAGCTGAAAAATTTCTGCAAGAATTGGCTCCTAAAACTTATGTAGGTCTAGCCATTACGTTGTCTACTATTTGCAGAGAAAATGACTCCTATAAACATATTTTATTACGTGTGTCGAATTGAAACATGTATGGAGAAAATATCTACCACCCTCGATGCTAAGTCAGAATAGGAGTTCGCTTGCAAGTCTTAACCTGATGGGGAATAGAGAATACGAAAAAGATTGGCTTGTTCTTCTTGAAGGCGAGAAAGATTAGAACTTCAGGTGTTGAAGTTTGTGACACGAACTGAGGAAGGGATAATAATACCTACCCAACTATACACTTTTATGTCTGTTTTAGGCTAGGATATATTATATAATACGTTTTGTGTGCCAATTTCATTTTAATATGTGTGTTCTTTTAGAGAGTAGTGGATATAATCATGGGGGGGGGGTGAAACCTACAAAGTAGGACTTGTTTTAGGTACAAAGCACGTACGGTCAGAAGACCCGTGCATTGGATTTTAAAGAAAACTATGATAATATAAAAATCTGTATGTATAATATTACTCAATAAATCCATCTATCATCTACAATTTTCTTATGTTTTTCCTAGAGAGAAAATTCACCTTTACTAACATTACTGACATTATAATGAATTACATTCGACATCTATCTCAAACTTACATTCCTTCTACTTATTAATCCATCTTGCCCAGCACAATATGTCAGCTATTATCACAACATAATAATAATAATAATAATAATAATAATAATAATAATGATAGCTTAATAATAATGATAACTTAATAATAATAATAATAATAATAATAATAATAATAATAATAATAATAATAATAATAATAAATCCATACCCAAGAACATAATAAACCTACGTTAACATATTATGCACATAGATGAAGCTGTCGTCACGTGATATACTACGTAATGTAAGGCCATCGTTTGAGGCAACAACGTCAAACGCTAACGGACACAAAGCTTATCCCTATGGGAAAATTATAAACCTCTAATCTCATGTCCGGGAATCGAACTAGAGTTCCCTATGTTTGTGCCCACAAACGTTAACAATTGCTTTGATGTTGATGGTTGTTTTATTATTAATTCCTGGACAATTTTAGAAAAATCTTGAAAGTGGAAGACCAAAATTTTCGCAAATTCCTGGTTCAGATTGGTGGCGACAAAACTGTGGCTACGCTATAAAGTGAAAATGATTAATATTTATGGTAATACATTTTATGAAGGAGATATTTTGATGGGCGGTTGCTATTACGAAGACTCCTATTAGATTCTGAACTTAGATTAACCGCGAGAAAATCTACTGTTTTTAGCATGTGAAAGAACTGTTACACTTTGCATACTTGGCTGGCGAGAGGACTGATGGAGAGAGGACACTTTGACGAGAGGTTGGATTGTTTTCCTGGCTGACGGAGTGGCTTCCTGACTGATTTACTGGCTAACTATGTATATGATTTCCTGACTGACTTGCTGGCCGACTGTCTGACTGACTTGGGTGTACTAAAGTGACATCAGAATTTTTTCCTTGCATTTTTAACTATGTCCTGATTGTACCTATGCAGTGTAAAATATTACTATAGCAACTGAAACTTACGATTAAGCAAAGCCTGCATAATATAGTCAAAAAACAAGGTAGGCCTACAATAAAAATGTAGGGAAAAAGTTTTTGATGTCGCTCTATAAGTAGTAATATGAGGTGCTGCCAGAAAGTCAAAAGGAGGATAGCAATGGCAAAGGAAGCTTTTAACAGAAAAAGGAGCATCTTCTGCGGACCTCTGGAAAAAGAATTAAGGAAGAGACTAGTGAAGTACTTTGTGTGGAGTGTGGCTTTGTATGGGGGCAGAAACGTGGACATTACGACGACGTGAAGAGAAGCGACTAGAAGCATTTTAAATGTGGATAGAGATAACAATGAAGCATGTGAAATGGATATACAGAATAAGAAATGAAGCTTTGTTGGAAAGAATGAGTGAAGAAAGACTGATTCTGAAACTGATCAGGAAGAGGAAAAGGAATTGGTTGGGTCACCGGCTGAGAAGAAACTACCTACTGAAGGATGCAATGGAAGGAATGATGAACGGGAGAAGAGTTCGGAGCAGAAGAAGATATCAGATGATAGACGACATTAAGATTTATGGATCATATGAGGAGACAAAGAGGAAGGTAGAAAATAGGAAAGATTTGAGAATGCTCGGTTTGCAGTGAAAGATCTGGCCTTGGGCGCACAATGTAGTAGGTTATTTTACGACGCTTTATCAACATCTTAGATTATTTCGCATCTGAATGAGATGAAGATGATAATGCCGGTGAAATGAGTCCGGGGTTCAGCACCGATAGTTACCCAGCATTTGATCATATTGAGTTGAGGGAAAACCCCGGAAAAAACATCTACCAGGTAACTTGCCCCGAACCCAGGCCACCTGGTTTCGCTACCAGACGCGCTAGCCGTTACTTTACAGATGTGGACAAACACACACAATGTAGCCTATGTATATGTGTTCTTTAAAGAGTACATCTTGGGAGAAGGTAGGTAGGTTATATTGTAATAACTCGTGACAATAACTCAACCAAACTGTAATGAATTATGCAGGAAAAATGTATATTGAAAAGAGAATAATTTCCATGGAACCTATTCCTTTAGAACAGCGGTGGCGATAATCTAATCGTGCGCCGAGCCATTGTGTAACCTGCAAAGTGCATAGCATCTATGGAGGGAGGCTGACACCCGAAGGGGAAGTAAAGCAACTGTCTGACTTATTAACGGATTTTCATTTTCCTTACGTCAAGCACTTAAATATAATTTTATGCAGTAGGGTACAAGGCTACAAACTAATGTTTGGTACGTGTAACGAAGAAAGAAATGAACAATATCACAACCTAAAATTAACTGTCTTCAGAATGTCTCTGCGACAAAGTTTCAAAATCAGGAATTATGTCACTTACTGCCAGTCGTAGTTGATCACGAAGGTATTCGTTTGTCAGTCGTGATCTAAATTTGGTTTTTACTATTTTAATTGTTGAAAATAATTTTTCACAAACGTATTTCGTAACGAACATGGCTTCAACAGAGCAAGCGAAAGAATGAAACTTCGGATATTTATTTTTTGGCAAAGATTTGAAAGTTCAACATTTGTCAAGTCCTTACATCTAGCTTTCATTTGACATCACATAGTAAATCAGTGAGTTCAAATTGAAGAGCTAACCGCATTATTCCTACATCTGCTGAAAAAGAGTCGACGTACAGAGATGATGATGATGATGATGATGATGATGATGATGATGATGATAATAACACTTAACCATTTAATGTTTCATGAGTGACATGTAGTATAATGCCGTTTTATGTTATACAACCGTTTTCCTCGTAATAACTCGTGAACAAATCATGCATTTAATATTCTCATCATATTGGCCGCAAAAAATGCGTCTTCCCATCCTACTGGAAACTTTCGTTTTTGTAGAGGTACATGGTTTCGAGAGAGACATATGCAACTCGCAGGTCAGAGACAAATAGAAATGGAACGGAGTTTGGGTGGGGGTTGGGGAAGGTTAGAAGCAAAAGAAATGCACAGCTATCATTGCGAGCCACAATGTGCTTGTGAGTCGCATTTTCGCCACGACTGCTTTAGAATAACACTCCCCCCCCCCCAATTTGTATGGGTTATGACAGAGATTTCTACCATTTACTGTTTCACATCGAGGTACTGTAATGTTAACAATACACCTCAAATAAAGCAACAAACCGCTAAGGCGGGTCAGAATGTGACAGCGCAACATGGCGTTGTTCATTAATAACGAGGGTTAGATAGAAAAATTTGGCGAGCCGCCGAGATCTCGAGGGTCACTGTTTGGCAACCGATGTGTATAACTTCCATGAAGTGCAATGTGTCTGGTGGAACGAAGCCAAACGTGACGTCATCGACACGGATGTTACAGGAAAATAAAAGCACAAGTGATCGCGAGCTGACAACATATGATCAGACTTTTGTTGTTTACGTCCGCAGTAAGACCGTTTTAACTGAACGAAGTGACAGCATATTTATGGCAGAACTGGGGAAATAGTTGGCCGTAATTGATAGGCGGGCAGCAGAAACACGGAATTATTGTTATAGTCGTCGAAATCATATCGTGAGGTTAAAGTTTCAATCTTTCCAACTCTTCCATGACATTGCCATCCTCTTTCACGATATTATCGCCCTCCTCCGTGACTTCTTTCTCCTTCATAATTAGCGCTTCTTCTTCTTCTTCTTTGTTTTCGTTTAAGAAGACTTCCTTTTCGTTTATTGCATATTTATTTCTTGTATGGTCAGTTTCTTTTCGTATGTGACACCTTCCTTCGCGTTTACGGCCCCTTAATTTTCGTGTATGGTTCCTTACTTTTCGTATATAGTCGACACTTTCCTTAATTAGCATCATTCCCAACAAATTGCGTAAAACTAATAAATTCTCACAAACTGGTATTTATCAATTACAATGTAAAAATTGCAATAGAAAATACATAGGACAAACCAAACGAAATTTCCACATTAGATTTAAAGAACATAAATCAGATTTCCATAATAACAGGAATAGATCTAAATTTGCTACTCATCTTATTGATTCAGGCCACGAAATTAATAGTATACAAAATACCTTAAAAATTTTAAAAGTAATAAATAATTCATACCTTATCAATACTGCAGAAGAGTTTTTTATTGTAAAAAATCAATACCCTAATAATCCATTATTAAATGAGCAAATACCAAATTTACGTAATCCCCTATATCACTTAATAAAATAAATGTTATCGAATAGTCACTCCTGGCATCCCCTTTCAGTTATCTGCCCATATATCATCACTCAGTCTAAGACGTGTAACGTCGGGTGAAACACGCCCCTTGTCTGGATGCAAACAACTGAACAACTATGTAAGTAGAAATATAATAAACCTTTAAGAAACGCTGATATCAGCTCTCACAACCTTTTCAAAATTAATAATAACCTATTAACTAAAATATTTTCAGACAACTATGGCATTCACCACGACGAATTAGACTGCGTGCTCTCCCACCAACAGCATTTGCATCACAGCTTCTCCATCTCCTTTAAATTTATACATTATATTTAACATTTTAACATAGTTAATATCAAACTGTACAAATTTAATTTTAATGATACGATCTAATGAGAATACTTAGCCTTTAATTGTATAAGGTTAATATCATGCTGTGCCTTCTCCTTGTCTTATATACACACGAAAATCTAGCATCAGTGTTCAGCTTTACCATGTACAGTTTACCTCAAGAGGCACGAAATTTATATAATTGTAAATGCCAGTACGTGCATTACTTGAATGAATGAAATAGCCTTTGGATTTCCCGTGAAGGGCTATGGCCTCCTAAAAAGGGGAGCTCTTTAGAGATCATGCGGTGAGCTAATCCGCATGACGGTAGGTTCTGTTCTACGAGTATATAAGTTTTGTTCGTCGTTCGTGTGTGTACACTTGCACTCTCACTCGATACTTACCATGTTATTAATCGCTAGATCAACTTATCACCTATTTTTAAATATTGTTTGCATCTCATGCACCTGAAGATGACTTTTTAAAGTCGAAAATATTAGTTCGTACTAAATATTGCGATGTAACAGATTATCTGACCTCACAAATTGAAAAGTGTATTTGACTGAAAATTTATTATTATATATAATTATTAATTACTTTCCTTCTCGTTTATGGCTCCTTACTTTTCGTATATGATACCTTCCTTCTCGTTTATAACCCTTTAATTTTTGTGTATGGTCCCTTACTTTTCGTATATGACACCGTCCTTCTCGTTTACGGTCCCTTAATTTTAGTGTAGGGTTCCTTATTTTCCCTATATGACACTTTTCTTCTCGTTCGTGCCCCATAATTTTTGTGTATGGTTCCTTGCTTTTCGTATATGACACCTTCCTTACCATTTACGGCCCCTTAATTTTAATTATGGTGCCTTACTTTTCGTAAGTGACACCTTCCTTCTCGTTTACAGCCCCTTAATTTTCTTATATGACACCTTCCTCTTTTATGGCCACTTACTTTTCGTGTATGCTTCTTTACTTTTCGTATATAACACCTTCCTTCTCGTTTATGGTCCCTTCATGTTTGTGTATGGTCTCTGACTTTGCGTGAATGTCATTACTTTTCATGAATTATTCTTTACTTTTCATGTACAGCCCCTTACTTTTGTGTATGGTCTCTTATATATAGTGTACAACTTCTTATTTTTCGTGTACAGCCTCTTATTTTTGTGTATTGCGCCTTACTTTTTATTTTTCTTGTATGGACCTTACTTTTCACGCACGACTCCTTACTTTTTGTGTATAGCCCTTACTTTTCGTATATGACTCCTTATTTTCGTATATGGCCTCCTACTTTTTGTGTATGGCCCCCTGCTTTTCGTATATGGCACTTTACTTTTCATGTGTGACTGCGCTTTTTCGTGTACGGCCCCTTACTTTTGTATATGGCCCCCCTTTTTCATGTATGATTCCTTACTTTCCGTGTATGGCTCCCTACTTTTCATGTATAGCTCCTTACTTTTCGTGTATGGCCCCTTACTTTTTACGTTTCGTATATGGACCTTACTTTTCATATACGATTCCTTACATTTCGTGTATGGCCTCTTACTTTTCGTATATGGCTCCCTACGATTTGTGTATGACCTTCTACTTTTCGTGTATGGTCCTTTACTTTTCATGTATGGCTCCTTATTTTTCGTGTATGGTCCCTTACTTTTCGTATATGAGCCCTTAATTTTCATATATGGCTCGTTATTTTCCGTGTATGGCTCTCTACTTTTCATGTACGGCTCCTTATTTCTCGTGTATGACTCCCTACTTTTCGTACATGACTCTTACTTTTTGTGTATGGCCCTTTACTTTTCATGCATGGCTCCTTTCCGTATATAGCCTCTTACTCTTCGCATATGGCCCCCTACTTTTCGTGTACGACCCCTTACTTTTAGTGTATAGCCATTTAGTTTTCGTATATGGTTCCTTACTTTCCATATATGGCCCTCTACGTTTTGTGTATGACCCCTTACTTTTCGTGTATGGCCCCTTACTTTTTGTGTACGGCCCCTTAATTTGCATATATGGCTCCTACTTTTCATGTATGTCCCCCTAATTTTCATGTATGGCCCCCTACTTTTCGTATATGGCCCCCTACTTTTCGTATATGATCCCTTATCTTTCGTGTATGACCCCTTACTTTTCGTGTATGGCACTACTTTTCATGTTTTTTCCCCTTATTTTTCGTATATGGCTCTTTATTTTTCGTAAATGGCCCCTTACCTTTCGTATATGGCCCCGTACTTTTCGTGTATGGTCCCTTATCTTTCGTGTATGGCCCCTTACTTTTCGTATATAGCCCCTTACTTTTCGTGTATGACCCTACTTTTCATGTATTGCCCCTTACTTTTCGTATATGGCTCTTTATTTTTCGTGTATGGTTCCTTACTTCTCGTGTATGACCCCTCACTTGTCGTATATGGCCTCCTACTCTACGTGTACGGCCCCTTACTTTTCGTATATGACCCTACTTTTCGTGTACGGCCCCTTACTTTTTGTGTATGACCCTACTTTTCGTGTAAGACCCCTTACTTTTCGAGTATGGCCCCTCTATTTTTCGTGTATGGCTCCTTTCTTGTCGCATATGACCCCTTAGTTTTCGTAAATTGCCCCTTACGTTTCATGTATGGCCTCGTCCATTTCGTTAATGGCCTCTTTCATATAATTTATGGCCTCTTCCTTTCGTATCATAGTCACTTTAATTTCATTTATGGCCCCTTCCTTTTCGTTCGTCCTCCGTGACTTTCTTTTCATCCTCTATCTCTTCGTTCTCCTCCCTATGTCTTCTTTCTCCGTGAATGTTTCGTCCACTCCGACTTCTTTCTCCATTTACTCTTCCTATTTCCTATTGACCTCTTTCTCTTCTGTGCTTCATCCTTAGTGACCTCCTCCTACTTTGTGATCTCTGCGTGTTCCGGGACTCCATTTTTCTCCTCCGTGACACTTTTCCTTCTGATATGTGATCTCTTCCATTTTCACAGCGACCTCGTCTCTGTCTTCTGTTACATCTATTTTCCTTTCCTTTTCCTTCCTCCTCTTCTTGATGTCTTTCTGTTCTCACCCTTTATCTCTTTCTTCCATTTTCGTTTTTTAACTTTCAAAATCTACATTTTCATAGTCACTACTTAATTTTTCTACTGGTTTCCGAATACCTACTTAATTTGACAAGAAAGCTAACTGTTCACCACTTTGTCAACCACATATCTCATTTACTCGTTCAGAGATAATACTCTAATGTCGTCAAGAGCAGAAAATTTGCTGCTAGTGATTATAGTGACTAGGACTTGGGTAAGGAAATTATCAATTTATAAATTACGTAAATGCATACAATGCATCTAATGTGTATTGTTTATTATTACATAATCAGTGCTTATTTAATTATTCATTGTTTAATTGCACATTAAACACTCATCAGTTACATAATGCAGCTGTTTAATATTACATAGCTGAAATAATTAGTGTAGTTCAGATATTTGCAAATTAGAAATGACAGCAACATGTTTTCCGGGTGAACAGGTTGGTTAACCTTACCGCTCCTGAAATAACAACTAATAGGTTTCCAGATATTCAGTGGGAGGTCCTTGCCATATGAAGAGATGGATTTCAAAGTGTCCTGAGTCCGTTTTTTTAAGATTTTAACTTGCTTTATTCGCGTTTTAATGTATCCTTTTCAAGCCTATGTATAACTGTCTAAGTTTATTTAACAGACTCTCCTAAGTATCAACACTATCATCAACACTAAACAAATTCTAAAAAAACTTCAAAAATTGAAAACCACGAACGACACCAAAATACTCTCATTAGATGTTACTAATCTATACACCAACATACCAATAAACGAAACCATCAATATAGTCACTAGAAAACTTAACGAGGCCCAATTAGTCAATAACCTAATCAAACAAGTTACTCAATTACTGAAAACATCTTTAAAACAGAATTACTTTAAATTCGACAATAAAATATATACCCAATCAACAGGATTAGCCATGGGTCACCCCCTCTCCGGATTTTTAGCTAACATATTTTTACTAGATCTAGAAAGCAAACACATAAACAACCTAAGCAAAAAAATTCAACTTTAGTATTTACGCGAGATACGTCGACGATACATTAATACTATATGAAAACACTCAAAACATAGACAATCAAATATTAAATGAGTTCAACAAATTGCACCAAAATATAAAATTCACACTAGAACAAAGTAACAATAAAAATAGTCTCAATTTTCTAGACCTCAATATAACAATAGAACCCCCAATAATAACATTCAACATACACAGAAAACAAACCTCAACCACACACTCTATAAACAAACATTCTACGCACCCCATTACACACAAAATCAGTAAATTCCGTTTTCTTATTGACAGATTGCTTACAACCCCACTAAACAAAGATAATTACAACAAAGAACTAAATTACATAAAAAAACTAGCTATAGAAAACGGATATGAAAATCAATTAATCAATAAATTAATACTAAAAAGAAAATTAAAACTAAATAAAAAAGACTCCACTACAATCCAACCCGCAAAAATAAAAAACAAAAAACAATGGCACAGTTTGACTTTCTACGGGAAAATATCAAACAAACTCTGTAATTTTTTCAAAAAACAAAACATCAATATAGCTCCCAGCACCAACAATAAACTAAACAATATAATCCCGAACAAAACCAACAACAACGAACCATTACTTAACAGTGGAATATATCAATTGAAATGTAAAAATTGCCCCAAAACATACATAGGTCAGACTCGACGTAACTTCAAAATTAGATACCGTGAACACACTTCCGATTTCATTTACAATAGGAACAAATCCAAATTTGCACAGGACCTCATCGAGGAAAATCATGAATTAACAAATATAAATGACACATTAAAAATATTAAAAATCATAAATAACTCCACAATAGACACCGCGGAACAATTCCACATTATAAAAGAATTTAACTCAGGAGAACCCCTTCTCAACGAACAAATAGCCAATACAAATAACCCACTTTTTAATTTATTTAAATTATTCCCGCCAAAACAAACATACACAACAACCACACAGGTCCCACCAATACCCCCTCCACTTCCTATCCCAGATGACGTACATTAAGAAAATACTGTAATTGAGCCCGCTATTCTAGTCTCAGCCATGCACCACACAGGAACACTCCGACATCAGCTATAATTGTAAGTATTTTCCATGCATCAGTTTTACGCGAGATAAATTTCAACTTAACAATAAAACAAAATCGTCTTAATTCAATCTATTAATACAATGAAAATTGTTGCAGACACGCACGGCTGAACTAAATATACAGACTCGACAAAAATATCTTGTATCATATACGCCTAAGTACTTACATACAGTTACAGCATCAATGATTTTCACAGTAGTCAACATGAACAACAAAATTTAAAAAACAATAAGCCTACAAAAAACTCCAACAACATACAATACCATACTACAGATAATCAGTGAAAGTGCGTCAGAAAGACAGTGTTTTTAACCAAGAACAATAATAACAACCCAATTTTACGACATAACAGGCTAACACAGCCAATCATAAATATGATAAAAGTGCTATAGTGTTTACAGTGTTTTATAGTGTTTTTTATAGTGTATATTTTACTTTTTTTATAGTGTATAGTCGCCCTGGTTGGCAAGTTGGTATAGCGCTGGCCTTCTATGCCCAAGGTTGCGGGTTCGATCCCGGGCCAGGTCGATGGCATTTAAGTGTGCTTAAATGTGACAGGCTCATGTCAGTAGATTTACTGGCATGTAAAAGAACTCCTGCGGGACAAAATTCCGGCACATCCGGCGACGCTGATATAACCTCTGCAGTTGCGAGCGTCGTTAAATAAAACATAACATTTTATAGTGTATATTTTACTTGTTTATATTTATGTGTCATAATATTGGTTTTAACATAATTCCTATTTACCTATGTGTGCTTTCAAAAGAAAGAATTTTAACAGAATCATAACAAGCAACCACACACTGCATCAAGTACATTTATAGTAATTTTAGCTAAATTAAGAAATAATGATAGGTCACACGCACGTGAATAACCCACTACACAATAAGAGGCTAGGTCTTCACAACACATAATGACATACATATCTGAAGATGACACACACTGAGTATCGAAAACGTTAATATAAATCCAAATACATTAAGATAACCAAAGGTGGAAAATAAAAATTGACATTGTAAAAGACTCTCCTAAGCTTTGACTACGGTCTGGATATGTTTTTCACAAGAATCTTAGGGCGTAAATTTTATTATAAGGTAATTCGGGGGAGGACGCCACAACTAAGGTATTTCTTGGCTATACAACTCAAACCTGAAGTGATAAGGCAATACAAAGAAATGTATCGTATTTTTCAATTATAATTGGCTCTGTATAATGAATGGTTCTTTTCCAAGTGCGTATATTGTTAATAATTTTTCATGTTAAAAGAACTCGTGTCAGGGTGGCATCTTCCCCCATATATACGGGGAAGATGCCACTTATTCTGGGGTAAGATGCAACAACACAGTAAATGGCATACATAAAATAAACATTGGAATATTTTATGTGTATTTTATTACAAGTACAGAGAAACATCTATGAAATTAATTATAAACTTGTTTCATGACTATTTTGCAAAAATTGATTAATTAGGACATAATCTTTTTTTTTCTGGCCTTTTCCCGCATAGTTTCTCTTCTCTGTGGTGTAGTTGAGATATCCGCTGTTTGTTTTTTACGCCCAAAGAGTTTAGATTTCCTTACTTGAGGAATAGGGCTGATTTTTTCCAGAGTTGAAATACCGTTATCTGTTCTGATGGAAGCAACTATTGATGTAGGTCTACTGCCACATGCTCTGCTAGTGGAAGGACCTGGATAACATTTAGTAAGGTTTGAAGATTCCATTCGTCATTTCAGAGTTCTGTATGGAATGCCACACATCCTCGCTGCAGCCCATGACGATTTTTGTCCATACTTTACATCATCAGCAGCTCGAATTAAATTTTATTTTGACTAAGATGTCCGATCTGTTTTTATTTTGCAGTCTCAAGTCATCGTCTGCATAGAAATGAAATGTAAATTACATTTTTAGTCATTGATACCTTTTGTAAAGTATCAGAGAATATGTAAAATAATATAATGTAAAATATTATCAAACATAATTTATGGGTTAAATAACGTATTTCTTAACCATGTTGCGTCTTCCCCCAGTTACAGGGGGAAGATGCCACTCACACATACTTGCCTACTGCCGCAAGGTTGTTGCCGTAGCTGCATGCCTAGTGTGCGTAACAAAATGCACAACTCACGTATATAGCAGATATTCCACTTAAAATAAAACATCAGTCTATGAACCTTGAATATAAGCAACGAAATATTATAAAGTGTGTACTCAACAGACTATATGCTCACAAGATCCAAAATAATGGCGATGAAAAACGATAAAGTAAGACAAATGCACACGCTACGTGTCCACTCCGTCAACACTCTTCAAACGCTGTCAATTGCTGACACATAAAAGAACTGCAAACAAAGTTGCGTCTTCCCCCAACTGGCATCTTCCCCCGAATTACCTCATCAGTTTCTATCATTCTTCTCATAACTTGTCATTTGGACTTAGGCCAGTTTGTAATCCACCTTTTCATATATTCATGAAAGACACTGCAGCTGAAAGAGATGTGAAATACTATACTAGGCATACTCTTACTACTGATACTACTACTACTACTACTACTACTACTACTACTACTACTACTACTGCTGCTGCTTACTGTAAAATTACCCTACTGTCCCATCAAAGGGATGAAAGCTCCTACAACTTCGAGGATAAATTATCGCTTGTGGACCTATAATTACTTGTATTACCATTATGTGACAGTATATTTCATACTCATATTTTTTTTCTTTTATTGTTATGAAGTACAAAACGTGCAATAATGTCAAATAAATCGTACAAAAACATATTACCGAAATCATATTTACAGAATGCTACATCATTTTTGACATTGAAATTACATGACGGTCATTAGAGGCAGGCAGTTCAGAGACCTTCATTTTACCTACCGGTAATGAAATTAAGTGAAAATTTAAATGACGTCACAATTACAGTATTTGACAGTAAAGATTTTATTTTATTGGGTTATTTTACGACGCTGTATTAACAACTAGGTTATTTAGCGTCCGAATGAAATGAAGTTGATAATGCCAGTGAAATGAGTCAGGGGTCCAGCACTGAAAGTTACCCAACATTTGCTCGTATTGGGTTGAGGGAAAACCCCGGAAAAAACCTCAACTTGGCCTGACCGGGAATCGAACCAGGGCCACGTGGTTTCGCGGCCAGACGCGCTGACCGTTACTCCACAGGTGTGGACGACATTAAGAAGTAGATATCAGAAGAACACATCACGAGGGAAATTATCGGAATATAATCCGACAACCCTATGGCTCTTCCCTCACCATGATATTTTAGTTCGTTATTTAACGACGCTGTATCAACTATTAGGTTATTTAGCGTCGATTAATTCGTCATAGCGAGATGATACTTGGCGAGATGAGGCCAAGGATTCTTCATAGATTACCTGGAACTCACTTTACCGTTGGGGAGATCCTCGAAAAAACCCAACCATGTAATCAGCCCAAACGGGGATCGAACCCGCGACCGAGCGTAACTTCAGACCGGCAGGCAAGCGCCTTAACCGACTGAGCCACGCCGGTGGCATGATGGCAGACAGATAAACGCGGAAAGATAGTTGCGGTAAGTATCAATGTGGCAACATCTTGTCCACTTCGTGTGTGAAGCCAGAATGGTGAGTGACGTATCCAGTTCCCATCACCTGAGAAATCTGAAGAGCGAAAGTTAAAGAATACGCAATACAGAGCTGTCAAAAGTTGCTTCTTTCCCTGCAACCACAATACTCAGAGCTGGATCTATGATGGAAGCCTCCAGTTAGTATCAAAGTTGCATACAGGAGTACCTTGACATCATCAATTCTATTTACTCCCAGTCTGTTGGTTTCAAAGTGAAACGTCAAGTCAGTACACATTGCTTGTTAGCTAATTACCACTGAAACGGATGTATTGTAAGCTAACCCAGGCTAATTGCAAGAGAATTCTAACTTACTACATTGAAGGTAACATGCAAAGTGAGCCCTACTGTTGATTCTCTTGTGTTGTGTGAAGTACACAATGAAGACCGTGGTCGATTCTTGCATAAAGAGTGTAATGGCGACTGGCCTCCTCTTCATGCAGTGAAGAAGATTTGGGTCGTAAAGAAAACAAAACAAATACTCAGAAAGTTTAAAAAGAACTGAGTTACTGTCTCTAAAATTCGGACTGCTTTCTTCCAGTATGTGCGGAATGTTCAGTCATGGGATTGGATCCTAAGACACTAATGCACTCTATTTAATATTTATTTCTTAACTTATTTAACGTATGCTCACGAACAAATTTATGATTTCTTTCATGTTCTTGAAGTTTCCTGTACAAAAAACGCTCAGAAAACTATTTAAAGGTGAATGACGTCATGTTGTTGAACTCCTGGCTTCATGTTGCAATATATTTAGTGCTAAGATATTTCCGCATAAAACAGGTTTTGTAGTATTTCATATAGACGACAATTTATTTACATGGCTGTACTTGTTACGTCGTAAAAGATAATAAAGTATTCAACAGAAATTATTCAATGAACCGCACTCGTTTTATTTATTATGCCATAGAGAGTTGGAAACTGAAGTATTTGGCTTGCGTCCCAGAGTGGCTCGTCTTGTATACAGAGTCTTGCATTCGTGTTTATTGCTGGCATTTAAAGAATTCAAAGGAAAATGACTTGTAGACGAAGATTTTGTGCGACATTACACGTGCTGTATTACATGTCAGAAGGCGATGTAATAAGATCTGAATCACTGACGCGTATAAATATGAATCATTGTACACAGCACCCACAGGGATTAAAAAAAAAAACGGAGAGCCAAGAGAGATGTATGAACTAGACACCGGCAAATCAGACAAGACTCACGCCCGTAACTGCTTGCCGTCAGGCTTGGGTTCTGGTGACGCTACAAAGCAAGTTTACTTTTAAGACTGAATATTGATTTGCTATTTAACATCTGAGGGATAGATTTATTTTCATTTATGAAGCTGAAAGTTTGAATGGTTTGCATTAAATTTATATTACTACGATGAAAAGGAAAGTGCAAGTAATTTATAATAACTGTAGGTATTTAATGGATATTATGTTGACGAAAAACAGTTTTCTTTGTCTTTATTAACGGTACGTTTCAGAAGACAATAAATTAAGTTTTCAGTAGTTTGTCTATATCTGTAGGCTTCTTGTCAGATTTGAATGACTTGGTTGATATTTATCATACATCTGAAAGCAGCACAGTATTGCGCAGGTCGGCGGAACCCAACAGTCCTTTTGGGTCACTATTAGGACCGTTTGGGAGTCACGTGCAACCACACTGCCTGCCTGCTTGAGAGGGAAGCTTGCAGGCGGCGAACGATACGAAGCGTAAGCCCGCTCACGGACGTAAACAGTCATGGGCAAGCCTGATAGACATTTTGCCTATCTCTGCTGACTGCTGAATTCATGTTCACATACCCACACATCTCAGCAGAGTCAACCATCATTTGGGGGTATCGTATGTTTATGTTATCACTTGGGATCGTACTTTGTCCCTGGAGGCTAGAAGATTAAGTAAGCCACCAACGTGGCTCAGTCGGTTAAGGCGCTTGCCTGCTGGTCTGAAGTTACGTTCGATCCCTATTTTTAAGGGTTCACAATAGTGAAATGAATAACTACCACACTTATAAAACTAGATATCGAATATTTGTCTAAAAAATATCATGATTTGGCGAAAACGTTCACAATACAATGTTAATAATATAATGTAAAGTAACTATTATAGTAT
The DNA here is from genome assembly GCF_040183065.1 of Periplaneta americana. Classification (NCBI taxonomy): domain Eukaryota; kingdom Metazoa; phylum Arthropoda; class Insecta; order Blattodea; family Blattidae; genus Periplaneta; species Periplaneta americana. Next base: position 168,474,304 of record NC_091119.1, on the reverse strand, counting down.
TTCACATTAAAAATAAGTCATATGACTGAATATTATCTATTTTTATTTGTTGATACTTGACTTATTGGAACTTATAAAAAGTGACATAGCTAGATTTGGTTCTAATGAACGTAGCTTTTTAAAATTTTTTGTACTGAATCATGGTGATTTTGCCTATTGAATGCAACTAGAATAGTTTCCATCCAGTTCTTTGTAAGACATATTTTTTTTCAATATTGAAGTTTTTTTTTAGAGTATCGTTACACAAAATGAGATTAGTGCATGCTTCTCAGAAACTAATTAAGATAGGATTATGAAATTTTTAAATTATGTTAATAGGTATATATTAGTCATATTGATGCAGTTATTTTAAGGTAACTAAAAAAAAAAGCCTGATTTATGCCAATTTTTCTAATTGGAAAAAATTAATATTTTTCAACAACGAATTTAATTTGAGCCCTAGTACCAAAATAATAGACATATTAAAAAGATATTGCATGGTTTTACTTCAGTTTTCTCTGACAACAAGTGGTTAAAATTTCATTACCATCATAGCTATAGAAAATTAATGAAGTCCACCGATGTTATGTTGCGTAACGATGCTCTAAAATAAATCTCTAATGTTAAAAAAAATATATATCTCTGTCTTACCAAGGACCAGATCTAAATTATTCAGGGTTCATTCAATAGCCAAGAACGCCATCATTCAGCACAAAAAATTTCAAAAAGCTATGTTCATTAGAACCAAATCAATGCCTGGCTGCTTTCAGGCAACTTGTTCTCATTTTTCACACACCTTAATAACCATCTTTCTTTAAACATGCTCAGTGATAGGCCTAATTTACTTACTTACTTACTTACTTACTTACAGGCTTTTAAGGAACCCGGAGGTTCATTGCCGCCTTCACATAAGCCCGCCATTGGTCCCTATCCTGAGCAAGATTAATCCAGTCTCTATCATCATATCCCATCTCCCTCAAATCCATTTTAATATTATCTTCCCATCTATGTTTGGGCCTCCCCAAAGGTCTTTTTCCCCTCCGGCCTCCTAACTAACACTCTATATGTATTTCTGGATTCGCTCATACCTGCTAGATGTCCTGCCCATCTCAAACGTCTGGATTTAAAGCTCCTAATTATGTCACGTGAAGAATACAAAGCGTGTAGTTCTGTGCGGTGTAAAATAGGACTAATTTAAATATGTAAAATTAATTCAAGGTTATTAATTCTTAAAATCGTTTACATTTTATTGGCACGTCCACACCTGTGGAGTAACAGTCAGCGCGTCTGGCCGCGGAACCAGGTGGCCCAGGTTCGATTCCCGGTCGGGGCAACTTATCTGGTTGAGGTTTTTTCCGGGGTTTTCCCTCAACCCAATACGAGCAAATGCTGGGTAACTTTCGGTGTTGGACCCCGGACTCATTTCACCGGCATTATCACCTTCATATCATTCAGACGCTAAATAACTGAGATGTTGATACAGCGTCGTAAAATAACCCAATAAAATAAACATAATAAATTTATTGGCACTCTCGGTAGTTATTTCGGATGGCCATAGTGTTAGGGTTTGCTCTTTCCTTCAGGACATTATTATTATTATTATTATTATTATTATTATTATTATTATTATTATTACTACTACTACTATAAGTATTATTATTATTATTATTATTACTACTACTATAAGTATTATTATTATTATTATTATTATTATTATTACTATAAGTATTATTATTATTATTACTACTACTATAAGTATTATTATTATTATTATTACTATAAGTATTATTATTATTATTACTACTACTATAAGTATTATTATTATTATTACTATAAGTATTATTATTATTATTATTATTATTACCTACTTACTGGCTTTTAAGGAACCCATAGGTTCATTGCCGCCCTTGCATAAGCCCACCATTTGTCCCTATCCTGAGCAAGATTAATCCATTCTCTATTATCATATCCCATCTCCCTCAAACCCATTTTAATATTGTCTTCCCATCTACGTCTCGGCCTTCCTAAAGGTATTTTTCCCTCCGGCCTCCCAACTAACACTCTATATGCATTTCTGGATTCGCCCGTACGTGCTACATGTCCTGCCCAACTCAAACGTCTGGATTTAATGTTCCTAATTATGGCAGGTGAAGAATACAATACGTGCAGTTCTGTATTATGTAACTTTCTCCATTCTCCTGTAACTTCATCCCTCCTAACCCCAAATATTTTCCTAAGCATCTTATTCTCAAACACCCTTAATCTCGGTTCCTCTCTCAAAGTGAGAGTCCAAGTTTCACAACCATATAGAACAACCGGCAATATAACAGTTTTATAAATTCTAACTTTCAGATTTTTCAACAGAATTATTATTATTATTATTATTATTATTATTATTATTATTATTATTACTGTAAGTATTATTATTACTAAAAGTATTATTATTACTATAAGGATTATTATTATTATTATTACTTTATGTATTATTATTATTATTATTATTATTATTATTATTATTATTCCTACTAATACTTTCACAATAGAAACGTAAAAAATACTATTTTGTAATAAACAGTGACATAAGCACTGAAACTTCAGTATTCCCAATGTGAAAGGTTTACGTAAGAAATACTGTAATTCTGTTCGTTATCGAATGGTATTGTTAATTACTAAAATCCATTAAGGGGAGGAATTGATTGGGCGATGTTTCGTTGCAATAAGAGAACCACGAACCAACAGCTAACAAGACCGCCAGGGTATTGGTGTGTAACAGCTAGTGTCATCAAGTGGAGGTAATAACTTTAATTTAGCTAACAGATATAGATGGAGTTTGATTGAGTTTCTTTTCACAGGCTTCGTTATATTCACTGAAGTTATCGAAAGAAGAGTTATATCGCGGGAAAACTTTACCAGGAACGCTTTTTTGCAGCGTTTTATTCTCTATTCTTCATTGAGATGGAATGTTTCTGATTGGTGAATAGTATCCATTTCAAAACATCATCACGCAGAACTTTAATAAACGTTTTGTTCAGTGGACTGTGCTCTTAACACGTGTATAAGTTTGCAACTTATATACCGCAAATTTGAAAACGGCAAGAAGTTGAAACGTATGGAAGAAAACAGGGAAAAATCGTGACTCTCCCCTTTTCGCTGTCAATGGGTAATGTCTAGTTAGCATTGTAGTGGACTGGATTAGAAAGTTAAAACTCTAAAAATGTCATAATTTTGAATGTAATTGTAACCTTTAAATTTTCTAATGTGTCAATAAATATTCAGAAGCCAGATTGACTAAATTCATTTTATATCGCCGCGCTCTCATGGTTAACATTCGGCAGGTCTTTGAGCGGCCTCGTGCATAATATTCGGTAGGTCTTTGAAATTTAATTGCATTATTGTTTTCAATTTCTTATGTTACCGCTCCAATCACTCGCCTCAATTTCAATATTGCAACCAATAAGCCGCTTCCATTATTAAATGACACCTACTTGTCCAATCCACGTGGACTAAAACCGAGCTTGCAATGTCTTGTGCTGAGGACGAACATTAAGGTATGTGATTAAAAATTATTATTAAAGAGTTATTATTAAGAGTTAGGAATGTCAACGTACTCGTATATGAAACAATAATAATAATAATAATAGTAATAATAATAATAATAATAATTATAATTATAATAATAGCCATTTAACAATATAACAAACTAGTGCTTATTCTTATCGAGGAAGTAGACGTGACAACGTGACACTTAGAGTGAAACCTACAGAGCAACAATCGGTCGGTAAAATTATGTTTTAAAAGCACACCGCACGTTATTGTATGATGCCGACATGTTAACCATGAGAGCGCGACAATAATACAATAATTGAATTACGTGATTAGAACACATACTATCATCGTAAGGACAAAATTGATCATTTCCAAAGCGGTTGATTAACTTCAGGTACAGTCATGAAATTAGAAATTGAAAAATCCACAGTGATACGTGTGACGGACAAGGTCAAGTTTGAAGTTTTTCTCGGGGTTCTCCAGTTTCCCCATATTAGGCATCTACGTCATTCCGTCAACATTTCTCCATTTCTTCATTATTTCGTAGCATTCCCTGAACGTTGGCTGACGACGCACGGAGGGGGCTGGCCTGGGGATTGGTGGGGTTGCCTGCTCGAAACCTGGGCACTCGGCGAACCTTAGTGTAGTCAGCCGGTGTGGGCTTGCGAATGCGCCTAGCTTGAACGTCAGCGTAATAGATCGTTAAAGGCCGCAGTGCTCGGTCATAGTGGTCCCCTTCAGCAATTCCATTCCGTTCCATACAGTTAGAATCGTCTGTTCTGTTTACTGATTACTGAATGGAAAGTTCAGGACTTCTCAACTGTAGCTGCTATTTTTTCAGGTTAATCTTAGTCGAAATATTGGTTTGATTTCTGAATGCCTCAAATAGCAAAGTTTCGATAACAGTTGCAAGAGAGAGAGATAAGTCGTTGTTGGACACAGAATTTGTCTTCTAGAAAGTCTCGCATTTTTTACATATCCTGTTAATAATAATAATAATAATAATAATAATAATAATAATAATAATAATTCTAATAGTTCTAGTATTAAATTTAAGAATTTATGTATGGATTTTATAAAAATTGAAAAAAAAAAATTAAATTTAAATGTATATAGACTTATTGCGTAGTAGACATACGACAAATTGTATTATATACTTCTTAATTTCAATTCAGGAATCCGCCCCTGAGCACGAGTTCTACTCTTTCAGGGGCGAGCTAAAGTTTCTCTGTTTATATTATATTTTATGTTACAATTTTTAGCAAAATAAATAAATAAATATATACGTAAGTAAATAAATAAATAAGTAAATAAATAAGTACATAAGTAAGTAAATAAGGAAATAAATAACGAAACAAACAAATAAATAAAGAAACAAAGAATTAAATAAAGAATCTAAAAACTAATAAATAGATAAATAAATAAATAAATAAATAAATAAATAAATAAATAAATGTTTATTTAACCTGGCAGAGTTAAGGCCATACGGCCTTCTCTAACACTCAACCAGGAGTAAAACTGCGATACAAAAAACACTACAAATTTACAAAGTAAAGTAGACTACAATTTTACACACAAAACTGATGTAGATAATATAATATAATGCAAACAACAAGTCAGTGGAAATCAGACTTAATATAATATAACATATAGAAAGAAAGGAAAGTGCATAATAAAATGTGAACAGTAGGTCAAAATAAATGAGACATACAAAGTATAAAGAGGCAGTAGTAATATTAATGATGATGATGATGATGATGATAATGATAATAATAATAATAATAATAATAATAATAATAATAATAATAATAATGTCCACACCTGTGGAGTAACGGTCAGCTCGTCTGGCTGCAAAACCAGGTGGCCAGGGTTCGAATCCCGGTTGGGGCAAGTTACCTGGTTGAGGTTTTTTCCGGGGTTTTCCCTCAACCCAATACGAGCAAATGCTGGGTAACTTTCGGTGCTGGACCCCGGACTCATTTCACTGGCATTATCACCTTCATATCATTCAGACGCTAAATAACCTAGATGTTGATACAGTGTCGTAAAATAACCCAATAAAATAATAATAATAATAATAATAATAATAGTAATAATAATAATAATAAAATAGTGAAGCACGAAGTATACAATGAACACAATGTTTTTAGGTTCACAAAGTAAGGAAAATCATGATTATATATAGCTCAAGTTATCACATTATAGATATACCATTATGGGAAAATATGATGAAAACAAAGCGATAAAATAAGTTAAATATCACTAGAATATAAAAAAAAGTGTCGGCTCACTTCTAAACCCCGCAAATCCAATTTTTTTCGGGAAGTGAAAATCTGTTTATATTTTTTAAAAGGCATCTAATGATAACAACTCGTAAGTATGCAAATGATTCTATATTTTATACATAATAAAAGCATAACAGTTATTAGCAGGAGTATAAAAAGAATAAGAAGTTATTTTGCTCTTCTGTGCAATTTCCTCAAAAGTATTTACGAGGTTCTGAAAGTAAGCAAACGATATACATATTAGTGTCCGAGATTTAGAAAAGCGTTGCTTTGGAAAATAACAAACAATCTGCAAACTGAAATAGTACATTATGCAACGAGCCTATAATGGTAGTAATTAAGACGCGAGTATGTTTATGAAACGAGCGCAAGCGAGTTTCATAATTTTTTTACGAGCGTCTTAATTACCATTATAGTCAAGATTCATACGACTTTTTATGCTCGACCATAAGTTAATAAGTTATTAGTCACATCGAGTGCTTTTGCCGAAATTTCCGGCGATGTAAGTTGCAGCTCGTTATCACTAGTGTCCGCCATATTTACTTTGATCTCGCGCTACTTGTCTTTCGATTGCATATCCGAGAATAATCGATACTTGCGCTTTCATATTGCTACAATGGTATTTTCTGATTGGTGGAACACCTGAACTTTAATGAATAGGTGTACTTTAATGAGGTCCACTAAAGGGCTGCTACCAGGTGTATAATTACTACATTTCGGCATGGTCGAGCATAAAAAAGAAATAATTTTCTTGTGATTTTTGACTGTAGGTTTCGTGATCAACACGGGAATTCACATATTTCGTCTCCCCTTGAGTAGTGTCCATCAATTGAATGCTTCTCTTCTCGGATGGCGATACAAGGAATGGTGCGTTTACGTTCAATGTACGGCTGTCATACAGGACCTATAGAACTGGGGAAGGAATTACAAACAGAGTTACAGAATAGACATTCTCTACATGTGCCTTACTAGCAGGGTTATGATAGGATTTAGAGGGCGGCACTGGACAATCACTTGAGCACTAAAGCCCAAGTAGGCTTATTAAACATCCCTATGGAATAAGTTGCATGTTTGCATGTCAATTGTGCCTAGGCCTGCCTAGCAATCTGTTGGCGCTTCCGTACTTGAGATCTCTTGGTCTCTTGATCTGACATTGGGGAACGTAGTAGGGACCAACGGAGTGGCCACGGACCCGGGGAAGCTACAAGCCGTCAGTGGAGTGCTATAACGAATACTGTGTTGAGTGAAAATCGTATTGTTGACGAGAGCATTTAAGGTGAATTGTAGGAAGGAATTGTTGTTGGAAGAATAAAATCCTATTGTTGAGTTGAAATAAATTTACATTGGTAACGTAACGTTTTATTACTAACAACAATGAAATTTTTTATCTCAACAATAATTCCTTTCTACAATTCACCTTAAATGCTCTCGTCAACAATAGGATTTTCACTCAACACAGTATTCGTTATAGCACTCCACTGACAATGACAATTTACTTGGACTATTACGAACAACAATGAACTGTTAATCTTAACTAATATTTACAAAACACTATTTACAAATCAGAACTGTCAGTTCTCAGTTCACAGTTCTTCTAGCACAGTCACTCGAGTTCACGGTATCTCGAACCACAGATCTTCAGAGACAGTCCACTGTACTCGAACTCAGGTCCCTCCAACTGCGGTCCACTGCACTCGAACTCAGGTCCCTCCAACTGCGGTCCACTGCACTCGAACTCAGGTCCTTCCAACTGCGGTCCACAGCACTCGAACTCATGCCTTCGGATGCTGACACAGTTGCGGACGCACACTCGAGTCGAACTCCGGTACACAAGACTGGCTTGCTTGCTCTGGCTTACTCACTGACTGGCTGACTAATCAACTGAAACTGCCTCGCATTCACTTGCGCGCGTAATTTATACTCACACCACAGTTTCTGGAAAGTACGACTTCTCGATATTTCGACGCGTGTGTCCATTCTCGAATCATCTCGCACGCTACTGCTCCCCTCCTTCACCGCGCGTAGCCATGACCCAGGAGGCCGATGCGCGCGCAATCTCCCCTCGCCGTGTTGACGTAATACACCCCCTCTGCCCTTCAGCATGCAGATGCTCCCCGTACCAGCGTTTCGTCTGCCGCGCGCCCTGTCGGACGCGTGTTCGAACCTCGTTGCAGCTGTCACAATATTCACGTTTAGAAACGAACCTAATCGGGAAAGGTAAACTAGATCACAGACACAAAGAATTCGGCCCTGTCGCTGTTGGTAATTATTATGTACAGAGTGATCCGTTTGAGTATGGATAAAATAAAAACACCGTGTAACATTTACTACTGAACTTTATTTGTTGAAACTTTGTGCATCCAACACTGAAAGATGACAGATTACTCAGAGCTCAACACGACCCCCATTGCGCACCCTGCACAACTCATAACGGTGATGCAATTCAGCCCATGTCCGTTGTAATACAAGGGGAATGATTTGTTGAAAAGCTTGAGTAATTTTTACTCTCATTTCATCAATGTTCCTGGGTTTCTGTGAATAGACAATGTCTTTAACAAAACCCCACACAAAGAAGTCAGGAGAGGTTAGATCTGGGGACTTTGGGGGCCAAGTCAAGAGAGCTGCTTCTCATACTGGGTTTGGCATGCGACCTCGTGCATGTTTTTTTTTAACACAGAACCTGTTTCTACAAATGTTCGATACCACAACATTATGGAATCGTATTTAGGTACATTACGCTCACAATACTCACGTTGAATTCCCTCTGAACTCTTTTAACACTCTCAAGTTTAGCATCTTCTACAGCTAATTAGTTTCAATATTGGTAAATCAAATTTCGGAAAGCGATCTCTCTTTTATTTACAGACATAAAAAAAACAATCTCATAAAATGTCTAAACTTTCATTAATGCTTTGAAATTACAATCATCTATCAAATAAACAGGATTTAGATTTTTCGTTATCGTACAATATGTACAAGAAAAAGTTATATACAGCAATAGTTTCATGATATGTTAAATTCTAATTGCATGTTAGTTATAGTTATAATCAGATATCCCACTAATTGGAACACAAGTTGTGTAGTAGTGAATTTCTTAAATAAATAAATTAAGCCTATTAGGCCTACTATAGTTATAATACTGTATATTGAATTTATTATCTATAGGTCTACTATATAATACTGTATATTGAATTTATTAACATAGTGTTATATTTACTCTGTAATTTGCCTATTATAGCTACATTTACTTTTTTAGCTATGATATCTATACTTAACTCTTTTTAATTTATTTTCATTTGGTATTTTTCATTTATATATCTATATCTGTGTCTTTTATTTAGGTAGTACCTATTAGTTTTTTTAATTTTTAATTTTTAATTTTTAATTACACTTGTATCTTGCATTATAGACATAGATAAATAAATGAATAAATGAATAAATGCATAAATAAATAAGTAAATAAGTAAGTAAATAAATACGTAAGTAAGTAAACAAATACGTAAGTAAGTAAATATATAAGTAACCAAGTAAATAAATAAGTAAGTAAATAAATAAGTAAATAAATAAAGTAATACAAATTAATGAATAAATGAATGAATAAATAAATGAGTGAAATAGATAAATATATATATATATAAATAAACAAATTTATAAATAAATAAATAAATAACTGATTAATAAGTGAGAAAGTGAGAGTGAGCGAGCGAGTGAGTGAGTGAACGAATGAATTAAAATGAAGGAATGAATTAAAAATGAATGAATTAATTATTATATAAATAAATAAATTAATTAATTAATAACGCATTGTGTCCGCTGTTGATTTCTAATAGTCATTTTAATCATCTACGATTTTCATTTGTCCTTTCAGATTATAGCGTTGTTGATTGTCACATCTTTTAATCATAATATAACCAGAAAGAAATTTTTCCACTATCATAATAGCTTTATAATAATAAATTAATATTATCCATACCCAAACGGATCAGACTGTATATCTCAGTTGGGAGATATATTGCCCGTAATTTTTCGCGCACGCCGACAAATGGCCTGATTTTATAGACGTATTTACTTCAAAATTCCCTGTAACTTCTATCTTTACCACCACAAATTTCAATACGAACTGGCAGGGGATCGAACCCGGGTAGTCTGGACGGAAGACCAGCGCCGTAGCACTTGAGTCACAGACGTGGCATGGATATATTTTATTCTTTTCCATGTTTTTATTGGAAGTGAACGATTTAACAAGCAGTCGCATAATTATGCTTCCTGCCTGTCACCGCTGTAAGTCGAGTCGTCAGCTTTAAGTGATGGGCGCGCCGCGCCGTGTGGCAGGAGACCTTGTTAATGAGTGTGGTGCCTACATCTCATTAGTGTGCTGCTGTAGTTTGGTCAGTGCCGGGACGAATCACAACGGCAATAATGGCTTAGTAGCTTGTGTTAAACGTCTCTCATGAGTGATTACTTGCCAGATATCTGATCCATAATCTGAATCGGCCACAAATTGTGTGAACTATTTACTTTATACAGCCTCTCTAACATTATGATATCCTGATAAATTGAAGAAAGTTTTTATTAGTTTTTAATTCTTTGTCTCATTATAACTTAAATTGTTCAATATCTTGTATATGTTTTTGTCTCCATTTATAACATAGTCCATCTTGAATCTTGCGTATACTACTTTTAACACATATATAAACTAGCCGTACCCGTGCGCTCTGCTGCGCCCGTTAGAAATAAATATAAATTACATAATTAAAATAGGACATTTGATCCAGGGAACGTTCGTGTTTGATAGAAGGATAAATCGTTTATTATGTTACATTAATTGTATTAAAAAATATTAAAATGCGATCATTTTGATCCAGAGACCACTCATTTGGTCATAAAAATTATTTTAGGAAATACAGGAAACGAATGCCTATCAAGTTTTCTGTGCATAAGAAGCTATTTTAATCTTACCTGACCTCGATTCACTCAGAAGTTACTGTAATAACATTATAGTATTATGTCCATCTATAGAAACTACACTTTCCAATAGTGAAATAATTAATTATACAAATCGGTTAATTTAGCTTCCGATATTACTTCATACAAACACAGAAACATTCTCTGTAGGCTATGTTTCACAGCTTTCGATTGTTGTTGTCCAAGACCCCTTATAGACGAAGTTATTTGTTTTTTATTTCATTACACCGCCTTATTATTGCAATTTTTAAACTCATTTATCTCATTAAATATAAGTCCTACCAAAATTTTGCATGGAATAAAACGTATCGGAAATTATTTTTAAAGAAACTTTTGTTATGTAATATTTTTCACGAAAATTAATAATAAGGGAGATATTTCGATTTATTTAATTCATGTCCCCTTATAACCCCCTTTTAAATAAAATATTTTGAATGCCATATAGCCTAAATTCTAAGTTACAACGAATTTAATTTATATTACAATTTTCATATAAATCGGTTCAGCCATTATCACGTCAAAAGGTAACAAACATGCAGACAGACAGACACACATACAAACAAAAATGTCAAAAAAGCGATTTTCGGTTTCAGGGTGGTTAATTATATATTTTAGGACCAATTATTTTTGGAAAATCGAAAATTACCAGAAAAATTTCGGCTACAGATTTATTATTAGTATAGATGATTGGTTGATTGGCAAACTTACTCGGTTAAATTACATAAGCAACTGTGGCTTACAGCTGTTTCGGTGCTTCTTCACACCATCCTCAGAGCCTACTAGATCTCGGCGTCATCTCGAACTTCGCTGCCTGTTGTGGGGGTGCGTTTGCGTGTTGAAAAGTGTTGAAAAGTGGAGTCAAATAGTGTGTGTGTTCTGAAATTGATCTGTGTGTTGAGAATTTGATCGAGGTGCGTTTTAGTGTGTGTGTATATTTCATATTGTTCTAGTGTGTTGAGTTTTTGGTTTTTGGGTTGTATGTGTAGGAAATGTGTAGACATGGAAATCCTAAGACCTTTCAATATTTTTTCTGTAGTAAAATTAACGGATAAAGGTTGGTCATTAAAAAGTTCCTAGCTGCTATCATTTGCTCCGATTTGCATGAAACTTTGCAAGAATACTCAGCATATTGCAATACACAAAGCTGTTCTTGGAATCAGCTCTTCACTGAGAACTTTTCATTATATGAATTTTTAACTTCTAAAAATTAAAGAAAATTATCAAGCAAAAATTATGGTTTCTAAGAAAATTTTTATCTCATGAACCAATCCTCAAATTTAAAAATCCATCCACAGTTATCTTTATCATGAAATATAAGTCCTTCACAGAAAATGTTTAAAAGTAAAAACAATTCTGAAGCCGTCAGAGATGTTTTGAATTTACGTATAATTTAATATCATTAAAATAAGTGAAAATTAATATCTAAGGAACTAATGAATGAAACTTGATGAAGTTTGGTACTGGTATTTAAACGAACAGATATAACAAGCCCGCCGAATTTAAAAAAAATTAATCAAAACCTTGAAAAGTTTCAAAACTTAGTCTCAATGTTCCTTAATTGATAGGCTAGTCAGCGTTTCCAAGTTTCTTAATTTTGAAGTATTACGTCATAAGTTGAAGCACTTTGGCGGGGTGATCTTTCACAATGGGCGTCTCCTAAGTGTACGTATATTAATGTCCTTCGCTTGTTATGACGACAAAATAATATTCAACAATGGACTTTTGTTGGCTATTATGCCTTAAAGTTCTCATTGTATTGTATTCCCCTCAACCAAGTTTTGGCTTCAGTCGTGCATTAGACAGGAATGCGATCGAATCCCAAGGACTGCTTTCCTGACTGACAGAGGGGAACTTCTTGTGGTTTTCTTGGCGGGGGAGGGAATCGATATCACTGTCGTTCACGTGTCATGCCCACTACAAAACTTGATAGATCCAGAACTCAATCATTCCAGGCACAGCCGAAACAGTTGAACATTTGTGAATGGTGAGAGATCTCGCTATAGAACCTAAGCCTTGCTGTACTATCCTTCGTTAAGATCTTCATCATTCTTGCCACCTAAAGCATCAACGACCATTCCATTCCTTTCACTTCTTCATAATATTACGTAACATAAAATTACCACATTAACTTGGCCACTAGCATATTAACCAGCACGTTTATGACAACGTCGCTAAAATAATAACCATAACTGTTACTGCCACCACTTCTACTAGGGTCATCATTATTGCAATCACTTCTACCATCATTATTGTACCCAACTTCGCCACATTATAGCAGCCACCTGTATCATCTTTATCGCAGCCATCTGTGTCATCATTATCGCAGTCATCTGTGTCATTATCGCAGTCATCTGTGTCATCATTATCGCAGCCACCTGTACCATCTTTATCGCAGTCATCTGTATCATCATTATCGCAGTTATCTGTGTCATTATCGCAGTTATCTGTGTCATTATTATCGCAGCCATCTGTGTCATCATTATATCAGTTACCTGTGTCATCATTATCGCAGTTACCTGTGTCATCATTATCGCAGTTATCTGTGTCATCATTATCGCAGTCATCTGTGTCATCATTATCACAGTCATCTGTGTCATCATTATCGCAGCCATCTGTGTCGTCATTATCGCAGTCATCTGTGTCAACATTATCGCAGCCGTCTGTGCCATCGTTATCGCAGCCACCTGTGCCATCGTTATCGCAGCCACCTGTGCCATCGTTATCGCAGCCACCTGTGCCATTGTTATCGCAGCCACCTGTGCCATCGTTATCGCAGCCATCTGTGCCATCATTATCGCAGCCATCTGTGCCATCATTATCGCAGCCACCTGTGCCATCGTTATTACAGCCATCTGTGCCATCGTTATCCCAGGCACCTGTGCCATCAGCACTTATCCATCATTATCGCAGCCACCTATGCCATCGTTATCGCAGCCATCTGTGCCATCGTTATCGCAGCCACCTGCTGTGCCATCACCATTTGTCCATCATTATCGCAGCCATACGTGTCATCATTATCGTAGCCATCTGTGCCATTATTATCGCAGCCACCTGAGGCATCGTTATCACTGCCATCTGTGCCGTCATTATAGCAGCCATCTGTGCTATCATTATCGCAGCCATCTGTGCCACCGTTATCTCAGCCACCTGTGCCATTATTATCGCAGCCACCTGAGGCATCGTTATCACTGCCATCTGTGCCGTCATTATAGCAGCCATCTGTGCTATCATTATCACTGCCATCTGTGCCGTCATTATAGCAGCCATCTGTGCTATCATTATCGCAGCCATCTGTGCCACCGTTATCTCAGCCACCTGTGCCATTATTATCGCAGCCACCTGAGGCATCGTTATCACTGCCATCTGTGCCGTCATTATAGCAGCCATCTGTGCTATCATTATCGCAGCCATCTGTGCCACCGTTATCTCAGCCACCTGTGCCATTATTATCGCAGCCACCTGAGGCATCGTTATCACTGCCATCTGTGCCGTCATTATAGCAGCCATCTGTGCTATCATTATCACTGCCATCTGTGCCGTCATTATAGCAGCCATCTGTGCTATCATTATCGCAGCCATCTGTGCCACCGTTATCTCAGCCACCTGTGCCATCATTATCGCAGCCACCTGTGCCATCGTTATCGCAGCCATCTGTGACATCACCACCTGTGCCATCTTTATCGCAGCCAGCTGTGCCATCATTATCACAGCCATATGCACCATCATTATCTCAGCCACCTGTGCCATCGTTATCGCAGCCTCTTCATATGAAGCTACAATAGATCTTGTTTAGAGAAAATATTATACTGAAAAAAAAATCGATGTTTGCATATGCGGTGATTTGTGCAACAAAATTCTGAAACTATGCTACAATATGTGCAAAAATAGACTATTATATGCAGAAACACCCAAAATATGCAAAATTATGCAATATTAACAATGCATATTCGTAATGACAGATGTCCAAAACGTATATAAAACTGTTTTTGCATGACTTTCAAAGACCTTGCAAATATATGTATTTAGATATGAATCCTGGCCCTAGTAATGAATATCGTCTATCGTCTTTAGAGTCTATGCTGCGAAGTGTAATAATTGAATCCTCTAGATTCAAAACCCTTAAAGACTATTTTGTTCATAATTAGGTTATGTCCACATATTGATTGCTAAGAATGAAATCTAATCATTTATATAGTTTGAATTAAAAAAAAACACTGAATTTAAAGCAAGAGGATTGTTTATAAGTTACTGTTAGGCTCAAAATTTCCTCTATTTGCCACCAGTTACTTGTCAGAATCCTTTAATTTGTGAAAGTAGATATAGGGGATTTTGAATCTATAGGATTCATATAAATTATAAATGAAAAAAGGTTGATTGTTATTTCTGAAATTAATGTAAAAATGGATGTGTTCAGGAAGTTAGCAAAATTTCAGTATTATATTTGTCCAAATTAATTTCCATATTGCGGTAGTTTCACGTCAGACATCTCGTCTCGTAGCAACCAACAAGAACTAGTTCCATTAAGTGTAAACTTGTCCATTGTAGGAAGGAGACATGTATGGCAGCAGCAATCATGGTGAGTACATTTCACACGCTCCTAATCGGAAGAGAGGAGATGGGAAACAGAGAAGCTTCACGCTCCGGCTGCTCTGTCTCTCTCAAAGCGTCGTCTATTTGCTTTCAACAGAAAAGTGGCGATACCACACGCACAGTCGCACAGCCTTTCTGGATGTCGAGATTGCTCCCTCTCCGAACCAAGTCGGCCGCTGTTTATAATATCTTGCGCTGCTACACGATTCCACAGAGATACACATTTTTGTGAGATTACATCTTTCTTGTATAGTACTGCCTAAAGTTAGAAAGTTCTCCACATTCTTCGCTTTCATGGCACAAATCCTTATTATCTCGTACCCGAGGGTGCAATATTAAAAATATAAACGCACAAGAGCTTCATTTATTAGAGTAGGCCACAACGCAGGCAAAGATCTAGACAGGGAGAAAACGAAGTAAGAAAGGTAGATAATTAGATGCGTTTTGTATTACTGCGTGAAATATTAAGAAAAAATTCTATGACCCTATTAAAAAATAACGATTTTTCATATTTTCATGGGTTTTCTTCATAGTTAGCATACGATCCAATTGTAAGTTCTACAACGAATGATGCATATGCAATGTTCGAATCCCGCTTGGGTTAGTTTCGACTTTTTAACGTAGAACTACGTCTCTCTCTTCACTAGGTATGGGCAGTAACTTTGGAATTAACAGTAATAAAAAAATACAATCTCCCTATTCTCTTCTCTTTGTACTCCTCTTGCTCTTCTTGTGTTCCTTTTGTTACCTTGGGTTTCCCTTCTTTCTCCTTAAATTCTGCTTGTTACCCTTAGTTTTCACTTGTTTTCCTGCCTTACCCTTGCTCATCTTGTCTGCCTTTTGTTCGATGCCCTTGTCCCCCTCGTCTTCCCGTTTTTCTTTTGTCTTCCCCTTGTTTCTCTTGATATTCTTCTTTTTCCATGTCTTCTTGTTTTCTTTATCTTTTACCTGTTCTCCTTGTATTCTCTTTGTTCCCTTAGCTTCACTAGTTCCCTTTTCCTCACTTTCTTCGTTCTTTCGTCTTTCCCTTGTACCTCTTGTCTTCTCCTAGTTATCCTGGTTTCCTCCTTGTCTTCTCTTTGTTTTTCTGATCTTCTCCTTGCCGTCTCCTTGTTCATTTGATATTCTCTTTGTTCTTCTTATATTCACCCTTTTCTCCTTCCCTTCCCTTCTCCTTCTTGTCCTATCCTTTTTATCCTTCTCTTCCCCATCTTCTTGTACTCGCCTTGTTCACATTGTCCTCTCATTCTCCTAGTCTTCCCCTTGTCCTCATCTTCGCCTTATTCTCTTTGTCTTTCCCTCGTCTTCGACTTGTTCCCCTTGTCTTCACCTTTTTATCCTTTTTTCTTGTCATATTCTTGTTTTTTTCCTTTTCTCCTTGTTTTCCCTTCTTCTCCTTGTTTTCCTCATGTTCTCTTTTTTCTTGTTTTACTCGTTTTTCTTGTTTTTCTTGTTTTTCCTTCTTCTCCTTGTTTCCTCTTCTTCTCCTTGTTTTTCCTTCTTCTCTTTGTTTTCCTCTTGTTCTCCTTGTTTTACTTGTTTTTCCTTCTTTTTCTTGTTTTTCCTTCTTCTCCTTGTTTCCTCTTCTTCTCCTTGTTTTTCCTTCTTCTCTTTGTTTTCCTCTTCTTCTCCTTGTTTTCCTTCTTCTCTTTGTTTTCCTCTTCTTATTGTTTTTCCTTCTCCTTGTTTTTTCTTCTATTTCTTGTTTCTTCTTCTTTTCCTTGTTTCCTCTTCTCCTTGTTTTTCTTTCTTCTCTTTGTTTTCCTCTTCTACTCCTTGTTTTTCCTTCTTCTCCTTGTTTCCTCTTCTTCTCCTTGTTTTCCCTTCTCCTTGTTTTCCTCTTCTTCTTTTTTTCTTCTTTTTCTTCTTTCTCCTTCTTCTCCTTGTTTCCTCTTCTCCTTGTTTTTCCTTCTTCTCTTTGTTTCCTCTTCTACTCCTTGTTTTTCCTTCTTCTCTTTGTTTCCTCTTCTCCTTGTTTTCCCTTCTCCTTGTTTTCTTCTTGTTCTCCTTGTTTTTCCTTGTTTTACTTGTTTTTGCTTCTTTTTCTTGTTTTTCCTTCTTCTCCTTGTCTCCTCTTCTTTTCCTTGTTTTTCCTTCTTCTCTTTGTTTTCCTCTTCTCCTTGTTTTCCTCTTCTTGTTTTCCTTCTCCTTGTTTCCTCTTCTTCTCTTGTTTTTCCTTCTTCTCCTTGTTTTCCTCTCGTTCTCCTTGTTTTCCTTATTTTACTTGTTCATTCTTCTTTTTCTTGTTTTTCCTTCTTCTCCTAGTTTCCTCTTCTTCTCCTTGTTTTTCCTCCATTTTGTTTTCCTCTTGTTCTCCTTGTTTTTCCTTGTTTTACTCGTTTTTTCTTCTTTTTCTTGTTTTTCCTTCTTCTCTTTGTTTTCCTCTTGTTCTCCTTGTTTTCCCTTCCCCTTGTTTTCCTCTTCCTCTCCTTGTTTTCCTTCTTCTTTATTTTCCTCTTCTCCTTGTTTTTCCTTCGTCTCCTTGTTTCCTCTTCTTCTCCTAGTTTTCCCTTCTCCTTGTTTTCCTTTTGTTCTCCTTGTTTTTCCTTGTTTTACTTGTTTTTTCTTCTTTTTCTTATTTTTCCTTCTTCTCTTTGTTTTCCTCTTCTTCTCCTTGTTTTTCCTTCTCTTTGTTTTCCTCTTCTTCTCCTTGTTTTTCCTTCTCCTTGTTTTCCTTCTTCTCTTTGTTTTCCTCTTCTTCTCCTTGTTTTCCTCTTGTTCTCCTTGTTTTTTTCTTGTTTTACTTGTTTTGTCTTCTTTTTATTGTTTTTCCTTCTTCTCCTTGTTTCCTCTTCTTCTCCTTGCTTTCCCTTCTTGTCCTTGTTTTCCTCTTGTTCTCCTTGTTTTCCCTTCTCCTTGTTTTCCTCTTCTTCTACTTGTTTTCCTTCTTGTTTTTTCTCCTTTTTCTTTTTTCTCCTTCTCCTTGTTGCCTCTTCTTCTCCTTGTTTTTCCTCCTCCTCTTTGTTTTCCTCTTCTACTCCTTGTTTTTCCTTCTTCTCCTTGTTTCCTCTTCTTCTCCTTGTTTTCCCTACTTCTTGTTTTCCTCTTGTTCTTCTTGTTTTTCCTTGTTTTACTTGTTTTTTCTTCTTTTTCTTATTTTTGCTTCTTCTCCTTGTTTCCTCTTCTTCTCCTTGTTTTTCCTTCTTCTCTTTGTTTTCCTCTTCTTCTCCTTGTTTTTCCTACTTCTCCTTGTTTCCTCTCCTTCTCCTTGTTTTCTTTCTTCTCCTTGTTTCCTCTTCTTCTCCTTGTTTTTCCTTCTCCTTGTTTTCCTCTTGTTCTCCTTGTTTTTCCTTGTTTTAATTGTTTTTTCTTCTTTTTATTGTTTTTCCTTCTCCTTGTTTCCTCTTCTTCTCCTTGTTTTTCCTCCTCCTCTTTGTTTTCCTCTTCTACTCCTTGTTTTTCCTTCTTCTCCTTGTTTCCTCTTCTTCTCCTTGTTTCCTCTTCTTCTCCTTGTTTTCCCTACTTCTTGTTTTCCTCTTGTTCTCCTTGTTTCTCCTTGTTTTACTTGTTTTTTCTTCTTTTTCTTATTTTTGCTTCTTCTCCTTGTTTCCTCTTCTTCTCCTTGTTTTTCCTTCTTCTCTTTGTTTTCCTCTTCTTCTCCTTGTTTTTCCTACTTCTCCTTGTTTCCTCTCCTTCTCCTTGTTTTCTTTCTTCTCCTTGTTTCCTCTTCTTCTCCTTGTTTTTCCTTCTCCTTGTTTTCCTCTTGTTCTCCTTGTTTTTCCTTGTTTTAATTGTTTTTTCTTCTTTTTATTGTTTTTCCTTCTCCTTGTTTCCTCTTCTTCTCCTTGTTTTTTCTTCTTCTCTTTGTTTTCTTCTTCTCCTTGTTTTACTCTTCTTGTTTTTCCTTCTCCTTGTTTCCTCTTCTTCTCTTGTTTTTCCTTCTTCTCTTTGTTTTCCTCTTCTTCTCTTTGTTTTCCTCTTCTTCTCCTTGTTTTTCCTTCTTCTATTTGTTTTCCTCTTCTTCTCCTTGTTTTCCCCTTCTCCTTGTTTTCGCCTTCTTTTCCTTTTGTTCTCCTTGTTTTCCCCCTCTTCTCCTTCTTTTCTCTTCTTCTCCTTGTTTTCCTCTTCTTCTCCTTATTTTTCCCTTCTTATCTTTGCTTTTCTATTCTTCTCCTTTGTTTTTCCCTCCTTCTTGTTTTCCCTCTCTTCACCTTGTTTTCCACTTCTTCTTCTTGATTTCCCTCATTCTCCTCGTTTTTTTCCTTCTCCTCCTTGTTTTTCCCTTTTCTCCTTTTTCCCTTGATTTTCTTGTTTCCCTTTATTATCTCTCTTCCCCTTGTTCTTCTTGCATATTCCTTGTTCTGCTTGTTTTACCCTTATTCTCTACTAGCCGTACCCGTGCGCTCCGCCTCACCCGTTAGAAAATAATATGAAGTAATTACATAATTAAAATAGGATATCTGGTCCAGGGAACATTCGTGTTTGATAGGAGGATAAATCGTTTAATATGTCACTTAATTTAAATTGTATTAAAAAATTAAAATGCGATCATTTTGATCCAGAGACCACTCATTTGGTCATAAAAATTATTTTAGGAAATACAGGAAACGAATGCCTATCAAGTTTTCTGTGCATAGGAAGCTATTTTAATCTTACCTGTCCTCGATTCACTCAGAAGTTACTGTAATAACATTATAGCATTATGTCCATCTAGAGAAACTACACTTTCCAATGGTGAAATAATAATTAATTATACAAATCGGTTAATTTAGCTTTCGATATTACTTCATACAAACACAGAGACATTCTCTGTAGGCTATGTTTCATAGCTTTCGACTGTTGTTGTCCAAGGCCCCTTATAGACGTAGTCATTTTTTTTCATTTCATTACACCGCCTTAGATGGCATATTTTAATTTTAAAACTCATTTATCTCATTAAATATCAGTCCTATCAAAATTTTCCGAGGAATAACACTTATCGGAAATCATTTTTAAAGAAACTTTTGTTATGTAACATATTTCACAAAAATCAATAATAAGCGAGATATTTCGATTTATTTAATTCAGGCCCCCTTATAACCCCCCTTTTAAATAACGTATTTTGAATATCATACAGCCTAAAATCTAAGTTACAACGAACTTAATTTATATTCCAATTTTCATATAAATCGGTCCAGGCATTATCGCGTGAAAAGGTAACAAACATACAGACAGACAGAGAGACAGACAGACATACAAACAAAATTTTCAAAAAAAGCGATTTTCGGTTTCAGGGTGGTTAATTATATATGTTAGGACCAATAATTTTTTAAAAATCGAAAATTACCAGAAAAATTTCGGCTACAGATTTATTATTAGTATAGATGACCCCGTGCTCCCGTTGCTATCCCCTTATTCTTGTTTTTCCCTTGTTATCCTAGTTTTCCCCTTGATATTCTTGTCTTCCACATGTACTCCTTGTCTTCGCCTTGTTTTTCTCGCCTTCGTCTTATTCTCCTTGTATTCCCCATGTTCTTTTTTTCTTCTTTTTCCCCTCTTTCTACTTGTATTAGCCTAATTCTTGTTATATGTATCTTGTTTTCTTTGTATTCTCATTGTTCCCCTAATATTCTTTTTGTTCAGCTGGTCTTCCCCTCGTTCTCTTACTCTTCTTGTATTCGCCTTGTACTTCTTGTCTTCCCGTTATTCTTGTATTTCCTTTGTTTTCCCTACATTCTGCTTGTTTCATTTTTCTCTCAATCCACACGTAATTCTACGTAAAGATGTAGCATGGGGAATATTAGCATGGGGAATTCTCCGGTTCAGCTTTCTAAAATACTATCTCTCTCTGTCTCTCCCCCCCTCTCTCTCTCTCTCTTTCTCTCTCTCTATCACGCACACACACTAATTCCACCTCGTATTTGTAGAGCGTATTTAAGTAACTGACAGAAGCTTTATAGATTGCATGCCAGTATGCTTCGAGGAAGTTTATATGATTGACTATTATTACATACGTTTCCACTCATACGTACTCATTGATATGTTGGTTATAACGAAACCTTTTGAATTTTAGCTTTGCTGGATCAAAAACCGTCTGAAGGCAATTACTTCTAGATGGCGTTAAAATCTATAGCATGGCTTCCCACAGAGGGAAATTAAAGCTTTGTGTGTCGTGTTGTATATTTACGACACCTAGATAAATGGAGATTTCCAGGTAACATTTGTTGAACATGCAATCTGCTTCCATGAATAAAATAAAGTCACCTGATTAACTACAGCTGTGTCAAACTCCTAAGTTACGTTAATGATAAATTGATAGCACATAAAGTAATAGCTTGCAAATCTATGGTGGTTGAGTGATCAGGCTTTGGGCCGGTTAAGGGTGGTTCACAGTAAACCAGAAACGTAAACGAGAACGAGAACGGAATTGTTAAAATAAATGTATTTAAATGTGTGCATTCACAATAATTGATTGTGAATGCTCACATTTAAATACATTTATTTTAGCAATATTTCCGTTCTCGTTCTCGTTGTCGTTTCCATTCCCGGTTTATTGTGGACCAGCCTTTACGCAGGTGATTCGGATTTGAGTTCCGGACAAGCTCGAAAAATCCGTTGTGGCACTTGTGGCGGACAAGATCGCTCTTGGGTTTACCTCAGATTTCTCCCATTTTCACACGTTATGCATCAGCATCATTGCTTGGATCTCTATTCCATCAGCATTTTATAGCATTCCTTAAATGCCTGCTGGCGATACACGAAATGGTATGGTTTGGGGAGGAAAGTGGTTGCCTGCTCGAAACCTTGGTTATTCAGCGAATCTTAATGTAGCCAGCAGGTATGGGTTGGAAATGCGCCTAGATAGAGGATAAGCATAATAGATAGGCCTGTACTAGGTCGTAGTCCTTGGTTGTAGCGCCCCCTCCCATACATACAGGGCGTTTCATAATTATAGGTACAAACTCTAGAGGTGAGTAGAGGACAATGAAACAAATTGAAAGTCCAAATAAATATAGATCCAGAAACCAGCCGAAATGCATGAAGCTTTTTTTATGTCTTGTCAGTGCAGTGCTCTGGAGTAACATAACATATATTCATTCGAGGAAAAGAGCGTTATAACATGTACTGAATATGATTACCGTTCATGATAAGGCAGGCATCAGCATCGATAATCGTTCAAGTTCAAATATCTCTGGCGTGTGTCTAATGCGTTGAAAACCATTGACATTGCATTACCGGAGATCGTTAACATCAACAGAGTTGGAATACAAAAAAACGTTTTCAAATATCCCCACAAAAACCAGAGAATTTAAGTTGGGGGAACTGGGAGGCCATATATTGGTAAGCTATGGCCGATACACATGTAGTGAAAGTTTGTACGTAAGAAGTCTCGAACGTTCAAGTGAAAGTGAGCCGGTGCTCCGTTATGCATTTACCACAGCAAAGTCTATACCTGTGGAGTAACGGTTAGCGCGACTGGCCGCTAAACCAGGTGGCCCAGTCGGGACGAGTTACCTGGCTGAGGTTTTTTCCGGGATTTTCCCTCAACTCAATATGGGCAAATGCTGGGTAACTAGCGGTGTTGGACCCGGACACATTTCACCGGCATTATCACCTTCATCACATTTTGACGCTAACTAACATAAGCTCTTGATAAAGCGTCGTAAAATAACCTACTAAAAAACCACAGCAAATGGCTTTCCCAAAGAGGCACATCACCAAAAATATTGCGTGAATCATTGGAAAGAACGGAGGTAATCCTGACCATTAAGTCTACCAGATAATAAATGTAGGAAGAGTATCAAGTTTTTTGTCACAGTGATGAGTGATGACATATGTCAGAAGCCGTTATTTCCGGACATATATTTATTAGAACCTTTTGTCTTGTTTCATTGTTCCCCCTGCAGTTTGTGCCTATAACTGTGAAATACTCTGTATTATAAATACATAGATATCTTGCAAGATTCAACTTCAGTAGAAGTACTCTCTGTTCACTTTCTTTCATGAGCGAAGTTGTTTTGGCCACCCCTTAAATATGTAACATATCAGAGAAGAGGGAAATGGGTATATTTATTCGCAGTAATATGAAGAGAGCAAAGAGGAAATGGGTATTTGCAAATGGTCTAAATTGGGTTTAAGTTCCCCACTTCTCTCTCCTTCTTACGCGTGCTAATAACACTCTTCGCTCTGGTAGCCGTTAAGGGTGATTCTTAATTGAGTACATTATTTTGAAGACTGGTCTAGGGGATATAATCCTAAAAGAAAATATTTTGTTAACTGGCTATGCAAACTAGACATACCTGACCTCTAAGGCCCCTAAAACCTCTTTTAAACTGTGTTAACTTCAAGCTATTTTGCTCTTATTTCGGAGTCAATGGCTGCAATGTTATTCAACATGAATTTTCTTCGTGTGGATTGTGACGAACAGATATGAAAAGACACTGTTGATTTGTAACATATTGATAATTAGTCATACGTTTTTAATAACACAGGTCTGCAAAATTAAGGGGCATAAAAACGTTTCTAAATATTTATGCTATTTTATGGTTTCTTGGGGTGCTGAAACCAAAACTGAGCTCAGATTTTCCCTATTACATAGACCTACTACTTTTCCACAACGAATGTAGTGTTATTGAATTTAATATGGAAAAGTGATGACGTTAAACATGTCCTGTGGCAAATATTAAAGGTATATTTTGCAAAAACCTATTAGATTTTCATAATTAACAACTCATATTTAGTCAAATGCTTTATACCGCCTTTTTCTCTTCATGGTAAAGTTGGACCTTTGTTGCTTTTCCTCTTATGTGAAAATCGAAAGATGTTCTTTGTGGCAGTTTTTTTTGTTCCCAATGACTGCTTCATGCTCTGATGTCCCATTCACAGGGGAAATATGGAAACATAGTGTACCGAGCCTGCTGACCAAGTAGTATACATAACTCTCTCAAATTTCCACAGATCATCCAGTTATGATCTTTATATTTTATCTTTGTAAGAACCAGCTCAAGATTCTCATAAGTTTCTTTAAGGTATAACGAAAGACCAGCAGGTGATGAAGCATACTTGTTGCCATTGTGCAAAAACACTTATCACTGCCATAAGACTTTTTTGGTATAGTCCGCGTCACCGTTTTTGGCGTGTGAAATAAGCAATGGGAACGTTAAGTGCGAGTGTTTTACATTTGCCGCAGTCTGTCTGACAACTGTTTGGCAAATGGCTGATGTGACGTGTATAGAAAGTGGTACCATTCTCAGCTGCACTAGCAACATGCTCACAAACTGAGCACTATATATCTAGGACACACGCCAAAAACGGTGACGCGAACTGTAGGAATCGATAATAGTTTCCATTCTTTCACTTCGTATTGAACATTAAACTTTTGCATAAAACCAGGAAGTACGGAGTAAATTTCTCTTCTGTATTCCTCTACCAATGAAGAAATGTTCCAGGTGCTAGCAAATTTAGAGTGAATCGGGGAGAGATGACTATTGGGGGAAGATGCTTATTTCTTTGTAGTTTCACATTCTTCCAAGAGAGAACCCCACCCGTATGCCTTCATGATAACTGAGACAGTTGAATGTCTGTAGAGTGTAAGCTAACTCATTTTGTGCACGTGTTCTTGCTGTGAGAAGAAGAAAAGGAAGAAAACAGCTCATTTTTCTACTATAAGATAATTGCAAAGGTATGTTAAAATTGTAATAAATCCTTGAATTCGTAGTAACTGTCAAACCTTTTTAATGGATATTGTAGTAGAGGTTCTAAAGTTTGTATTGTTAACAACCATCCGCCATCTTAGGTTGCGTCACAGCACTAGGCATCTTACCCCGATACTTGGGTAAGATCACTTTTTTCGGGGTAAGATGGCACCTTGTTGCAAGAGTTTTATTTTTTGGTTTATTGCAGGGAAATTGTAAACATTACGTAAGATCCTCTGATAGAAGTCAGTGGATTGTGTACAGTCTTCCACTTGCGATGGAATGTTATAACAGAGGGTATGAACTGTTTTAGAGCATCGCAAGCATACGGGATTTCTTACCGCACCCTTAAGCGCCTCCTAAAAAGAATGATGACAAAAAATGTACTGGCTTGAATTCATTGTGTGCAAGAAGTGATTTCACGAGTCTTGCACACGACAATAAAATATATGCAATGACTGTGTTCCCAAGTAGTGATAAACTAGTGAGAAAGTGTCCATGAGCTTTAGATTAAGTCAATTTTGTTATATACATGTATCAAACCGAGCTCAGGTAAAATACGTATCAGTAAATGTACTAATTGCATTTGCCATCTTACCCAACTATCGGGGAAAGATTCCTAGAGTGAAGGTAAGAAGGAAACCTGTATCAATAAACTAGGTAATTAATGTTTTCTGTTTTTTACCGAAAATATACTCGTAGTTTAAAAATACCTTTGAAATTTCAATATTGAATTCAAAACTAAATGAACAGTATCTTAAATTTTCTATCAAAGAAAAAGTTGGGGATCTTCCCCAATCCACTCTATTTATTTTAATCTTGAGCGGAAGAGCTCAGCTTTTTCCTTGGGTAATCATCAATCTCTAATTAAATCATTGAGTTCAAACTGGTAAACTATTCAGGACACTCACTTTCTACAACACACAGCCTTCTAGATTATATTTCTGATCCTCCTCAACTGGTTAGTACAAAATTTTACATTAGAGCACTGGGTTATGGATGCAGCATAATCGCCAGTATATTACAAATATAAAACATAAAATATAGTTTTGTGTAAAAATCGTGCATAATGTTCCATTTTTTATATCATTTCTGGCTTCAGCACACAAAAAATCACAAAGGAGAGTTAAATTGTTTAAAAAGTTTTTTTCATCGCAGGCCTGTGTAATTTAAGTTAATGTTTTTAACCTTTGGAAATCTTTTCTATAGTGAAATACGACTGAAACTTCAGGAGCTTTTTAAGATTGTGTGCACTTAGCGAAGCGCAACACAGAACTAGTTAAGGTCTGAGTTGTTGCATTTTTCCACTCCAAAGTTGAAGCGCGGTTCACAAAACTTAATTTTCAGAAATAAAAAGACTCCGATGACTTTGAAACCGCTGAAAACCGGATTGATGCTATACAGGAACAATTCTTCCGAGAATAACTTCAGAAATACTGGTTGGGCGGAAAGTAACTCCCTACATTATCCTTTACTACTCTTAAGAATCTGATCCTAGTATTAATATAATAATTTTAGTTTTAGAAGCAACAGATATATTTGTGACTTTTGTATCATTTGTTTAATACTCATGTTATTTTATCAAACTGGAACTGTCTCCGAAGGTGACCTTTGCTCTTTCGGGGTACTTTTCGTGTAACGTTCCATGTTTTATAATATGTTATTATTAAATAAATATTAAATATATCTTAATGTCACCTATCATCTGATATAATCTTATGCTCAAAACACTTCTCCCGTTCACCATTCATTCCAGTGCATCCTTCAGTAGGCAATTTCTAGAGATGAATAACGATCGGGAAAGCAAGACTAACAGCGCCGCAAAGTCGAAAACCCGCACGACAATGTTGCATACGTCGCGTCGCGTCGTTGACGTAAAGACTGCTTGTGAGTGTTTCGAGACGTCGAGATTGATCACTCCCGAAGTCCCGAACGTCAAGCAGCCTTGAATCGCCACAGTTGTTTATACCTGACTGAACTTTTATCTACTTTGGTAACTGTTATATATGTGTAAACAATCAAGTAGCCTATTTGAAACATCATCTCTACCTTTCAGTGTAAAATAATCCGTTCCGCAGTCTTTATTTAATTACTAGGCCCTTATTAAAAGGCTAGGATTTTTTTTTTTCATATGTTTGAGATCAAGTGTGCAATCTCAAGTAAAAAGATATTAGCGTTATGTTTTATGTTTCTTAGAAATGCAAATTTATTTGAGAATTATTTTTTTCTATTTACATAACTATAGGTAATATCATATAACCAGAACATTTTGATAACTAAGATACTGTTCTGTCTTTTTAACATATTTAAACATTTATAATGTTATTTATTTCAATTTTTTTTATTTTAGTAGGTTATTTTACGGCGCTTTATCAACATCTTATGTTATTTAGCGTCTGAATGTGATGAAGGTAATAATGCCGGTGAAATGAGTCCGGGGTCCAGCACCGAAAATTACCCAGCATTTGCTCATATTGGGTTGAGGGAAAACCCCGGAAAAAACCTCAACCTGGTAAATTGCCCCGACCGGGAATCGAACGCGGGCCACCTGTTTTTGCGACCAGACACTCTAAACGTTACTCCACAGGTGTGGACATTTTATTTCAATGATGTATGTTATTCAAAGTTACGAAATCTTTCCACTCTGACCAAATGCTATTTCGAGAATGATAAGCGAGACTCGAAACGCATGAGAATGACGAGACGAGACTCGAAAGACAAATGCGATGAACACAGCGAGCGAGAGCGGCAGTTAGTTTTGTTCATCTATAGCAGTCTCATCTCAGCCAGTTACCCAACCAATTCAGTTTTCCCTCCCTGATCAGTTGCAGCATGGTTCTTTCTTTACCCACTCTTTCCAATATAGCTTCATTTCTTATTCTGTCTATCCATTTAACACGTCCCATTCTTCTCCATATCCACATTTAAGATGTTTCTAGTCGCTTCTCTTCACTTGGTCGTAATGCCCATATTTCCGTCCCATACAATGCCCCACTCCACACTGGTAATTTCCACCTCTTAATTTCAGAGAAACTTCGCTGTCCGTTACGAACTAGAATTAGTTTTTTTTGTCGACTTATATTGATATACGGAAACAACTAGTGAATGTAGGTTTTCAAATTTCAAAAAATAACTTTCTAAATATACTGTTATTTGCCGATGATTTAGTTGTTATTCAGAATAGTGAGCCTGCCCTACAAAAATCTATTTTAAAACTTAATGAAATTGGTGAACAATGTAATATGAAAATTTCTCTAATAAAGACAAAGGTAATGGCATTTATAGAGAAGGAACCGATTAGAACAAAAATAGCTATAAATAACTGCTGCATAGAACAGGTAAGCCATTTTAATTATTTGGGAAGTGATGTTGGCTTTGATAAAGAATATGACGTAGACAATAAAATATGTAATTTTCAAAGAGTTTGTGGAACAATTAATAGAACATTTAGAAACAAAATACGTAAAGAAAGAAAATTAAAGTTTTATAAAGTCATTGCAGTACCTACGCTGGCATACGGAAGTGAGACATGGACATTAACCAAGAAGCAACAAAGCAAAATACAGACGACAGAAATGAAATTTCTAAGAAATGTGAAGGGATGTACGAAGAGAGGCTTAATAACAAATGAAAACATGAGAGATGAGTTAGAAAGTTTTAATATAAATGAAAGATTAAAAGATTTTAAACAAAATTGGAAAGAACATGTCGATAGAATGCCAGATACCAGACTTACTAAAGAAATAATGCAATATCATCCTAAAGGAAGAAGATCGGTGGGCAGACCTAGGAAACGACGGCTAGAGGACTTCGAAGACGGAACAGGCATTTGAGATTGCCTATACCATGGAGTGAAGAGTGAAGAAGAAGAAGAAGAAGAAGAAGAAGAAGAAGAAGAAGAAGAAGATATTGATATACAAAGTTCTTTTCGTTGTCAGTTAATTAGAAGGCGACAGATATTAAGGGAAATTTTAAATGACAAATTTTGGATCTGTAACCTCTTCCTAAAACAGCCGTTGCTTAGAACTTCATAGTATAATGGTCAGGGTTGCAAGACGAGTTGCTGGAAATCCGCGTCCATTAGTAAGAGGCTTGGCAAATATCCATGTCTCTGTAGCATATTATAGGGACGCTATATGAGATTGAATTCAAAGTTCATATGTTGAGATTCTGGTGGACTCTTGAGAATAATGTCTCTCAAAAGGATATTCCTCGACCTTGCTACCCCATGAAGTGGCAATGACTTTACCATCCCTTACTGAAAGATAGGAAACCCCTATGCCGTGTAGTCGAGTACATGAAACTTTAGTAGTCAACCAAAGCGAATAGGAAAAGGGAGCGGAGTTAAAACATAGTTCAATATGTAATTGAATTGAAAACTTCTTGGCAGGTTCATTATGTGGGATCAGTACTTCCAATTGGCAACTAGCAGTGCATAACGGTAACACTTGACTATATCTAAAGAATAACTTACAGCACATATTTACAGAAGTCCTCCACAGTGGCGGTAGTCGTAGAGTTTCTAGCTGCAAGTTCAGAATATTCAGATTCCATTCCCGGCATAGAAATGGAAAAATTTTACTACATCTGGTGGATGAGTGTTTGAGCCTCAATTAAACTTGACTTGTGTTACTCCAAAAAGTGGCTATGGTCCATTCTGTTTACATCATCATGAAGTTCTGCTATTTAAGAATGACATTCATTGATAGTTTTCTGCCCAACGGAAGGTCTTTCGCTGCAAATCCAGCTTTCTACAATCGTTCCTATTTTTCGCCTTTCTCTTAGTATCCGCTAAGAATGGCCATTATTTCATAATTGAAGGATTAAAAAAATAATCATAGTCCAAAAAATGTAACTTTGAGATATTAAGCATAGCCTATAGTGAGCGTATTGTAGCGGCCATCTACTGTATTAGTTGTTAGGGGAGAAAAACACCATAGGCCTATGTTATAGGAGTGAAAATTTTCAGTGGTTTCCTTAAAACAACCATAGTCCAAAGACATTCTTGTGAAAACAGTCATTGTCCAGCCAGGACGATGGTAGCAGCATTTACAAACATCCCATTCATATGTATCATTTTGAAACATTTATTGATACAATTTTGAACTGTAGTAGATTGACAGTTAGCTCTGTGGCAGCGTGTCTGACTAGCCGGCCCGGGTTGGATTCCCGGAGGGGTCAGAAATTTTCCATGTAAAATTTCTACCTCGGGACCAGGAGAGATGGCGGTGCACAACTTCTAATCACTAGATTGTGCACCAATATGCCTGGATTAAATCCCAAATCTCTCCGCAGTACATGTGAAGAGAAGGCATATGTCACTGTTGATAGTGATTCGTCCGTCGGATGGGGACGTTAAGCCTGGCGGCCCTTTTGGTGCTATTCGACAGGAGTAGGCTACGTGCCAGCACCGGGTTTCCCCTTTTCCATTCCTCATCATCATCATCATCACTCATCCCAGACACTACACTTACACGAACACTTATTTCCCTATTTCGACTATGCGGACATTTTACTGACTGACCTCTCCAGCGACAACAAAATGAAACTTCAACGTTCTCATAATTTGTGTGTAGGTTTTGTAAGCAATGTTCGTAAATATGGTCATATTACCCTATTCCTGGAAGCAATAGGTTGGCTTAAACTAGATAAGAAAAGAAATTTACATTCACTTCTCTTTCTCTTCGAAATCTTGAACTCTTCCATTCCTTCGTACCTGTCGTCTCTCTTCACTTACCTTTATGGTGGGAACACCATAATCTGAACACACGCTCTCGTCATGAAACAACACTAACAATACCATCCCATCGCACCTCTTCATGCTCATCTTCTTTCACAATAGCCCTGCCAAGACTCTGGAATTCGCTACCTGCTAGCATCAGGGACTGTCGAAATAAAATTGAATTCAAACGAAAACTTACTAGGCACTTGGTCAGTAATTGATTTCTTGTGAATAGTTTCTTTAACCTATCACAAAATATTTCAATATCCAGTAATTTCATGACTATACAATTTTGTTATTCTAGATTTAATTTGTAATTCAGTAAATATAAAATATTCTTTGTTTCTCTATGATAAATTATCTAGCTTTAATTATTTAGGTAATCTTTTCGTACTTTGATTTTTTTGTAATTGTAATTGTAAATTTAATACTAATTGTAATGTTATTTGTAATTGTAATTATAAATTTAATACTAATTGTAATTGTATTGTTCATATTGTAGTTGGAATCTCCTGGTAGAGGGGCAGAGAAGGCCTGACGGCCTTATCTCTATCAGGTTAAATAAATAAATACTACTAAATACTACTACTTACACATACACTCACCCTAGTACACGACATAACTCTTCACAGATACACATCATGTACAGTGTGACCCGCCGAAGTGGTGTACAACTATAAAATGGGTCACAGTCCTGCCATCTATCCGTAATATGCGGAACCCGAATCCCGCAAGTGAAGTGGGTAGGCATTGCATACACACACACAGATTGACAGTAACTTACTGCTTCTTGCGTACGCAGCAAAAGTCAACTTACAGAAAAGTACCTTAGCACGTGAATTAGTTATGAAGTCATCTTAGCGGCAGAAGTAACTCCATGCCTCCCCTTCAAGGACACTAATAGAATAACGTCCCTTTTAACCCTTAAAACCGCTATTGCACGCAAATATCTAACTCTTAACCAGGGACTCGTGTACCTGCATAATCGGGTAAATTCGTGTTGGGTTCGTTAGACGAGTGGTTTAAGGCGCATAAGTTCGCAGGTTCGCGTCCCAGCCACTGCAGTGAATTGAACCATGTAAACAATTGCTATAATGGTACGCGTGGAAACTGGCGGGGTTTCAGTTGACTACAGTTGAAATGATTTTGCTCCTTTTTTAAGAAAAAAAATTACAAAATGTCTGTTTATTGTTTTAATCAGGTGCAATGTCCTTAATTTTATATAAATTAAAGAATATCAACGTATTTTATATATAACATACAATTTACAACATATATCATGTCATGACCATAATACTAGCTAGCCACTATAATGGACGCATGGATCCTAAGGGTTAAAGGAAGTATTTTGGATGTCGTATAGTCTAAAATCGAAGTGTGCTCTAACTTGTTTTACATAATATAATTTTTCATAGAAGTCGGTTCAGCCGTTATACAGGGTGATTCAGATCACCCGTAATAGTCATTTATTTCAGAAACTAGTGCATTAAAATTTTCGAGACAAAAATATTTATCATTAAAGCACATGTGAACCTTCACTTGAGCATGATTTCATCAATCAGCCGTAAAAAGAAGTAGGGTCAGTGGCGTATTACTTTAAAATTTGAAATGGGAGTCGTGGTCAAATATGGTACCATTTGATAGAGCTGTTCAAAACAAACAACTTTCATAGGAAACGTTTTTATTAATTCCTACTCTTTCAATGAGAAAACGTTTCCTATGAAAGTTGTTTGTTTTGAAGAGCTCTTTCAAATGGTACCATATTTTGCCACGACTCCCATTTGAAATTTTAAAGTAATACTGATTGATGAAATCATGCTCAAGTGAAAGTTCACATGTGCTTTAGTGATAAATATTTGTGTCTCGAAAATTTTCATGCACTAGTTTCCGAAATAAATGATTGTTACGGGTGGTCTGAATCACCTTGTAAAAAAAATAGGCCTACAGACAGACATAGAAACGGTAATTTAAAAATTCTAGCCAGTAGCCGGATAGTCGATCTTGACTGTTAAAGAGCTGTAGCGCCACGGATTATTATTATTATTATTATTATTATTATTATTATTATTATTATTATTATTATTATTATTATCTTCATCTTCTTACAGGATAGGTAGGCCTACTTCGTCAATTTAAGAGTAACAAATTATATAAGCTATATCCATAATCGAGTAGTTGCACAAAAAAATATGCAAATCCTTAGAGTTCCAAGGATTATACATATTACGACAGAAGCCGTGAATAATAATCTGCACACTAGAATCACTTCTGATTTAGTTTGTAATATCGTTTCTTCTAAATTTCGCGAAGTAAAGAAAGATAACTGAAGATTCGGAGATTAATGTTGTGTTTATTTTTCTTCTTGCCTTGTATTCCTTTCAGCTTGCCAATCGCTCTTGCAAAGAGCTGGAAATATATTGCTGCTTTGTGCTTTAGCAGTGAGTTTGTAACTCTTGTGTTAATGAACTGAACCCTTAACTTTATTCGTGAGCTCACAATTGTGTTTGTTTTCAATATTATTACGGAGAGATACAGTGTTTGGAATCCTTAAGGAGGGAGACAGGTGAAATTTTGATCCATTTTCAGTCTAAAATCGCATTTTCGTTTTCTTGTGAAAAATGAACCACCAATCTCTTATTTAGGCCTATATGTTGAGCAAGTTTCAATGCTCTGAGGCACTCCAAAGCATAAAAATTACATATTATATTATAAATTGCTGCACTCTTGAACTTCAATTCCGTGCAAATTTTACGAACCGTTTTCTCACACTTTGGTTTACAATACATTTCGTCAGGTTCGAAGTGTAAAGGATCTTAACAATTTCGATGCTATGAACATGAAAGTATAGAGTTCTATAGAGTGATGTATTTAGAACTGACACATTTCTTTCATTAATTGTTTCAAAACGAATTGTGCTAGCAACAACTTATTATACCTAAAATGTAGAGGAATTTTGGGAGATTATTTACCTCTATAGCAAATGTTGAAAATGTCCTCCATCCTGCATAAGGCACAACTCAACACGTCGTTCCATGTTACTGGCCACTCGTTGGAGGACTTTGTTGTTAGCTTGAATCTCCTGTGTGATGTTGTGCTTCAGATCGTCCAATGTCTGGGGTCGTGTGGCGTAAACCCACTCTTTTAAGTAACCCCATAGAAAGAAGTCCGGCGTTGTCAAATCCGGAGATCTCGGTGGCCACAGGTTCCTGGAAATTATTCGGTCATCACATAACCGGATAAATGGAACCATGCTTCAACTGTGAACCATGTGATGGACAATATGGCAGGATTTTGCACAATGAACGTCTGAAACCAACGACAATAATTCAATCTTTTATCCTTATCTGGTTCCTGTAGCTGATGAACAACCGTAACCCTATATGGCTTTAGGCTCTCTGACACATTGAGTAGGTGTACCCTGTCTCCTGCGACAAACGCCTTAATGATTTTTTGGGTGACTGCTCCAGTCGTGCTCTTTCGTCAACAACAACCGTGGGAAGCCTAGATGAACGATACTTGCCCTTTTCACTCATCAGAGATCCAGTTGTTTCCAATTTGTTTACCAGTCCCAGTATTGTGTTTCTTTTGGGAGGATTGCGAACACCAAATTCTCTCTGGTATGCCCTTTGAGTAGCTGTGGCCACCGAGATCTCCGGATTTGACAACGCCGGACTTCTTTCTATGGGGTTACTTAAAATACAGGGTTTACGCCACACGTCCCCAGACATTGGACGATCTGAAGCACAAAATCACACAGGAGATTCAAGCTAACAACAGAGTCCTCCAACGAGTGGCCAGTAACATGGAACGACGTGTTGAGTTGTGCCTTATGCAGGATGGAGGATATTTTCAACATTTGCTATAGAGGTAAATAATCTCCCAAAATTCCTCTACATTTTAGGTATAATAAGTTGTCGCTAGCACAATTCGTTTTGAAACAATTAATGAAAGAAATGTGTCAGTTCTATATAAATCACTCTGTATATAGTATAGTTAACAAAATAGCGCATGGGTTTCATGATTAAATTGATACTTTTTGAAATAAAAATGAAATATTTATAGTGACAATGGACAATTTTTATCTTTAGTTATACAGTGGTTACAAAAAACATTTTTTCTCTTTTTTTAGTAAAGATATAGGAAAACTAATATAAAGGGCTTTCATTTAAAAATTTCCCAGTCTAAATAAATGATTATTTAAATTGAATTCAATTTAAACAAAAAACACGTCAATTTAGATATTGAGAGGGAAATCTGAAACCAGGCTTAATAGCATGTTAGATTTCATCCCCCACCCTCAGCCTCTCCACTTTGAAATTTCAAATTGCACCCCTATATTTTTATACTTAAATCTGAAAGAGCATTCAATTGTTTATATACCTCATTCATTTGTTTTCGCATCTTTTGTTTTCTACCATCACCTGACAACCTAGCCTATATTTTTTTTTATTATCAGTTGCTTGTAGGATGAAAACACAGCTTATTTTGTGTAATTCCCTAAAATTAATCAATAAGGATGATATATGTTCTCTCTTGAAGGGTATACACGATTTTAATAGTACATTATGCAACGAGCCTATAATGATAGTAATTAAGAATCGAACAAGGATATTTATGAAACGAGCGCAAGCGAGTTTCATAATTTTCATACAAGCTTCTTAATTACCATTATAGGCGAGTTTCATACGACTTTTTATGCTCGACCATATTTCTAACTTCAAATTACCGGTATTCAGATGTATACATTTTATTTGTATCTGACAAGATCGGAAGTGACCTTGTTATAGGTCGTGAATTGTGAGATGTGCGCAGACGCGTAAGTATTGATTTTTTCCGAGGAACAATAATGTCATTGACCTTTACGTAGTCCCGTTAAACTTGATAATATTATAATATTATAACCTTGCTTATTGAATTCGACATTGAAAAACGAGATGACAAATTGAATTTATTTTAATATTATTTACAATTAACGCTAGTTATTATAGTAACAGAACATAACCTTCTGCGACAGTATTGGATTTCCAGCCTCCGTGACTTTTCGCTAATTCTCTTTCGATTGCATATCCGAGAATAATCGATACTTGCGGTTTTATAGCGGTACAAAGCTGACTTGTCATTGGCTGAACACATATAAGCTGAGTTATCATTGGCTGAAGACCTGTACTTTAATGAGTAGGTGTGCTTTAATGACATGCATTAAAGGACTGCTACCAGATGTATAATTAGTACATTTCGGCACGGTCGAGCATAAAATAATTTAATACACAAACATGACTATTATATGAAACTCTCAATAAGTTTTTGTAGCATTATTCTCTTCAGCTCTAATCAACAATAACAACAATCCAGGTTGTCAGGCGACGACAGAAAACAAAAGATGCGAAAACAAATGAATGAGGTGTATAAATAATTGAATGCTCTTTCATATATGCTCTCATATAAATTGAGGGAAAGAAGGCAGAGGACGGACACTGGAAAGTTTTCTTTTCTCAATCATACTATCAGGGACTGGAATGCTTTACCTGCAGACTTACTAAAGGCTTTACCAACAACCAAAAATGCATTTAAAATTAGGCTTAAGGACCTTACTAATAGACGGTAATTATACACAGTATTTAAAGGGTGTAAATGTTATGTTGTTACTGAAGTGTTATATGAGTGAAGAATTATGTTGTGTCATTGAAGTGTGTTGTATCAGTGAAGAAGTATGTCGTGTCAGTGAAGTGTGCTGTGTAAGTGAAACGTGTTCCTGTCAGTGAAGCTTTATAGTTTATAGTGGCAGTGCAAAGAATTTGAACAGTGAAATGTTTTTGAAGTGCTAGTGAAATCAGGATAGAATCAGTGAAATGTGTCGTAGTTCCAGTGCAGTGAGTGAGTTGACAGCGAAATGAGTGTAATATTGAAAGGTACTTGTGCAGATATGAACATATAATCGTGAGTTTTACTTCGATCTTAGTTTTAAGATACAAATTAGAATATTTCAAATGTTATTTTAAGTGATCGTTTCATTTAATTTAGTACATTCCCTGTTGTTATTATTATTATTATTATTATTATTATTAGTAGTAGTAGTAGTAGTAGTAGTAGTATTAATATTAATTATTAGTATTATTATTAATTGTATTTTTAATTAATAAGTTTATTATTGTCATTATTGAATGTAATTAGTTACCACTGCCACCGGGTATATACCCATTGCAGTGTGAATAAATACATACATACATACATATTTAAGTATAAAAATATAGGGGTGACCTTTGAAATTTCAAAGTGGGGTGGGCTAGGGGTGGGGGATGAAATCTAAAATGAAATTAAGTCTGGTTTCAGACCTCCCCCTCAATATCTAAATGGACGTGTTTTTTGTTTAAATTGAATTCTATTTCAATAACTAGTTATTTAGACTGGGAAGTTTTGAAATGAAAGTCCTGTATGATGTTTTTCTAAATGTCTTGCAAAAAAAACATTTCATACAATTTAACTGAAAAATTGAGCGATCCATTTGATTTTTAATTATGCAAATTTTAAAATATATTTTTGTTAATAACTCTGAAACTAATTCACTGACAGAAATGCAACTTTACCACATTATTATCTATCACACCGTGATTATGTGTACAACAAATCAAGGACGTAGCTTCAAAAATATAGAAAGTAGAAATTTCACCCATCACCCCCTTAAGATTGTAGGTTTAATTTTTTGTATTTTCCCTATGTTCGTAAAGTGTAAAAATGTGCATATTAATATGACTACGTCCAACGATGTACCTCGGGCAATAGCGTGCTTGACTACTGATGCCAGACTGCATTCTAGCGTGGGTTCAATTCCTATTTGGGATGAAAAATGATTGAACAGTCGTCGGCAAACATAATGATGGCGTTAGTTAAATGTAAGGCACTATCATTAATATACAATAATAATAGGCTAATAGTGGCCCGATCACACCCCTGGGGAATCCCTTTGGTGATTTCTTTGCTCTATGAACGAAATAAATAGACAGATGTGAGTAATTGGGCATTTATTTATATCATAAACATATAATGCTCTTCACTTCATAATGAATTCCACGCATGAAATTGTACACTTGTCCCATTGCTCTGCTCTGAAGCTTTTTTGTTCCTAAAGAGAAGAAATCTATATTCTGGTGTTGTTTTCACTTGATCATTAGCGTCGAATTTGATTCCTCTGAGGGCGTCTTTCATGGGACCAAACATGTGATAGTCTGATGGTGCGGGATGTGAAATATAAAGGGGATGTGGCAGAATCTCCCAGACTAGTTGTCGAATGTGTTCGTCGGTGGTTTGGGACAATGAGGACTAGCTTTCTCAGAAAATTGGTGTAATGCTTGCAATTTATTTTATGACTATCCTTCAAAAGTTACAGTAAATTTCTCCTTTAATATCTCAAAACAGAGACATCAATACTGTGCGTGCAGATTTTTGATATCTTAATACATTTTTTAAAATATTAGATGAATGCTTTCATTCTATATCTTGACTCCTGGGGTCTGGAAGTCTTAAAGTAATGTACTAGGCTTGTTTCATCCCAAGTAATATTTCGTATATCATTAATTTACCTAAGCCAAATAGCGATTCTTCGGTTCACTGAATATCTTAATATATTTTCTTTGTTTTCATCTATAAACATCTGGACACATCTTGGACATATTTCTGATAGTAAGAAGATTATGGACAATAGAGTGAACATTCTCATACTTGCATGTAACCTTAATGCCGTATATGCAATAGGTACTAGTGGTTCTCTTCAAGGATCATCATATGAATATCCTCTTGAAGCGTTCGTGTCGAAGCTTCGATTATTCTCCCTGGCTATCATAATCGTCATTCCACAACAGTCATTTTACGGTTTTGAAAGTTACTAACTCGCTTACAAAGTTGACACGGTTTCTACAGTTTATACTATACTGTCTGTATATTTTTAAATTTAGGGTTGGGCAGGTAAAATTGGTCCGTGTCATCTCATTTAATTTGAAACAAACTTAAAAAAAATAATAATGTGCATAAATAAAGGCGTCCTGTACTAGCCTTCATAATAGATGCTGAAAGTGCCCTCCGCACACTTCTAGACACTTCTGTGCACGATTTAACAGGTTAATATAGACACGTGCCATTTCGTCACGGGTGACAGTGAGGATGCTATTCCTGATGTTATTCTTTAGTTCATCAATAGTATGGGGATTCTGCTCGTAGACTTCCCCCTTCAAAAACCCAATAAATAAAAGTCGCATGTCGACAAGTCCGGTGACCGCGGTGGCCACAAGTCTTTGCTCATAGTCCGCACTTCACTGAACATCTGACGAATACGCGTAAGTGACCTCTCAGATGTGTGAGATGTTGCTCCATCGTGCTGAAAGAAGCAATAATTATGCTCCTCTTCTGTTAGTTGGGGATAAATTCATCCAAGAAGGTATACATCCGTATTGACTGTGGTGTCGCAGAATATTGGACCGATAATGCGTTTCGCGGTCAAAGCGCACCACACACCGATCTTTGGGTCGCTCGTACACTAGATTAGATTGCTGTTCTGGAAGTTTACATTTCCCGATAGATGAAACCAAGTCTCATCAGTCATGATAAACAACAGCGGGTCCAAACGACCATCTGTAAACATA
This sequence comes from Periplaneta americana, assembly GCF_040183065.1. NCBI lineage: Eukaryota > Metazoa > Arthropoda > Insecta > Blattodea > Blattidae > Periplaneta > Periplaneta americana. The sequence continues at coordinate 168,434,970 of NC_091119.1, read as the reverse complement.
TTCAACAACCAGCGGCAGAAATTTACACGTTTATCCTTATCAGGCTCCTTCAGCTGTTGCACAGCTGTCACTCGGTACGGTTTGAATTTCAAAGCCTTCAACAAACGTCCACAAGTTCTCCTATTCGTGTGGACCTGTTGAGCCAATTTCGTGCTGAATTTTCAAGGACTCGTAGTCATCATTTTCTGAATTCGCGCCGTAAGTTGAGGTGTCCGGACAGAAGGCGCTCTGTTTCTTCTTACATTTTCAATGGATCCAGTCATACGCCACCAAATATTGAATACTGCTTGTCGCTGGTATTGGGCGAAGCAGATATTTGTCCCTGAACAATTCCCGTGTTTCCTTGATAAAGCTGGTACGTATGTACACCTCTGTAATGAATATTCGCTCTGGTATTGAATATGTCATGCTTATTCAGAAAACAATCCTTCTTATTCACAAAACAACTATTTAGATTACAACAACAAACAGAACAGTTTATAAATCATTTTCAAGTTATAGCATGTAACAAGCAACAATGTAACTAAACATGCGGAAGAAAGGATAGCCATCATAATTTCAAATCAAATGAAATGAGACGGGTCGGTTTTATCTGCCCAACTTTGTATAATTCTGTAGGTATCATACCTTCCGCTACAATAAATTTCTGACAGTGTGGAAAAGAAAGCCTTACGGCCTTACTCTACCAGAATGAAGGGAATGAATGAATGAATGAATGAATGAATGAATGAATGAATGAATGAATGAATGAATGAATAAGTGAGTAAATAAGTGAGTGAGTGAATAAATGAGTGAGTAAATAAGTGAGTGAATGAATACATGAATAAATTAGTAAATGAATAAATAAGTAAATCAGTGAGTAAATGAATAAATAAGTAAATAAGTTAGTAAATGAATAAATAAGTAAATGAGTGAGTGAATGAATAAATAAGTAAATAAGTGAGTAAATGAATAAATAAGTAAATAAGTGAGTGAATGAATAAATAAATACATAAGTGAGTGAATGAATAAATAAGTACATAAGTGAGTGAATGAATAAATAAGTACATAAGTGAGTAAATGAATAAATAAGTAAATAAGTGAGTAAATGAATGAATAAGTAAATAAGTGTGTAAATGAATGAATAAGTAAATAAATGTGTAAAAGAATGAATAAGTAAATAAGTGAGTAAATGAATGAATAAGTAAATAAGTGAGTAAATGAATAAATAATAAATAAGTAACTGAATGAATAAATAAGTAAATAAGTGAGTAAATGAACAAATAAGTAAATAAGTGAGTAAATAAATGTATAAGAAAATAAGTGAGTAAATGAATACATAAATAAATAAGTGAGTAAATGAATAAGTAAGTAAATAAGTTAGTAAATGAATAAATAAGTAAATTAGTTAGTGAATGAATAAATAAGTACATAAGATAGTAAATGAATAAATAAATAAGTAAATAAGTGAGTAAATGAATAGTTAATGATAGAATTAATGATTGAATAAAGGATATATATTACTGTTATTAATTAACGTATGATATTTTATATGTTTTATCTATCTTATTAGTGACTGTAAAGTAGTAACCAATGTTGCTGGCGTATTTTCAAAAACATGTGGCATGTAACTAAGCGCATTAAGTTATAAGCATTTCTCCATTAGTCGAAGTCCAAATCTGAAACAATCGAAAAGGAAATCCTGTTTCTTGTAGGAACCTACAAACTGAATTTTATAGAAATTAACTTTTCCTTTGCTAGATTTCACACATTTTCTTGCAAAAAGTCGTAAGTAGTATATCCTAATAATAACCGATCCTGAACGATGCCGGAACTTTAACTATATTGTTTTATATTTTGGAAAAGAAAAAAATTATAAACAAACTTATGATAAATATTTCATATGTAATATACAGGGTGAACCGTAAGTAATGATATTAATTTCAAGGGGTTATTCTTTGGAATATTTCAAACCGAAAAGTTTAATACAATTTTTTGCTCGTTTTTGCTTCCTTTTCGAGATAAAAATTGTTTTATATGAAATATTTGATAGCGTGTTTTCGGAAAGCCATTGGTTGAATTTCCAATATGATCAGTCAATTAAAGAGAGCAGTGTATTAGTTAGAAGGCCGGAGAAAGAAAACCATTCCGGGAGGCCGAGACGTAGATGGGAGGATAATATTAAAATGGATTTGAGGGAGGTGAGATATGATTATAGAGACTGGATTAATCTTGCTCAGGATAGGAAGTAGGAACCGACGGCGGACAATGATCCTCCGGGTTCCTTAAAAGCCATTTGTAAGTAAGTAAGTAAGTTGTAAGTATATTAAGGTAACTTAAATTTTTTCAATGTTTCTTTTGGCCTGTAAATTTGTAGAAATTTGATCTGAACAAATCTAACTTCTTGTCTTGCAAAATAATTGTTCAGTATTACATTTGTTCGAATGAAATTTCTGCACATTTGTAGGACGAAACTAGGATTCTTTCAAGCATTTATTATCATGATACACTGCTCTCTTAAACTGACCGAGTATATTGGGAATTCAATCAATGGCTTTCCCAAAACACCCTTTGAAATGTTTCATGTAAAACAATTTTTATCTCGAAAAGGAAGCAAAAACGAGCAAAACTGCTTATTAGACATTTTTGTTTGAACATCTGGTAGCGTTCAATCTTAAACTTGTTAAGCTACATACGCTGCTGAAGTTGTTTTGACGAAATAAATTTCAAACATCCGAACACACGAGACACAGTGATCTTCATTGTGTACATTTCATCCTTCGTTTCCAAACTATATACTGCAAGTCTTTCTTATCATCTACACCATTTGTTCAAAACTTTTCTCATATGAAAACCTTTTAAAAGTAGGATGAAAACTTTGAACACAATCACTGTCGAAAGTTGAGTGACTTTTAACTGAATTTAAGTGAAAGAAGAGAGAAAAATATATTAACTTCTAGCACGCCTTTTTAAAATTAAAAATATGACGTCAACAGCTATGGAAGCTCGAGACAAGCGCGGAATTAGAGATGAAGTGTTTCTTTAACATCATCGGTAAGTACAGACGAGTGGTCAGCAAGAATTTTTATTTGCCTTAATAATACCAAAAATTATTTCTGTCGTTTAATCGCAGAATCTTTACTAAATTGATACAGAAGAGACTAAAATGTTTTTTGTCTCGTTCTTAATGAAATCTAGGTCGGTGATACCACGATTAAAATGTTAAGTCACTGGATGTGATGTTCTGTACCTAATTTTGGGATACATCACACTAAAAACGGGAGCGCGGAAATTTAAGGAGTAACGGTTCAATGATGGTGGTCGCGGATTCGATTCTCTGTCATGGATGGGCATTTACTGGTTTACGAAGTGGTACTTGACGTTTCCAAAAAGAACAAAACCTGAATAGCAGTCAGTGTCGTACAGCCATTTATTTATTCATTACTTATTTATTTATTTACTTATTTATTTACTTATTTACTTACTTTCTTATTTATTTACTTACTTTCTTATTTATTTACTTACTCTCATACATATTTACTTACTTTCTTATTTATTTATTTATTTATTTCTTATTTATTTATGTATTTATTTATTTATGTAGTTTTTATGAATTTATGTATTTATGTATTTATTTATGTACAGTATTTATGTATATACTTATTTATTTATTTTGTCTCAGTGTCAAATACAAGAGAAAGAAATGCCATTTACCTATCGATGTTTGAAAATGAGTTGTGACAAATTATTGTCGCGCCACACTACACATTCTTTTAATTCACGTTAGAAACATTCCATTACTCCCTTCGTACGTATTGTCGAGGGCAGTGAAGACTCCAGCTCTGATACTGTTCTTCAATTCCAAGATGGTGATAGGACGTGTTTGTAAGAGTTCTTGCTTAAGGGGTTAGGCACAGCTTACAGCAGTAAAATTTTGGAAAAAATTCAACATCTTTTTCCTCCATTACTGTATCTTGGACAATAATGAAAATTGGTATGTGTAAAACACTGTCCTGCTGCTGTATAAAAAATATTTTTACGGTTAAAAAAATATTTATTTTATTTTTCAACATTCAAAATGGTGGCAGTTCACTGTGCAGTGATGAAGTGTTTCCCTCATAACTCATAAACTTATTTACTTTTTCATGTTCTCTTTCTTTTATTTTATTGCTGAAACTCATGGTTACAATGTCATGCTCTTTCAACTACATTCCTTAATAAATAATATTTTTGTGTTAAAGAAAATACTGATGGTTGACCATTTTTTAAAATTATTTTATTTTTGTGAGACAATCTGTCAAAGGTAGAGAAGTGATTTTGCATCATATTGTAGATATGACATGCATAAATACACACAAAAAATTTCATCACAGAATGTTGGATAGTTTTTGAGTTATGAGGGAAATGCTTCATCACAGAACAGTGAACTGCCACCATTTTGAATTTTGAAAAAAAATATATAAATAATTTTTTTAATCATAAATATATATTTTTCCTATAACAGAAAGACAGTGTTTTACACCTACTAATTTTCATTATTATACAAGATACAGCAATGGAGGAAAAATGTTGAATATTTCCAAAATTTTACTATTGTAAGCTGTACTTTATCCCTTAAGGTACCCTCAACCCCAGTAGGAAGAAATAAGCAGTTGTTAGATCTGGGGACCGGGACGGCCAAGGAATGTCATCGTCTCGAGAAATGGCTTTCCGTGAAAAGATCTTTCTCAGTGTCCTTTCACTCCGTCTTGGTTCAAGATTACAGACAGATGCAGTGTTTCTGAAGGAACTGACCCACCTTGCAATGGTGCGAGCATCTGGCAATCTTCCATGACGACATAAGTTCAAGTGTCGTCTGAATATATGCTGTATAGCAATTTAAGAATCTTTCTTGAAATAGATCTCTACTGTGAAAGCACGTTGCCCTGCAGTGCACACTTCACTTACGTTGTGAGTTTAAAAATGCTCTTTCAACATTGCCTCATCCTGTATATCAGGCAACTTCGCGTTACAGTGTTTATAGATTTTATATTTAAGATTATAAAAATGTATTTTTATTACAATTCAGAAAATGAAAATTGAGAATGTGGAGAGAATATTTTGTAGCATTTCCAGGGTGACTTTAGCACAGGCTTCAATAATACGGTTCTTTAAATGTTCCACATTATCAATTTTCTCTTCTTATACCAAGCTCTTTATGTAACCCCAAAAGAAAAAATCAAGGAGTGTTAAATCTGGAGACCTGGCAGGCCATTCTACTGGTCCACGCCGACCAGTCCGATGTCCAGGGAACTGTTCGTCAGTCTGCTGCAACACTTCTGTAGTTTAACCTGCCAGAATGAAGAATGATATCAATTCTTTCCTCTTTCGATAATGCCATCACGAAAATCAAGAAATTTGTTATAGGAAAGCTTCAAATAATCACAACAATGCATTGAAACTGTCACAGGTTAACCAAACAGTAAAGCAGGAAACGTTAATTATCAGAACTGCATAAAAATAATTTTTCCAAAGCCTCCTTAGTACTGTGCCAAGTTAAAAAATATCTGTAGATACAGTAACTAATGTTTGTGTCATCATGACAGTTATCTTTAAATAACTTGAAAAGGATTAGAGGTATCTCAAAACGGATTGCACCGTTGATTTTTTCAGAAAATTTCACATGAGTTTGGGTACCTACATAACCCCCTTTCCATTTAAAATTTCAAAGTTGCATCCAAAATGGCGGCTTTTGAGATAGGCTAGCTGAGGACTAGAATCGAATGTGTCACTGGTAGAGCATTGGTCTTACAAATACTGGTAACACCTATAGTAATCGAAAATCAAGCATATGGAAGATATTTATATGGTTCCAGACTTTTGATTCACCCTGTATAATGAAAAAATAGTACATTATGCAACGAGCCTATAATGGTAGTAATTAAGACGCAAGTATGATTGTTTATGAAACGAGCGCAAGCGAGTTTCATAATTTTCATACGAGCGTCTTAATTACCATTACAGGCAAGTTTCATACGACTTTTTATGCTCGACCATATATTTCTAACTTGAAAGTTTTCAAAATTAGGTGTTTTTAGTTTTATGTGCGAACTGACCTGAATTGTGAGATGTGCGCAGACGCGAAAGTATTGATTTTTTCCGAGGCCGAATGTCATTGACCTTGGCACAGAACAAGAATGAACATTAGTCTGATATAACGTGGAAATTGATTTAGAATTGAAAAACGAGATGACAAATTGAATTTATTTGAATATTATTTACAATTAACACTAATTATTATAGTAACAGAACAAAACCTTCTGCGACAGTATTGGATTTCCAGCCTCCGTGACTTTTCGCTAATTGTCTGTCGATTGCATATCCGAGAATAATCGATATAACAGTACAAAGCTGACTTGTGATTGGCTGAAGACCTGTACTTTAATGAGTAGGTGTACTTTAATGACATACGTTAAAGGACTGCTACCAGGTGTATAATTACTACATTTCGGCATGGTCGAGCATAAAAAGTATTTTATAATATTCGTGATAATAAGTTTTAACTCTTCTTTTAGAAGGAAAACGGTTTCTATAATTTCTGATAATTCGACATCATAAATAAATAGGCAGCTCTTGTAAATAAATGAGTATTCCTGAAGTATGTCAAAGGCAAACTTCGCGTTGCAGTGTCTGCATTTCTGTGAAAGAAACAGTATCTAATAAAGCACCAACTCTATAGCTTTACGAGTCTGTATAAACATTGCATTTTAGGAACCCAACTACAGCTCGAAACAAAGAAGCTCAGACTGTGAGAGCTCTAATGCTAAGAACCTCAAACTGCTCCACACTCCTGATAAATATTTGAATGCAAATGCCCTCAATCTTCTGGCCGATGATAAAGCATTCAAAGGGGCTACTGGAGGAGCCATGGAAGGATGATGAGGCATGGGAGAGCGTAAATGGTATGGAGGTGCCTTACTAAAAATTTATGATCCACATTCTGGTATGGGAGATGTTTGCAGGATAGCTATCCCTATTCTTTGTTTTGAAGCTACCCTGAGGCGAATCAATGCAAACTAGTGGGTGCGTTCTAAGCGAGGAATACTCGGCTTGTTCCTCATGCTGTCGTTGTCAAGACGTCGGATGTCAGTATCGTAAGATGATGGAAGACGCCGTCGCCTCCTGTCAAGGAACATCTGATAAATCGTCACACGAGCTGCGGTCCCTTAGAGACGAAATCTGTGTTTTTATGTAGCAGTTTCCGTGGGAATCTGAAAAATTACACGTTATTATGTTGATGGCCTCGGATCGGTTGAAACGTTAGCAGAACAAGCAGCAAGATGAATGGACCCGCTTAGTCACAAGATTCAGGATTATAAATTGTACGCGTTTTGAACTGTATTGAGCGGTGGAGCTTTATATTACGTTGCGGTCAATACGGGCGTACATTTTGAACTGTAGAATCTTGCCGACGTTATGCCACTTCATGTGCCTTCTAATAGGGATATTTTATGCGAAGTTTTACCGTTAGATGGCAGGACGGTTCCATGCGGCACAGGGCTATACCCTATTATGCCATATGCTACAATTCATTACATTCTCCCGCTTGTTAGTTTTCTGTGCGTGTCAAAATTATATTTATGCTCGACCATGCCGAAATGTAGTAATTATACACCTGGTAGCAGACCTTTAACCCTAGCAATACCAAGCTATTTTGATGACGTGCAGTACCAAGGGGGGGATATTTTGTGACCACTATATAAATGTTTAATTTTGAGCATTTTTTAAACATTTGTAATCGGGAAATAGCATATACTACTATAAAAGATAAAAATTTAAACATCATTGTATATTTTCGAACAATTTACTTCAACAAAACAGTCTGGAAAATGTTACGCATTACTATCTTCACACTCGTTGTTACATATTGAACAATCCACGGTTTCCTTGTTATAGGCTACTTATACCAAACTTACAATCTGCAAATAGTGTGTACTATACGTATACATAAAGCAAAAAATGTTTAAATGTTGTCGTATATTGTTTAGCAAGTACTTGAATGCAACAGTCCGGAAAATATAATAGAACTGGAAAATATTATGCGTCACTTTCTTCACATTAGTTCTCACACAGTGAACAGACCACAGTTTTCTTGCTTTGTTTACCACTCTTACAATCAGCGAATAGTAAGTTATGTACTATCATGAAAGAAAAAAATTGAAATGTCATTGTATATGTTCCAACAAATACTTCAGTGTAAGTCACAAAATAAATTGTAAAATGCTACACATCACTTTCTTCACACCCGTCCTCACATATTGAACAGACCACAGTTTTCTTGCTATGTTTACCACATGTGTACCTTTTACAAACACTGCAAATGATTGTTGTCTTGCTCACTTTGTTGTACTTTTCTATTTTTGATCGGCAGTCTCTAGTGCACAAATGGCATCGACCCTTACCACCGTGAACGTCTTTTGCACCACTTGTCTGCTTGATTTTCCTTTTCAGAATTCCTTCCATTCCCGAAATCACACACTTCTGCAGTCCTGCAACATTTCTTGCCCGTTCTTCAATATACGGAGTTATGAGCTTCAATCCCAATTCTTGTAGATAAAGTCGCCGCTGATTTGGTTTCTTCTTATTCCAGTCTGGAAAGTTCAGTATAAATGTGGTGTTAGCCATTTAGAGCTGCTATATCAACAAGTGTGTAGAAAATTGACACTGGCCATCTTCTGGTAGCTCTTTTTGTTGAATATTTGCGTACCATTCGATCCACTGTGTCGACACCGCCTTTAGTGTCATTGTAGTATAGATTTATTACCGTTTTCTTCTTTGGATCAGATAGTGCACCAATTGCATCATCATAATGTTGAGTGGATAACATAAGAAGGTTCCTCTTAGGTTTTTCACGAGGGATGTATGAAACAATTGTAGTTGGAACACTTCCAGTATCAGGATCACTGAATGCAAATTTACTGGAATATAATTCTCTTCCAGAAACTTCTTTGAGTTCTTGAGGAATGTGTTTCCTATTTGCCTGCAATGTTCCAACAAGAGTTAGCTTGTGATTGTTCCATAGATCCTCAGCCAAGTCAACAGATGTGTAGTACCTATCTGTGGTTACATTGCGCCCGGAGTTATTTATAGGATGAACCAAACGTTTTACGACAGCTGTAGCTGAATTTGTTTGTTGCGCTGCATTCTTATTCTTCCCTGCATATGGTTCCATACTGATAACATATCTTGACTTTGAATCTGCAAGCATACGTATAAGTATGCCATACTTTCCAGGTTTATCCTTCATGAAAACTTTGAAGGGACATCTTCCACGGAATAATGAAAGCATTTCATCTACAACAGTGTGCATTCCAGCAGAATAACATTTTGGTAAAACTGAGTTCATTTTGTTGAATACTTCACGCATTGCGGCAAATTTAGCAAACTCCCTGCGTTCATTTCGTATGGTTTTGTCATCAAATCTTATTATTTTAGTTAGCTGCTGGAATCTAATTCGGCTCATAGTAGCAGTATAAACAAATATTCCAGAAATATTGGACCAAAGATCTGTAACTGCTGTCTTGCTATCACTTTCTTTGCCCATAAAGATAAGAAGCACTATATAAGCAAGGAATTCAAGTCTACTTGTTCCTGGTACTTTCTGCCTAATCGCTTCTTCATTAGAATACTTTATAATGCTGTCTACAATTTCCGGAGTAAAGAACTTTTCAAACGACTCTATTATTGTGGCCACTTTACCTTCACTTCGTAGTCCTTCGCGTTCTTTCACAATATTCTGTGCATTTCGTCTTGATATTCGAGGTGGTTTGGAAACGTAAACTCTTCCAGTATTAGTAAAATATTTATCACTGATTTCAATTTCAGATAAGTTGTCAGGGTCATCTTCAGAACTGGATTCCACTTCATCCCCGTCCACTTCGTCACGCATGATACACTGGTCTTCAGGTTCACTCACTACTTCATCATCATCATCATCATCATCATCATCATCATCATCATTATTTTCAATTTCAGTTTCGGAATCTGTAGATTCTTCCAATAACTCTTCTGTGGTCTTTCGACTCATTGCTAGTAGACTGAACAACAAATGTAATTGTCGGAAACAAGTAGGATACATAAATATCACACCACTTCATCAGACCAATCAGGTGTAACAAAAATAGAAAGACCAAATATGCCCATTGTAGGAACAGTAGGAGCGTAACAAAAAAAAAAGAATAAATATGTCCATTGTTGGTGCATTACATGTGTAGTAACACAAAAGCACAAAAATTATATTGGCCACGAGTCCTGCATCATTCTTGAAATAGTTGAAATAACGTGAAACCTTGTATTATGGGTTACACTATTTACTAAGGGGGGGATATTTTTTGTCCACCTTGACATATTTTCGTATTTTGGTAAAACTATCAGTGAAAACAATTAAACAATAACACAGTAAGATAGAAGAATTCATAACTGACAATAAATAATATTTTCGTATTTCTAATATATCAGTTAGATATTGAAAATATAAATTTTGGATAAGGTGGACACAAAGTAACCCCCCGTTGGTATTGCTAGGGTTAATGTATGTCATTAAAGTACACGTACTCATTAAAGGTCAGGTCTTTCAGCCAATGACGACTCAGGTTACAACTGTTCAGCCTATGACAGGTCAGCTTTCTACCGTTATAAAACCGCAAGTATCGATTATTCTCGGATATGCAATCGAAAGAGAATTGGCGAAAAGTCACGGAGGCTGGAAATCCAATACTGTCGCAGAAGGTTATGTTCTGTTACTATAATAATTAGCGTTACTTGTAAATAATATTCAAATAAATTCAATTTGTCATCTCGTTTTTGTATGTCTAATTTAATTTTAATGTTATCTCTGTAGGTTCTTATAGCCTAGCAAGGTCAATATGAACATCTGTTCCTCGGAAAAAATCAATACTTTCGCGTCTGCGCACATCACACAACATACGGGACATTGGCCAAGGTCAGATACAAAGAAAATTAATAATATCAAGTTAGAAATATGGCCGAGCATAAAAAGTAGTATGAAACTCGCCTATAATGGTAATTATGAAGCTCGTATGAAAATTATGAAACTCGCTTGCGCTCGTTTCATAAATATCCATACTTGCTTCTTAATTACATTCATTATAGGCTCGTTGCATAATGTACTATTATAATTGTTTTGTATAACCTAAGCTTAGTATAATTTAATATAATTCAGCATTTTCTTACCTCATAATCTAATTTAATTTGCAATAAATAATAGCTTAAACTTGTATAATACTGGGCGATTCCCCGTAAGAGATGGATGGGAAAATCTGCACTTCTTTACATGTAATGTTGTACCTCACATTTCTGTATCAGGTGCCAGCATTAACATATTATTACAATAACACATTAATTGCAGTACACGTCTACACAAATACTCCCAATTACACTATGTACCTTTTTTGTTACTTGGTCAATCTCCTCCTACATTTCATTTGCTATTCTCTATTTGTTCATTAAACCTAATATATCTAATATTCTATACTCCTTTCACACCCCATTTCCCTCTAACTACTATTCACTAAAATCTCAATTTCAATTTTTCTCTATAAATTATCATATTGAATTATTTGTCCTATTTGTTCTTTGACCTTTCCTCATATCTTTCTCTTATATTCATCTAATGTTCCAACGTTCAAATGTTATTACTAATTTTATGCTGTCACTTGTACACTTCTCTTAACCCTTTTTCACTATTTTCACTCATTCCTATTTGCGCTCACTTTCACTTTCTCATTATTCTGCTCACACCTAATCCTTTGTCACTATTCTCACTTCCTATAAATAGCCTACTTACGTTTTATTCTACACATCTTCTTATACACTTTCTCTCTCTCTCCCATACTTCTCGATCTTTTCCAGTTTCATTTGCAGTTTTTGATCACATCCCCACATTTTCTAATCATATCAAATGCCTCTGCTATATCCTCAGCTGTCGCAGGTTCTGACCTTTCTTTACTGTTCGCCTATGCCTTATTTCTATCTCTGTCTTTCTTTCTATTTATTTTTCTTCTATTCCTCTTTTATTTCCCCCCATGCTTTCACTTTCACATACTAGGTTTCCACTTACACTTGCACCCTTATTCTTTTCACTACTTTCTTCCCTATCCTTTCCTGAATCTTGGTTTCTCTTTTTATCACCACTCGCCTTTTTTCTAGCGCCCGTGTTTCCTGTTCCGTTATTGTCAGCATTCCTTCTGGAGTGCGCTAACCTTACCGCCTTCGTATGTAGACTAGGAATCCGCTTACTCTGCATGATCACGTTACTGTTTATATACACACACACACACACACACACACGCGTAAATTTTCTGTACACATTGTGTCTAATTCCATTTAATAATAATACCGAGTCATACACGTCTTCGTCTTCTGAAAAATGTGTATTAATAGAATTAATTAAAAATATCATTTAAAATTAAAAGAAAATCTAGCTTACACTATAGTAGATAACAACCATTGTATAGTACATTCATTTAATAGGCAAAAAGACAGCAGAGCAGGTTTAGCGTGGCTAAGATTGGGGCATGGAAGGTAATAAAATTATCAACGAAGGAGAGCGCCTTTGTCCACTGTGCGGAAAAAAGCATTCCTGGAGACATATTTTATTACAGTGTGTCGAATTGGAACATATCTGGAAAAAATATCTACCACCCTCGATGCTAAGTCAGAATAGGAGTTCGCTTGCATGTCTTGACCTCATGGGGAATAGAGAATGGGAACAAAAGACTGGATTGTTCCTCTTGAAGGTGAGACAGATTAGAACTCCAGCTGTTGAAGTTTGTGATGCGAACTGACGAAGGGTTACTCAATTATACAGTTTTGTGCCTGTTTAGATTAGGATATATTATATAATGTGTTTTGTTTGTGTCACTTTTATTTTAATCTGTGTGTTCTTTCGGAAAGTGGTTGGATCTAACTATAGGTGAGGGGAGTGAAACCTAGAAAGTAGGACTTGTTTTGGGTACAAAGCACGTACGGTCAGAAGACCCGTGCATTGGATTTAAGAGATAGTTATGATAATATTACATCTGTATGTATAATATTACTCAATAAATCCATCTATCTACCTAATAGGCAAACGTTTCCTTACTTAGTAAAAAAAAAAAATTATCCCTAAGATAAGTAATTTCTAAAAAAAAAATGTATACCAAAAGAATTAATTAAAAATATATTTTAAAATTAAAGTAATGATTTATAGCTTACACTGTAGCAGATAAAAACCACTGTAGGTTCATTCAATAGCCAAAAGTTTCCTTAGTCATTAAAAAAAATCATAACCATAAGATAAACAATTTCTCAAACATGTCCCAATGGAATGGATTTGAAGAAATACATTTTAAAATTAAAAAAAAATAAATAAATAATTTGTAACTTACACTGTAAGTACTATCATTCCTCCCATGTTTATCACTCCTCCAATGCTACCATTATTAGGATCAAATCTATGGCAATCTCAGTTCAGTCAATTTTTGCTAAGTTTTCATACACTGTAACAACCATCTCTCCTTAAGATGGGATTCGAATCTACGATCTCGACGTCATGAATTGTTGACACTAAGCCTTAGTTGCTACTCAGATTACAGTCTGTAATTTCATAAAATCTTACTTCCTAAATGTAGACCTAATAGGAATCCGCTCACAAAATAGCGTTGAAATTTTGTGGAATGCAAAATAAACCGTAGATGGAAGGTCCTGAATGTGCGCCCACGGCGATCCATCTCCCGCTAGCATACCAGCCATCCAGCGAGTGGGTTTCAACCAACCGCAACAATTATTCCCATCCAGTCATTTATTTAAGTCAGTCAGTTGAAGGTATTCTACTGATTTATTCACTTTACTTTGAATGCGTCGGAGTGCAGGCACACTCTAATAGTCCCTATTTCATAGTATTGAATTACCGCTCTCAGTTGAGTGAATAGCTTCAATAGGAGTCCGTGATTTTTCTCAGCGCTTGAAAGAAGTTTTAGAATAATCACTCAATATTATTCTTTGCCACTCTTGTAAAGTATACGCGTGAAACTGAGTTACTCCATTTGATTCGTCACACTCCTCACGTTTAATAAGGAGATGGAACACTTGCAATTGTGGGGCAGAGTTTTGCAACACTCGAAAGCTTTACAATAGTACATCATGCAACAAGCCTATAATGGTAGTAATTAAGACGCGAGTATGTTTATGAAACGAGCGCAAGCGAGTTTCATAATTTTCATACGAGCGTCGTGATTACCATTATAGGCAAGTTTCATACGACTTTTTATGCTCGACCATATTTCTAACTTGAAATTATTCATAAGTATTCATGTTATTCTTATGTGACTGGGGAGCGGAACAGACCTTGTGCAATATCTCGTAAATTGTGAGATGTGCGCAGACGCGAAAGTATTGATTTTTTTCCGAGAAACAAACGTCATTGACCTTGATATAATCTAGAGAGTAAAATAAAGCTTAATCCTTATATAACCTTGAAATTGATTTAGAAATTCAAAAACGAGATGACAAATTGAATTTATTTGAATATTATTTACAATTAACGCTAATTATTATAGTAACAGAACATAACCTTCTGCGACAGTATTGGATTTCCAGCCTCCGTGAAGTTTCGCTAGTTGTCTTTCGATTGCATATCCGAAAATAATCGCTACTTGCGCTTTCATATTGCTACAATGGTGTTTTCTGATTGGTGGAACACCTGAACTTTAATGAATAGTTGTACTTTAATGAGGTACATTAAAGGACTGCTACCAGGTGTATAATTACTACATTTCGGCATGGTCGAGCATAAAATATAATAAGTGTTTTTTAATGTTTTTTTTTTCTTCATACCAACATATTCACGAATATACACTGCTTTGGTTCCATCCTTTTCGCTCCCCACCTTTTTGCTTTGTGCAATAAATTGTCCTAAACGATAAAACGGATTTTATTTATGTACATACCAGCAAGTCAAGTTATCGCAGAATTATTAATACAAATTTGAAAACAATAATAAGTTTTTATAAAAATAAAATAAATGGTGATACACTCGAAATTGACATTCTTTATCTTCAATATATTTGTAGACGAAAATGATGGCGTAGATTAGGATCATGATGATGTAGATGTAAATAATGATCCTAACGTAGATAAAGGTGATGATTACATTACGACCATAATGTAGACTACGTGAATATCGCGATGTAAGAGATAATGTTGTAGTAAATATTGGTAATGATAATATAGATTAATATAATGATTTATTGTTGACGTTATAGATCGTTGGTTGTCAGCACTCGCTGAAATGGGCATCGGTTAAGGAGTGTATATGAATTTGCACCGTCGTGCAGAAGAGAGAGGAAGAATGTAGTCGTAGTTGTAGTTGTAGACGAGGACGCTATTTGCCACAACTTTAAATATTATCATGTCGTAGCTCCTATGTTAGTCAATCAATCGCGCTGTAATTTTTATGATTCATAGATAAATGTCTGAGAAACTCATAGCGAAATCAAAATCTTTTATTAAAGGTGAAAAAAAAAATACTAACTTTGAAGTGACCTGTTCAAAATAGGCATTGACACCCTCAAATGTTCGTAAGCGGCAAACTTATTTATTTTTCACTTTAGTTGGGGTCAAAGCGAGAGATTTGTTTTAAAAGAATGAAAACTAGTTTTAAAAGTGGTTGCTAGTCAAAATCTTTACTAGTTTCCGTGTTACGGCTAGTTAAACAAAGGAGTATTTTCGTCTGGCGGATTTCCGTATGCAGAGTGACTAAACTTCTGGCTGTTAGAACTGTGTATTCTCATAGAAATCATAGCGGTGATTCAAATTCGTTCTCGAAATGTTTCTATTCCTTAAAGTTGTCGAGTTAATCGTGAGTTTTGAAATTTAATAAAAATAATCATATTACATAAATGACATTTATGTTCTTTAAACACTAGCATGACATACTTTGAAATTCAAAGAAATAAAAGAATATCATAGTAATCTTTATGTTTATTATTGGTATTACTGTCACTATTATTATTATTATTATTGTTATTATTAATATCATTATTATCATCATCATCATCATTATTATGTGGACTTAAGCTGTTTTGTTTCATTTTCCTGCTCTAGCACCAGAGCCATTCCATTTCTAACCTATCAAGATTTCATATTGCTATCTCCAATATTTCTTTTTAATTTTTCGGGCATTTTAAGACTAAAATAAATTTGATGTGTGTATATTTTTATACAAATTTAATTTCGGCAGATATTAAATTACGAAATTTTACACGAAACCATACATGAAGTAGATGATAGACTTGATTATGAAGTAGATTATGGTGATACAGATGATGAAGTATGTCATGCAATGAAGGTATAATGTTAACGACGATATACATGATATGAAGTAGATTGTGGTGATTGATGATGATGATGATGTTGATGAGGTAGATTATGATACGAATGTTGAGATATGTAATGTATACATTATATGAAGTAAATTATGGTGATGACGATAAACTACAAGATGAAGTAGATTATGATGATGACCATATACATGATGATGTAGATTATGGTAATGATAAGGGCCTATACTGTACATAATGTTATGATGATGATATACGTGATGAAATAAATCATGGTAATGTTGAGATAAATGATGATGCAGTAGTTTATGGTGATAACAACATAGGCTACAGCAGCCATCGTCAACTGGCCTGCATACTAGTTCGGAGTGCCGAGATGCTGGCTGAGGAGGTAGTAGTGTGCAGTGTGTCGAACCAAGCCAACGCATCCCATCACAGAAGCCAACTTTCTGACCATAATTTACAATGCCTTCTTCGATTGTGTTCTACACGAGTATTGACACCTAACATAAATCAGTTAGTGAGGGAAAAACGAATTAAAAAATCCAGGAAAACCAATGCTAATGATCAGCGAAAATAATATTTTTATCATTTGTTGTTTACATTGTAATAAATAATTTAGGCCTACTTCAGTCTTGTAACAGAAACGACAACATGTTTCATATGTTATACATAATAACCAATAACTGGTTTTTTAATATATATAGTGTCAGATAAAAAATGGATAATTAATTTTATTTTATTGACGACACTTGAACAAAGGAATAGAATGACATGATTTAAATATTACTAATGGATTCGATTTGTTTAATATTTCGTAACAGTGAAAATGCATTAGGCCTATAGGTCTGTAAGTTCTCAATTACTTTAATATAAAAAGAAGAACTATTTACTTTCAAAACCGTTACAATACATAACGGAAAAATACATATTGTTTCTTGTCTTAAACTGAAAAGTGATTTACTTATTACACAGTTCCTCTTAAAATAAATTAAGTACATGCTTCTTCCGTGTTTATTATAATTATTACAGACTGATTGAAAGGGTTGAACAAGTGAACGGACGCCACTGCCATCACCTGAATCCTTTCCCTCAACTTCTGCTGCACAGTTGATGTCTAAGCTAGCTGAGCTAGCGAGCAAACTGTGCCTGCACCATAGTGCACTGAGATGACGACTCCTGGGCTACAGTGACTGATGAAGTAAATTGTGGTGAAGTTGTATATTTGGGTGATGATGATGATGATTATTATTATGATAATGATAATGACGGCATGCATGTGGTAGTGATTATATAGATGAGAGTATAGCTGCTGATGAAGTAATATTGATGATGATGATGATGATGATGATGATGATGATGGAGACGGTGAAATAGACGGTAATATGAACCAAAATAGTTGTGCTATTATCTATGTCGAATACCCTCCAGCAGATTTTAGACCGATACCCCCCAGGGAATAGCAACTACGAGTATTTCCCTATCCCAGGCTAAACATATATACATTGTTAGTGCATGTGTGTGTGTGCGTGCGCGAGCGTGCGTATGAGCGTGGATGGGTGGGGTGTGTACTCATTCTGTATGGTGACATTACTAGTAAATGATATTTGCGGTTTTGGTCCCGCCAACTGCTGTTCTCCATCCAACACGTCTTCTTTTTTCTAGCAGCTGTATGAGTGAGAAGGAATACAGTAAAAAAAGCCGGAAAACACGGTATGGATGCGTCTGGGCTTTACGAAACGGATCGATTTTTACGTTGTGGCGCTGTGATTCCCAGAAGAGTGCGTTTTCAACTTCACGCTTCTGACCGCTTTATTTCGGGGTCTTAACTCCCGTTTCCCCAAGGAAACTTTGTTTGGCCACGGGGAGTTTTTATAAGTGGCAAGGAGAATCCGTTTTTATCCGAAACCGATAATTTTTCTTCACGTACGCCACGTTAATTAAAACACGGGCCCCAGGAGTGTGGTGTGTTCATTATACTGGTCTCGAGATTACAACAGCTCCACATCTTCTCAAATAATGTTTTATTTTCACTGTAATGTTCTGTAGTACGTAATTACGATACAACAATGATAATAAGAACAAATATTATCTGTAGTAATGTCACGAGAGGTCTGAGATCTGCCGATAAATCCACGAGCGAAGCGAGTGAATTTATCTGGGAAATCTCAGACCTCGAGTGACATTTATTAGGACTATTTCGTGAATAAAATAAAAAATTAAATAATATATCTCTAAAATTCGATCACAAAATGTTAATAATTGTATATTAACGAATACTTAACCTATTCAGACATTGTGAAGTTGAAATACTCGTAGATGGATATCGATTATTGCAATAAAGAAATTCGATGTTATTATTCAGTAATGCCAATTGCGAAAAGCGAAATCCAGGTTTAACATTGTTAATTACATGTACTGCAATTTTCTCTTACTATTATAACAAATACATTTCCATTATCTGCTGAAATCATAATTTAATTTAACAGTAACAGTGGGGACAGCTATATACCAATGCTTATGTATTCACAGTGAGACATGTTGCTACACAGTGAAGCGATCTCTGTATAGATAGGCCTAATTAAAACACGAATTTTATTACGCCATACGAAAGGCAGTTTGATCAAAGACATTATTACTATGCAAGGTCTTTGAGTTTGATATGCGATGATGTTACATAAATTTGAACGTCTATTAATTGTTTAATTTCAATATAAATGTTATAGGCTACAATTTTATAGGTTACGTTAGGCCTACCTGTGGAAGCAGGACCAATGTCAGCTGTGCCTTGTTTCGACCGTTACTTACAATGAGTGCTACACGAAAGCATTTTTATAGCTCGACAAACGCATTCTCGCTGTAGTGTGTAACGGAACTAAAGCTGCATCTACACAGTTCAATATTCCAATCGCATATGCGTGTAATCTGGGAAGAATAGAATCAAGTTTAAAAGGTACGTTCAATTAAGATGCATAAAGATTTTGTGTCTACATGGTGCGCCGTTTTGAACGTGGTCGTCACTGCGTGAATATATTAATTAATATTAAATATCAATCTTGCATTCATTGTTTTAAAGTTGAAAGAAAAGTTAACCGTGTAGTTGCATCTTAATGTATTCATGATCATCAATTTACGAAGAAACAGTTGGCGATAACGACTAAACAAAAGAACAACCATGCGATAAATTGATAGCGATAAATCTAGCTGCAGAAATTATGGCAAAGTCTGACTGTGATTGATTGGAATTCAAAATTTCATTACACTTCATTGGTCGAAAATGGAATGACGTCATATAAACGAAATAGTCAACAGTAATCTCACTAGAGGTTTCGACTTATCTAGAGAAAATCAAAACTCGAGTGGGATTTAATTGACTATTACACGATTAGAAGTAAGTATATAAAGATTATAAGTAACGAAGTACTCCAATACAATAAAATATTAATTGACTTACGAAAATACAACTGTCTTCAAATGTATTATTGTACCATCTCAACATTACAAATATTACGCTAGATGCATGCTAGATGGCAGTAGTGTGTTATGATTAGCTGTTATCTTGCTATCAGTTGTGCCAACTATGGAATCTTCATTGAACTCTGTAGACGATTACTAGCAATGCCTTCTGGATCTAGATCACGATGACAGTGTTACTAGTCAAGAAGGCTTTGTTGATTCAGTTTCATTTTTATTAAAACAGTTGCACTCCACTTCAATTATCCGAATCCCAGTAATCAACGTCACTTGACAGATGATTTTCAATAAATCTTAATATTAAACAATCTCTGATACGTGACTATCTATAATATCATATAGCAGAAGCTATAACATAAACTAAATAATATATGTGTTAGAAAAGTTTTAATTAACGACGATGACATAAAAAATAAACATGAATAATTTTAAAAGGAATAATTATTGAATGTACAATTTTCAAATTTGAATGTTTTAGTGGTTGGTGGTTCAGTTGATGTTATATTGGGCGTGTGCGTAAAAGAAGTGGAACTCGTCGATGTAGCCTACAAGGTGTATTCCTCGACTTATTCAGGATTTCCGAATGGTGCTCTTCATTTATTTGTAAATAGGAATTCAGGGAAGATGCATAGGTATGACCAGTGACCTTTATTAATTCTTGTTCTTGAATGCCAATGCGAATCATGCTTGAAAGTGCTGTGCGTCGACTGGAGTGGTTTGTAATTTTCTGTTTTTTTTTTTTTTTTTTTTTTTTTTTTTTTTTTTTTTTTTTTGACGTCCAGACCAGCACAGTTTGAAATGTTGGTAAACAAAGAAACAAATGCTAGGGACGCGATAAAATTAAACAAATGCTAGGGACGCGATAAAATTAAACAAATGCTAGGAACGCGATAAAATTGTGCGATAAGCAGCCATGATTGGTTGAAATACGTCCTTCCGTACCGTTTTATTGGTCAAAAGTAGTATGACGTAGTAAAAATGTAATAGTCTAATTTATCTCTCTGATAGCTCAGTTCTAGAACGTGAATTTATTCCCCAGACCAGGGTTTTATTCCCGGCGTTGTCTGAATTAGATTGCAGTGGAAACTCATTTCATTCTACTAATACACCAATCTAATATTATTTTCTTCCTTATACAGAATTCTTAATATATGTGGCTGCCGTAGCACGGAATCTGACCCCGGGACGACAGATCCAGCATCAGCCGGTAAAATGTTGCTTACAACGGCGGAAGCAGAAATGGATAATGACACTTATCGTACAGTAGCTGTTGAAAGTGTCGTCCTTCCGCTCGCTTTATAGCCTATCGCGAGAATATATTGTCATTCACTCATCTAAGATCAACTGAAATTTTTCTTGTAGCATGCTCAATATTGTCCCGCGCCATGACATTGTGGTCTAACGCATCCTGCCTAGAACTCGCGTTACGCAATGCGCGCTGATTCGAGTCCTTATGGGGGAAGAAATTTTCTCATGAAATTTCGGCCAATGTATGGGACCGGTGCCACTCAGCATTGTGATGCACTTGGGGAGCTACGATAGGTAGCAAAATCGTAAATCAGCTATAATGGCCAGCTATACAAGACGAAATTAAACTCTTAAATGAGTTGAACCTAAATGTTTCACATCTGCTGCTTTACTACACAGTACAAATTATGGTCCACGTCTATATAATTCGATAATAAAATTTCATCCAGAATTGACTACATTAAGCAATGAAATTTTCAGATCCAGAATAAAAAAATGTATATGACAGACTTCCCTGTATTTATATTATGTACCATGTATTGTAACGGCTGGGAGGATCATCGTGCTAACCACACGATACCTCCATTCTGGTTGGATGATCGTCCACCTCTGCTTCGGCATTTGGCCGTGAGGCCAGCAGCCGGCTGGTCGGTCTAGGCCCTTCACGGGCTGTAGCGCCACAGATTATTATTATTATTATTATTATTATTATGATTATTATTGTCATTATTATTATTATTATTATTATTATTATTATTATTATTATTATTATTACCATGTATTGTAAAACAAGTTTGTGCCAGATCTTGCGTATTTGCTTGGTATCCGCACAAAACCAATCCGCGGTAAGTCTAAAATTCCACATTCAGTATTCCCAACCTAACACACATAACAATTTCCCTCTTCTTACCGCTTAAGTGATGTATTGATTTTACTGCTTTAGGCTTTTAACATATTATTTTAGAGACGTTCAATATAGTAATAATTATAAATTGGAAACTTACCACTGAAATTTCACCTAAATTGCACTGTTAATTATTGTTTTTAAATATTTGCAAAAATTAAGTAAACTCTACAACTCCACTAAAGTTACTGCATTCGTGATGCATGTAACATTAAGGAAGCCGTTTGTTTTAAGTTCGCATTTATAGACTGGGGGGAAAAAAAGACAGATGTATATCACGGCCTGCTGGAATATAGTGAACACAGAAAACATTTTAAAGCAACAATGTTGAAGATAGATATTTTTGTTTTCCAAAATTGCCGTCATTGAACAGAAACCAAGATGGAGATTTCATTGCAACTAATTAGAAATTCCTCTTTCAGGTATGTAATAAACGATCTTCGCACAAAATAATGTACGATACACGAGCGGTATGTTTTCTTTCAATTCTCGGAAATTAAAAAAGCTCATCTACGTTTCGCTTTTTCAAACTTTTCTTCGAACATGAAAACTTCAACATAGCGCTCTTGTAACGCATATTACTATTATTTCTATCATAAGTATATTTTTTCTACCTTATCTTGGTTACTATATTAACATGACCTGTACTAATTATGCTACTAAAAATAATTTAATATTAATCCACCAATCTCAACATCGTCTCTTTTTTCACTCAGTTATTACTAGTATTATTATTTACTAAATTTATTATCGTCTTTATGTGACCTTTTTTTCTTAAGTATTTTGTATATAAATTATGTATATCTATGTCACGGAACTGTCCCCGAACACGAGCTTTGCTTTTTCTGGGTATTTTAATGTAACGTTTTTATGGATATGTTATTATTAAATAAATAAATAAATATATCACGGTACATTGCATTTATAATTAGGCTATATGAATGTATTGAAATCCACTGTCTTGCGATGTAGTGCGTTGCAAAGATATTCGAACAGCCATGAAGTCTGCGTAAGAAATGTAGTCAGCATAACGTGTCATATTCCACTGTTGTCGGCAGGCGACGGAGCACTTCATCAATGCGGCTCTATCAAAGTCTTGGATCGAAGCCCAGCCCCTCCCCACCCTGCGAGAGACAGTAGCTATACGGCATGCGTGCGTGAAGATACCGGAAGTGAACAAAATGGCATTTAGCACCCACACCACACTCCCCTCTTATTTGAATTCTTCTATTATCTGTTGACTTTCGATTTTACACTTGCTCTGTTTTGTGTTTAAATTTTACTCTGTGATATATATTTTTACGAGTTTTCAATTCACGAGAAAGTAATGTTCCGTTTTCGTCAGACAGGAATGCAAGGCATTCTCTTTACAGAGATATTTTGAAGTATCTTGAGAAATTACGAAAAAGTGATGTACCCTTCCGAGAAGGTGAATGGTTACATTTTTAGCGTTACATGGTATTGTCCCGACATTTTTGACGAAAAATGGCGACACCAGTTTGGATGAAATTATTCTGAAGTTCAAGCTTTGCAGACATGTCTGGTGAACTTCTGTTGACTGATCTATGGAAAAAAATGATTTGAAAGGGCAGTAAAGGAGCAAATCTTACGCATTTCATTCTTCTTACTCCTACTGTCACTCCTCCCATTTCTGAAAACAGTTCTTCACTAAATCCTCCAAGTAGATGTTGAACAGAGTAGGACATAAAGAGCATCCTTGACGTACTCCTCTCCTTATTTTACTTCCTTCTGATATTTCTTCTCCTATCCTGACTTTGACTCGTTTCATAAAAAAGATTACTTCTCTCCTTCTAATTCACACCAATTTTTTTTTTTTTTTAAGTTTACAATCAGTTTATTCCAATCCATTCTGTCAAATACCTTTTCTATGTCCACAAATACTACATATGCTTAAGGCTATATATTCTACTCAAGGTTTCTTTCGCCGATTATTCGTAGCAGACCAATTGCATATCTCGTACCTTTTCCCTTCCTGAAGCCAAACTGCTATTCCTCCAACTGTTCTTCCATCTTATAATATAAACGTCTTTATTGCAAGAGAATCTTCGCTGAGTGTGATAGCCTATCAGGCTGATAGTCCTGAACTCGTTACATTTGTTGACAATATTTTTCTTCGGTATTGGAAGCTTGGTCCTCCAGCTTGGGGGTTGGGCGAAGGACTGACAACCCATCACGTGTCTCGTGACCAGAATATTCTACGATATAGAAATATAAAAACTGGAGATTAATCTTTCGAAGAGGTGGAAAAATTCAAATATCTTTGAGCAACAGTAACAAATATAAATGACACTCGGGAGGAAAATGGGAAATGCCTGTTATTATTCGGTTGAGAAGCTTTTGTCATCTAGTCTGCTGTCAAAAAATCTGAAAGTTAGAATTTATAAAACAGTTATATTACTGGTTGTTCTGTATGGTTGTGAAACTTGGACTCTCACTTTGAGAAACGAACAGAGATTAATTGTTTTTGAGATTAAGGTTCTTAGGAAAATATTTGGGGCTAAGAGGCATGAAGTTACAGGAGAATGGAGAAAGTTACACAACGCAGAACTGCATGCATTGTATTCTTCACCTGACATAATTAGGAACATTAAATCCAGACGTGTTTGAGATGGACAGGGCATGTAGCACCTATGAGTGAATCCAGAAATGCATATAGAGTGTTAGTTGGGAGGCCAGAGGGAAAAATACCTTTGGGGAGGCCGAGACGTAGATGGGAGGATAGTATTAAAATGGATTTGAGGGAGGTGGGATATGATGATAGAGACTGGGTTAATCTTGCACAGGATAGGGACCGATAGCGGGCTTATGTGAGGGTGGAAACGAACCACCGGGTTCATTAAAAGTCATAAGTAAGTGAGTTTTGCAAGTAGTCTATTGGAAGCAACACTGTCTCCGTGAAATCTTTCCGATTTTAATTTTATGCCATGTAAATTTCTGTCGCGTAATTAGGCCTAAGTGCATTTATTATTATTGTTATTATAATAATTATTATTATTACTATTATTATTATTATTATTATTATTATTATTATTATTATTATTATTTGTATTATTATTCAATACCATGAATTTTAATATTTTATGTGTTGAAAACTTTGACTTCTTTCCATTGTAATTAAAAATCTGCTCTGTTCGCTATATCTAGTTTTGAAATTGCGTTTCATTAGTACCGTCAATTTTTTGCTTCTGTACTTGCCGTAACAATTCAGAAATTAATATTAGCTACCAATCGCAGTATCAGATGTGTGGGATTGGCTGCAATAATTAGCCCAGACATCTACGACTGTGGCCTATGGTACGTTATTATAGTATTGAAGGGCCGCTTTGATCGCGTTAGGACAGCTCCTTTGTGAAGCGGATCACACTCCCTTTGAATGGCCAGTAGTGTGCGACGTCTGCTTGTGACAAAGGGATTAGAATAGCACTCCTAGTTGGGATTCAGCGTGATACAGATTGCGCTACTGAAAGTCGTCGTCAAATATAGAAACGTGGCTTGAAAATGTTACGTTTGTTACGGGCCATTGTTGGTCTCCCGCGAATAGGTTGCAGGTCCACCCTCGAGTGCTCAGGGGCGGATCGCATCGCGTGGAGAACGATCCCTTCCTTCCCAAGGGGGTCAGGGAGTAGGAGAAAAGCTAGCCAGGGCACTCCGGTTGATTTACACAACCAGGTCATAAAAAGGATCCCCTCGAATTTTATATATATAGCGTGCATCTTTTTTTTATTCCGAGACTTAAACTTTTTGTGTCCGTTGTACTATCCTCCAGCATGATATGCACTGTGGGAGTGTTTGTTATATTTGCAATACCGCGAGCTGCGTTCGATCACCTGGTCTATTGCAAGTCATGCGACGATGTGTGACGTGGACAATGTATGAAAGTAAGTACATGGAGTTTAGTCCCGGATTGACAGTCCATATTGATTGTTACTCTGTGAGGGTTCTACAAAATTCGAAGAATTTCAAAGAGTATCAGAAGAAAAAATCACCGTAAGCACAATAGTAGTATGCGTTACAAGAGCGGTATGTTGAAGTTTTCATGTTCGAGGAAAAGTTTGAAAAAACGAAACGTAGTAGCGCGAAGATCGTTTATTACATACCTGAAAGAGGAATTTCTAATTAGTTGCAATGAAATCTCCATCTTGGTTTCTGTTCAATGACGGCAAATTTACAAAACAAAAATATCTATCTTCAACATTGTTGCTTTAAAATGTTTTCTGTGTTCACTATACTCCAGCAGGCCGTGATATACATCTGTCTTTTTTTTTCCCCCAGTCTATAAATGCGAACTTAAAACAAACGGCTTCCTTAATGTTACATGCATCACGAAATGCAGTAACTTTAGTGGAGTTGTAGAGTTTACTTAATTTTTGCAAATATTTAAAAACAATAATTAACAGTGCAATTTAGGTGAAATTGCAGTGGTAAGTTTCCAATTTATAATTATTACTATATTGAACGTCTCTAAAAATAATATGTTAAAAGCTTAAAGCAGTAAAATCAATATGTCACTTAAGCGGTAAGAAGAGGGAAATTGTTATGTGTGTTAGGTTGGGAATACTGAATGTGAAATTTTAGACTTTCCGCGGATTGGTTTTGTGCGGAAACCAAGCAAATACGCACGATCTCGCACAAAAGATTTATACCTGGTTTTTCTGGTACACTTCAGTTAATTCTCGTTACTTAACTGCTCTTGTAAATTTAACTGCACTGGAAATGTAGATTTATCAGCGCTTGTAACTAACATGGGTCCACTGCTGTGGAGTAACTGTTAGCATGCCTGACCGTCAAACGAGCGAGCCCGGGTTCAAATCCCGGTTGGGACAAGTTACCTGGTTGAGGTTTTAATGGGGTTTTCCCTCAACCCATTAAGAACAAATGCTGGGTAACTTTCGGCGCTGGACTCTGGACTCATCTCGCTGGAATTATCACCTTCACCTCACTGAGACGCTAGATAACCATAACAGTTGATAAAGTTTCGTAAAATAACCAACAAAAAAAAAGTAACTAACAGTTGAGTTAACTACATGTCTAGTATCTCTTGTCGTCCATAAATGTCTCCACTAGTATTTTGTTATTAATTTTTTTAGTTATTTACAATTACTTTTGTTTGTAGAACTTTTCAGTAGTGATGTGGCTAATAGATACAAACTGTGGTCCGTACTAGCAGGTGAAATACTTTTTTTACTAAGAATCTTGTGGTAAACAATAGTGTACATGTACACGTCAATCTCAATTGTGTATGTTATTTCTCATCATTTTAACGAACTATCAGCTCAACTTAATTACAATTCTTTACATATTGCATATAGTCTGAATTGAATTACATTAGCCCATAAATTAAGTTATTACTTTTTCTTATAGATTTTATCTCAATTTAAATAAACAAGTACTAGTCGTTGAAACGTGACTGAAGAATATTGCTAGAGAATCTTTTAAGTATAGGGTAAAGTTGCCTAATGCCGTGATATCCCTAATTCCGTGATACTTTTTTTTTAATGAATGTCAGTCAAAGCTTTACCGTTTGATCATAGTGCAAGATCTCTTTCTCCAAAGAGTGCATCTTTCAGCTACTTCGGTGAACTTTCAAGCAAGATACCCAACCTCGTGATAGTCAGTGAAAAAAACGTATCACGGAATTAGGGGTATCACGGCATTAGGTAACTTTACCTTATTGTAAATATTCATAAATTAAATATACTGTATATGTCACTATTATATTGATTGAGTGGAAGAAAAGGTCTTATGGCCTTAACTCTGCCAGCGAAAATAAAACATTCTGTTCTATTCTATTCCATTGTATATATGTATGTATGTATGTATGTATGTATGTATGTATGTATGTATGTATGTATGTATGTATGTATGTATGTATGTATTACCTAGTCACTGATGTTCACTTTCTTATCAAATGAGGACGACCTGTCGACTTTCCCTTAACATCATGATCATGTACATTGAAATTTTGCGCACCAATTATAAATTGATTACTTGGCTGGTGGATTCTTTCCATATTTTCTTCGAAAAATGCGCTGGACGGTGATAATAAACTTGTTACAGTAGAAATCCAAGACGCAGATATTTTTCTACTGCACAGAAGCGCCATTTTTCAATAAAATTCCGACAATTACCATAGACACTTATAATAGTACTTTGGGTATTTCTCTGTAATTGCAATCAAATTCCATGGCTGTAATTTTCATGTGATTAATATAGGATGACTGTGAAATCGACTAAATCATTTGTGTTCACCAAGTACATAAAATGAAATAAACGTCATGAAAGTTAAGATTTTATACATAATTTCGTATCTTCCTGAGTCCTGAGGTATTTTTGTTCTATTTTTAAAGTTCAGTACAATTGGACACTTCAAAAAGAGTCACTGGCATGAGAAAAAATACTGAAAAAATTCTACAGGTTAGAGTTAGGGCACAAATGCAGGCATATTATACTATTCTTCGGGTCTCTGGACATATATTATATCACATTTTTTACCATTAAAATATAACGTTTACTGTTTACTTACTGTACTTTGAAAGCATATCCTACGGTGCCTTGGCGTTGAGTTGCTGGTCGCAATTTTCGTTTACAAATAGTTCAAATACGCATTGCAATGATTAAATCGATCTTCTTGTGCTTCCTGTAAGTTCCAAGAGATGTCAGGAGGTTGACAAGCACAGAAAAGAAGTGATCGATAACGATTTCATCTAGTGGCAAATTTGAAACTAAATGCATGTATGAAATATAGTAGACTATTCTCCAAGAGCCAGAAGGATAATAAAAAATAGTATTCTTCCTAAAATTTTGGTATTTATTTGATTACTTTTATCTGGATTCAGTCTATACTTTATTGCTAGAAGTCTCTTTTCAGAATGCAAAATTTACAAATAATGCAGCCACCTCTAAATAATTATATAACGAACCGCTACAATCACTGTTTCAAGAACAAGATGTAGCAGGCGTAAGATCTGAAACATGAAATAGTTTCGAAACATCGGTTGTATTAAATTACAACACATAAAAAAACAGTTCTTATGAGTAAATACAGAGTTCTCACTTACTTTTCCAGCTGTTTAAAGTGGAAAAATCACGAATTTAATTACCGCCCACTGTTTAAAACGAGACAGAATTACACTTTCGAAATATATGCTCCAGTGTTTTATTTCAAATATAGCAATATAATTACGAAACGTTCAATACGTGTATTACAATATTGGTTTAAAACCTCACAATTTGCTTTGCTTACGACACGAATTCATATTTAAAAAAAAATCCTTTATCTAATAGTTATCCTTTATTGTACGTTTGTAGATTAGATAGACTATTGATTTCTTTCGACAAAAATGGAAATTGGAACTGCCATATAGGCTATGTTGATACAACTGTCGACCACAAAATAGTACTCGAACGCCAGATGCTATTGGTTTCCACTGACAAAAGACTGCACTTATTTTAGTATTGTGCATGCTCCATTGTTGACAGAGTTGAATTTAACCCACACAGCTCTGAACTAAACCATTTATCTCCTCTTCTAGCTGAGTTGTTTCCAGAATGACCATGTCAGTAGAACAAGGGCTTCTTTTTCGTAACCAAGGTTTTAGATTAGCTGTTACGGCAACAAAAAAAAAAAAAAGGTTCGTAGACTTCATATTTAGGTCATGGAATCGCTAACGGTGCAACTTTTATTATCGTTTTAAATTAGTGATCTGATAACTCTTGTTAGCTTACCTTCAACGGTGGAAAGGTTAAAAGATTTTACTGTATATTAAGTACGTTCTGGGGTAGCTGAGTAGTCAGGATGGTCTCACGTCATTTGTCATTGTCCATAGTACTGCTGTTCTGTAGTAATTTCTTTATGAGAGACTCGTTAACTTTTTAATACAGATTCATGAAACTTCAGTAATTAAATTATACAGAATGACTCGCCTGCGAAGTTATACAATGTCGCATATTCACAGTAAATTCTGAAAACACGATACAGTGGAAATCCACAAATATACACAGAAATGGTCAGTGTGCGAGACGAGGTACGAACTCTATCTTCCTACGGAGTACTGCGGACATTGGTAAACATAAGGGCTGCACAATGTTTTTTTATGGCGTGCGTACCGAAACATAAATAATAAACGTACATAATTTTAAATAATATATTGTAGTATATGCAAAATATATAACAAAACAAATCCGTGATTAAGTATAATATACGTGATACATCTGAAACATGAAACAAACTTCTGTAGGAAAGACTCTCTAAATATATCTACATATAGGGCTTTCATTTCAAAACTTCCCACTCTAAATAAATATTAGTTACTTAAATTGAATTCAATTTAAAAAAAAAAACACGTAAATTTAGATATTGAGGGGTAAGTCTTAAACCAGGCTTAATTGCATTTTAGGTTTCACCTCCCACCCCAGCCAATTTGAAATTTCAAATTGCACCCCTAAATTTTTATACCTACTAAAATATGAAAGACCATTCAAATGTTTATACACCTCATTCATTTGATTTCGCATCTTTTCTATCGTCGTCTGGCAGCCTGGATTATTGTTATTATTGAAGAGAATAAAGCTACAAAAGCGTATTGAGCATTTCATGTAATAGTTGTGTTTGGGTATTAAATTATTATAAAACTAGCCGTACCCGTGCGCTCCGCTGCACGTGTTACAAATAAATATAAAGTAATTACATAATTAAAATAGGACATTTGATCCAGGGAACATTCGTGTTTGATATAAGGATAAATCGTTTATTATGTTACTTAATTTAAATTGTATTTGCATAATTAAAATGCGATCATTTTGATCCAGAGACCACTCATTTGGTCATAAAAATTATTTTAGGAAATACATGAAACGAATGTACAGAATAGCCTATCAAGTTTTCTGTGCATAAGAAGCTATTTTAATCTTACCTGTCCTCGATTCACTCAGAAGTTACTGTAATAACATTATAGCATTATGTCCATCTAGAGAAACTACACTTTCCAATGGTGAAATAATAATTAATTATACAAATCGGTTAATTTAGCTTCTGATATTACTTCATACAAACACAGAAACATTATCTGTAGGCTATCTTTCATAGCTTTCGATTGTTGCTGTCCAAGGCCCCTTATGGACGAAGTCATTTGTTTTTTAATTCATTACACGGCCTTAGATGGCAGTTATTTTAATTTTAAAACTCATTTATCTCATTAAATATCAGTCCTATCAAAATTGTTCAAGGAATAAAATTTATCGGAAATTATTTTTAAAGAAACGTTTGTTATGTAACATTTTTCACAAAAATCAATAATAAGCGAGATATTTCGATTTATTTAATTCAGGCCCCCTTATAACCCCCCCCCTTTTAAATAATGTATTTTTAATGACATATAGCCTAAAATCTAAGTTACAACGAACTTAATTTATATTCCAATTTTCATCGAAATCCGTTCATCCATTATCGCGTGAAAATGTGACAGACAGACAGACAGACATACAAACAAAAATTTCAAAAAAGCTATTTTCGGTTTCAGGGTGGTTAATTGTATATGTTAGGACCAATTATTTTTGGAAAATCGAAAATTACCAGAAAAATTTCGGCTACAGATTTATTATTAGTATAGATGGTGTATACGCTTCAAGACAGAACATAAATCATCCTTATTGATTAAATTTAGGAAATCACATAAAATAAGCTGTGTTTTCATCCTACAATCAACTGATAGTAACAAAGCTTCTTATAATCACTACAGAATGGCTCGTATTTAGATGAATTTTGTTTTAGCCCATGCACTGTCCTGATCGAAATGTCAAATTCTTGAGCAATGGCTCTGATTGATTCACCTTTTTAAACCGTTCCAATATTTGTAACTTCTGCTTCAACATAAGTATACATTTTTTGTTCCCTGCCTTGCTGCCAACGTGTACGAGTATCTGCACACTACTGCACTGGTTCAACCGGTTAGCTCTGTGCAGCGCGGGACAGGATGCGTTGACTTACCTTGTATCGTGAAGTACACGAGAGTGAGCGTCTATTTGTGGAGTTCCACTGTACTCATATTTCGAAATTAATTTTGTTGTCCTATAATTTATAATTCAGAATTCCATTTTATACTTGTGTGCTTATTTCATAATTAGCTTCAAAGAAAACTGAATGTTAGAATTTATGAAACAGTTTGAAAGCTATAATTTATAAACCAGTTATATTACCGGTTGTTCTGTATGGTTATGAACAGAGACCGGAACTTTGACAGAATGCCTTTTTAGATGTGTTAAATCTATCTTCATTTTGAAAGTAAATCTGTACGAATTTGTGATTGAAACGTCACAGTTTTATGTTGCCCTTTTCTGCCTTTTTTAATACAGGGACATCATTTTATTTTTACTAACATTTTTAATATTAACTTGCCTATACCTCTGGATCAACGATGTTTGCTACCCCGTTCCACGACTGGAGTTCGATTATACCGGCGTAATATACAAACAAATCACTTTACTAGGTATAGGAGGGAAGAAAAGTACTTCATTTACGTAAACTAGGAAATATCGCGATTTTCAGTGCGATCATTTTCATTAGGTTTTTGTTTAATCAAAATGCAGTACAGTATGAACAATGGGTGTTTTTACTCACGAAGTGAGCTGTCCATGTGGACGTATTCATTATGCAGTGTATATTATACTATCTACAGCACATTAGCGTACAATATAGTGAATGAAGTTAAATTGAAAAATAATCATAATATGTATATTTAAACACCTTTTTTAAAAATGGTGGACGTTTATTTCGATACAGTCTTCAGTTCTTTTGTGCATATTATCGCACTATAGACTATTGTACCTAATTTCGAGTACCAGTTTCATCCTTCGTACTAGTAACTCATGTTGAAATAATTCTGTACCTACTTTTTAAAAGAGTACCTTACGTACTGTAAATTCAATCTTCACTTCTGCCCGATCCGAAAAGATAAAAGTACTCAGACATACTATCTACTGTCCGTCCAAGGGGTTTTGTCGTAGGGTCGTAAAAGGAGAAAATCACGTGACAGTTAATCACTTAACAAGGCCTTTTTATTTAAGTTATTTTAAACAGTTGTATAATATTACGTAGACGTCCAATTCCTAACAGAAATTAATGTTCTAGAAAGGAGCTAAGACAGCCCAGCCACTAGCTGGCGAATAAAAGCTGGTGGGGGAAACCGGGATACGACGTAGGCAAATGGACGACAGTACCTGTGCGAAAATGATTCAATATTGAAAGCTCTTTCGTCACTGGAAAACGAACATATTTTTGGAACGTACTGTTTACTATGATCGTAAGGCTACTATGACTGTATATACAGTCTTGGTTCTGTGTAGAGGACGGTTAAACTTCATTAGTAGAAGGGGTGGGAGTGAAGTACATTCAAAAACTCAGGTACAATAAAAATTGAAGTAAAAATAAAATGATGTCCCTGTATAAATGCCTAATTTACAAACTAAATGCTTTTTTGCCTTTATCTTATTATTTATCTATTAGTTATTAATTTATTATTAAAATTTGCTTACAGGTATATTTTAATTTATTTCTATAACCGCTACAATGAAAGTGACTTCACCGAATGTCTATATTATTGTCTTTCAGTCAGTTCATATTCTCTTTGCAACAATGAGTGCTGCCATGCAAAAATGTATAACAGTAAGCGTTTTAATAAAATTATCGCTTGTGTTTATTTGACAACAATGAGTTAGGGTCTAAGTTATTTTTAACTCTTATTTTTCTTTCAGTTTTCATTGTGACGTTGTTGTAGCTAGATATTTCATATCGCAACATATGAGCACAACCAAACGCAAAAATGCACTTTCCAAGGCTACTAGGAAGAAGATTTCTTTGCTTCCAAAGGTAATTTCAACATCGAGAGGAAAATCTCAATTTGCATTCGACTTTGCAAATTCTATTTAATAACATCACAGGTCATTTTGACAAGCACTATCTTCTTTATCTTTGAGGCGTATTTAGGTAAGATTTTTGAAACTTATTTGCATATTAAAGTTACAATTATGTGTTTGTAGCATTGCAAACAGCTATTACATACATTATCTTTTCCTGGAATATGTAGTTTTGCATAATAGTCCAATATTAAATAAAACGAGTCTATAGTCTCGTCGCTCTAATTTCCGGCAGCCAATCACGTTGCAGGTCGGGTACATTTAAACGTGTGTCTTGTGATTCGCTGATGAAGACATTAAGCATTTCCTAAGGCTGGATAAATACTTAATATAATCGCCCGCCATTTTGGCTCTTTCGTTGGCGTTCGCAGAAAGCGCACGAGGACGTTATTTGCCGCACAATTTTTTGCTGATTTACATTGCGTTTGATTTATCATCATAGGAGCTACTACATGATAATGTTTAACGGTACGGCAAATAGATTCCTCATCTGGTAGCTCGGCAACGAAAGAAAAATGGCGAACGATATACTACCTACCTAGACTTTATAGAGCCTTCACTTCCTAAGACGTAAGCAAAGAGGAGGAATCACGCCGGGAATAACAGCGTCGGGGGTCTATAGCTAAATATTTCATATCGCAACATAGGCCTATATTAGTACAACCAAACACAAAAATGCACTTTCCAAGGCTACTTGGAAGAATATTTCTTTGCTTCCAACAGTAATTGCAACATCGAGTCGAAAATCTTAATTTGCATTCGACTTTGTAAATTTCATCTAATAACTTATCATCACAGTTCATTTTGACAAGCACTATCGTCTTTATCTCTGAGGCGTCTTTAGGTCAGATTTTTTAAACTTATTTGCATATTAAAATTAAAATTGTGTTTGTCACATTGCAAGCAGCTATTATATACATTATCTTTTCCTGGAATATGTAGTTCTGCATAATAGTCCTATATTAAATAAAACGAGTCTAGTATGTTACATAAACTATGTGCAGCGATTGTCAGGTGATTTTAAAATACATGTGAGCTGTTTTTTTATATACGTTATTATTTCATGATTTTTTGGTTATGCATGAATATACAATGTCTTCATAAACAATAACAGTGTATGTTATAAAATAAATGCCAAAAGTGCAGCCGGTAATATGTTTTCGGAATAACATATTTTCATGGATTAATTTTAAGTCTTTCCTGCGGACATGAACACATTCAATCTCTATTATTAATTTTTAATATAAACCGATAATTATTACTGTAGCATGTACTAGCGTTAAATGTATTCATTTTTACTACGCGTATATATATGTTGGTTGAGTCATGATGGAAATGGTATGTGAGAGTAAGCTTATACTGGCTTCGATTGCTTACGGCAATATCTGATCAAATAACAAAGACCGCAATTGCGGAACGGTACCTATTTTTCTAACCATTCTTTACGTGATTATTTTATAGAGAGATTTGTCTGTGTTTACTCATTCATTTACTGTTCTGCCCAAGGGCTAGTCTTTCACTGCAAACCCAGTTTTCTCCAGTCTTACCTATTTTTGCCTTCCTCTTTGTCTCCTCATATGATCTATATATCTTCATATCATCTATAATCTGATATCTTCTTCTGCCCCGAACTCTTCTCCCGTTGCTTTCAGTGCATCCTTCAGTAGGCAGTTTCTTCTCAGCCAGTGACCCAACCAATTCCTTTTCCTCTTCCTTATTAGTAGGGCTAGGATTTTGATTACCTACAAATCATGAAAAAATCGACCCTCCCAAATACTAACATTGTAACTCAATTTTTTATGGATTTGAGTTATTCTAATTAATATGGTCTTAAATTGTTTCTTTTCCTTCCAGTACTATCACTGTAGCTCTAAACCTTCCCAGTCGTATGTAAAATCTTATTGTTGCTCTCTGTATACACTGATTTACACGATCATTTTAAAACTTCATTTGCTTCTCCTGAAAAATGGAAGAAAGTGAGTTACAATGTTAATACTTGTGAGGGTCGAAATGTCCTAAAATAATGCATTTATGACCTAAAAATCTTTCCAAAAAATTTCCTTAAAATGCCCTAAAATTTGATATTACATAATTGACTTAGTAGGAAAAGAGGTTTTGTACTACTTAATATTTAGACTAGTAATTAAATTAAATGTTACATAATTTTTTCTAAGTAGTACACTTTTACCTGATGTAGTTTCCATGTAGTTCACCTCTGCGTTGGCATGTGGACATGAGGTCAGCAGTCTCTTGGTCGGTCTTGGCCCTTCATGGGCTGTAGCACCATGGATTTACTTTACTTTTAGTTTCAATGTAGTCTACCACAAGGCCACTCTTATCCGGAATTAGCAGATATAGAGGAGTCTGTATTGAAGGGGTGGTTGGACTGATCCATTACGTGAGGTGTACTACGTTAAAATGTCAATATTTGTGTAGAAAAACGATAAAAAATATTATACAAAATAATGGGTATTAATGGACAAAATATGTGAAGAAAATATCAAATGAAATAAACGTTATTTTACATTAATAATGGGGATTTATGGCCAAAATTAAATGAAAATGCCCAAAAAATGACCGAATAAAGCAAAAGATGCTCTTATGAATTGAAACAGGCAAAAAATGCAACAAAAATGCCCTAACAAATATGTCATAAAACACTCAGTTTATCACATAACATATAAATACTAAAGCAGCTATGTTTCTGGGTTACTAGAAAAAAGATAGAACTTCATCAAAATCCTAACCCTACTGATCAGTTTCAGCATCATTCTTTCTTGACCCACTTTTTCCAACACAACTTCATTTCATATTATGTCTGTCCACTTCACACGTTTCATTCTTCTCCATATCCACATTTCAAATGCTTCTCTTCACTTTGTCGCAATGTTAGTGTTTCTCCCCCAAACAATGCCACACAAAGCACTTTACTAGTCTCTTCCTTACTTCATTTTCCCAAAGTACGAAGAAAATGTTCCCTTATCTATTTAAATCTCAAATAAATATTTAGTAAGTAAATAAATAATGTTATTTTTACTCAGTGATTATACAAGTGTTAAAAGTGTGTAGCAAATAATGATGAATCAAGATGAAACAAGTCATCTTATACATAGGTACAGGATCACTCGCATCAAAATCACAAAAACATCTCACAACATAAGTTTCAATGAACAAAGCCTAAATGAAATTTACGGACATAGAAAAACAAATCCACAGCACATTCTGAACACTCAACTGAATTTCAAAACACACCTCCTTTTCGGCACAATCATGAACACACCCCAGCAGTAAGAAACCAGAAGATAGCGCTGAATCTCATTAGACTTCGGACAATGAGGAATACCACCTCGAAACTAGTCAGCCAGGCATTATTATAATATTAACACAGTAAAGAAGTTATTGTTAGTCAGGAATGAATGAATAAATAAATAAACAAATAAATAAATAAATAAAAGTTGCTAGTATAAGCTAAGTTTCTTATTTTAGTTGGTTATTTAACGACGCTATATCAGCTACAGTAATTTACTAATTATTTAGAGAATTTACAACGTTCCGTATATAATCTGAATCAAATTGGAAAAGAATATAATTTAAAAAATATCAATAAGAAAAATAAAAGTTACGGCCCATCGAGGTAAACACCCTTTGCGCTCAAAAATAATAATAGAAAACAAAATATTAGAACAAGTATTTTATTTTGATTATCTGGGACGCAATGTAAGTTATGACAGAGACAGAGACATTGAAAATAAATTGAATCAATTTCAATTAATATGTGGTACAATAAACAGAACTCTCCAAAATAAAACTCGAAAACATACAAAGTTGAAGTTTTATAAGATTATGGCTGTACCAGTATTAATGTTTGGAAATGAGTCCTGGATATTACAAGAAAGAGATACAAGCAAGATTCAGTCAGCTGAAATGAGATTTTTACGTAAGATAAAAGGCTGTACAAAGATGGATCTGATACAAAATGAAGTTATACGAGAAGAATTATATACAGGGTGATTCACGAGGAAAGGTAAAAAATTTAGGATGTGAATTCTGAAGTCATTCTGAGTCAAAAAGTTCATACGAATATGGGTCCGTTTTCGAACGGTTACGGAGATATGGCTCTTTGATTTCACAAAAAACTTCTGAGATTTCACTATACTAACTCGCATTTAGAGACAGATAACGGACAAATTTAAAGTTTATATACACACATGCATACATACCTATAGTACGTCCGCTCAAATGAGAGCCACTTGGAACGTGCGATTGGACACACTTACCGCAGGGAGCAAGTAGGCACGCGACTCCGAGCAGGTTCCATGTAAACAACGCTGCGTTGCCATTTCTGCCTTGTGAAAACTAAAGTGAACCTTCGTGTGCGTCTTATAATACAGAATTAAAACACGAACACCTTCTATTCAGAGTCCGTTGTGTCACTATTTAAATCAATTACATAAGATTCCAAGCTAGCTTCTAAGGAGCTATAATCACTTTCTTTTGTCTTTACATGTTCGAGATACTTTACCTAATGCTTTTTATTATTAATGTCATCCGTCACATTTGCTATTAAAGCACATACTTCTTGAACGGATTATTTCCCAATGCATTTTCTGACCGGAGATTTCTCTTCAGTTCCGAACAAACGAATTATATGGCATTGAGAAAATAGGCCTAATGCTCGGGGGGGGGGGGGAGTCGTAGTACAACATGGCCGTATTTTTATGATAGTTCGTCAATTACATCTTTTTCTATGACGGCTACGTTTTTTGTTGCGCGAGTCACTTCTGTAGCGGCACTGGTACTTTTCAATGTTGTTCGGCACTTACCAGCATCGTCTTTAAAATACGTATAAATACTAATGATAATTAACACTGTTTGCTCTTGTACAATCTTACCTCGTCCTAATGGCGATTGTGTGGATTTACGTCTACGACTATTGTTATTATCCGTTTTCCAAAAACGCCACATTATAAATAGCTTACAACCACAATGTATGGAACACAAAAGCCACAATATACATTTACGGTCTTCTGCCTTGTTCTGAGCTAGCTGTATTATACTTGCGTACTCGTCTGAAACCGAATAGTATATGAACTTGTTCTCGGAGCACCGACTTAGATCTGTCAACAGCGCTGGCGTACCAACAACCAGCCGCGTGCTTCCAGACTGAAACACCTGACGCCTCCCGCTCAAGGTAGGTGCAAGTGGCTCTCATTTGAGCGGACGTACTATAATATTGTAGAAGTCGGCGATCGATGTTTTCGCACATTTTCAAAGGTACCTCCTTCTGCTACAATGCACTGTTGCTCTCGGGCGTGAATCGCGCTCATCGCTGAGGAGAGTTGCACGTGGCTGTCTTTATGCCGCATCTAAAATACGGTCAATTAGCGCTTCTCTCGTTTCCCCGTTCCTTTGCTATACCAAGTCTTTCATCCAACCCCATAGACAGTAAATACTCTTCGATATGGTATCCTTCTGTTCGGAAAGCATCGTTCATATTCAGCGACGGCACGCAAGGAACTTCAGTCGCACAAACCATAAACATACACAATATCGGCGTATTCTGTAATCGAAAATTTATAAGGCATCTTGAAAAACTCAACTTAACACTTCCGATAACTGTACCTGTATAACTACTGTACAGTAGGTAGCTGACTGAACTGCTGTGAATTGATAAGTAATAGTGTAGGCTATTTGTGTTATCTGCGGGTTCTGTGTCATTACATCAGACAAGGGCAGGCGATTGGACATTTGTAATGCCCCACGACCCGGTTTCTTTCTCTTATCTAAATCGCTCACAATGCAGATTCCAATGTTACGTTATTCATTGCGGTCGGTGACCTTGTCTCAAGTTCTTAAGTCAGCAGCGTATGGCAACGTCTGATTCACATTGGGGCGAGACGTTTTACCAAAAAAATGCATCTAGCTCCGCCATCGTTCGAAAACGGACCTATGTTCATATGAACTTTTTCACTCAAAATGGCCTAAGATATCATATCCTAAATTTTTTTACCTTTCCTCGTGAATCATCCTGTATATACAGCATAATTGAAAAATAGAAGATATAAGGATAATTGGGTCGTATGAATAATGAAAGAATCCCAGTCCTTGTAAATAATTACCAGCCACAAGGAAGAAGAGATATAGGGCGCCCGAGGAAAAGATGGTCCTAACACTGTGAAGACGGAACAGGCAAGATGCCTAACCCCTGCAAGGTTGATGATGATGATGATTTAGCTCTAATGGAACTGGTGAGCGAAATGTTGTTTGGCAGCATGAGAAGTTCTGGATCAATGTAGGGGAACATTTTGTCGCCCATTGTTTGTCACTGGAAGATCAACTTTTCCTACATTTCACTTCTCTGGTATTGTTGGTCAGCCAAATCATACAACCAATACCCGTAAAAGCAGAGTTGAAACTTTTGTCTGACTTTATCGTACTGCCATTAACTAAAGAGACGAACTGAATAAAATAAACTTTTCGATTTTCACTGCCCGAGTGCTAGCTTAGAATTAATGATGTGACGTTAGTTCATTCAAAGTTGGTTTATCCCTATTCGTGATATTATAACATTGAAGACATACCACAGTATAATTCCCGAATAAGCTGTCCCATCCACTGACATAGCTCAGGTGGTTGGCGCGTTTATCTATCAGTTCAAAGCTGCGCTGTAATGTGGGTTCGATTCCCGCATGGGCTGATTACCCGATCGAGTTTCTCTGAGACTTTCCCAAAAGTGGAAGGCAAATGTCAAGTAATAATATGGCGAATCCTGAGCATCTTGTCAAATACCATCTCACTATCACCAATTACGTCGACGCTAAATATGTTGGTAGTTAATACAGTATCGCTAAATAACCAACTAAAAAAAAAAGAAGAATGGGTGGAACGGAGAAAAATTCTCTCCGGCACCGGGATTTGAACGCGATTTTCAGCTCTACGTGCTGACGCTCTATCCACTAAGCCACAACGGATTCCCATTACGATGCCGGATTTTAAGTTCCACCTCTTAGGTTCCCGCTAGTGACCAACCCTCATGCACTGCGTCACAGATGTGTGACAGTAATGAGTCCACCTCTGCACATTAAGGTGTTGAACATAGTGCCACAGCTTGCCCCATATCTCAACAGATCTTTGCTTCCAGATACATTTTTATAAGAATTTGTTTTCTAGTTTCGACCTATGCTATCTCCTGTGAAAATATGCGATACTTTTTTAAACCTCCTGTATAAACTTCTAATTACGTGGAAGTTTACTGTTATAGAAAAGTCGATAATCGAGTCATTAAAGCCCATATTGTAGCCACAATTAGTAAAATCTAGCCCCATATAAGTATGTTTCTTTTAGGTTATAATTTGAACAAAATTACAGTATGTGAATTGTGACACTCTTGCCGTTGGGGCCACTGTTGCCATTTCTACCACCGTTGCAGTTACTAGCATGGCACTGTTGCCACTGCTGTAACTGTGGCTTTTATTATTAATGCTGCTTCTATTGCCAGATGTTGGTAACTAAACAATATGGAATTTAGAAATCTTCTCACTATTCGTGAGCTGCCACAAGGGACAAAGAGTACTTAACCATATAAATGTTTACAAATTCAGTGAACCATTAATTTTGTTTTGACTCCTACAAGTACATAGCTGCAAATACATTTTGTGATTGGTGGAAATATACCTAGTTTTAGAGAGGCAAGTATTACAAAAAAGTGAAGAATGCTAATGAACTTGGTTTCATTTCGAATATAGGTGATGCTTCAGGAGAGCAATTGATCCTTTCAATGCAGCTAAAGTTACAATCGGAATAATAGATGTAGGTATTCCAAGCCTCTTAAACACATCTTTCATGAAGAGAGTAGCGGTACCTCTTGCTCCTACCAGAAGTCCGATTACTTCAAGCTCTTCTAGCTGGTACTTTTGGAGGTAATATGGAATGGTAGGATTGTAGATATTCTTTTTTTTTCCTTATACACTTCCGCTGGCTGTTTCTCATTCGTTTCGAAACTATTAGTTACTACTAGGCTGTTTTTGAAATGGAGTCGAAAGTGTTCGCTTCCTTTTAAAACGAGATCATATTATCAATTTTTTTACACTCCATTTATTGCCTTTGGATTTGCATAGTAGAGTAAATTCTGTGGGTCGACGACAAAATGGAGTTTGTGCAAGCAGACTGAGTGACAGTTGACCCGATTCTCATGTGTCATCGTCTGTTGATTAATGCATGTGGTTTGGAATGTATACCTGACCATTCGTTGCCAGACTCTCATTAGAATATTACAAGTTTCTCTACTAACAGAGTGAAATGTGCATTACAAACATGAAAATTCAGCTGTGTTCGTCTGCGGTTTCGCCGCAGGAACCTTTTTAGTGGATTCAGCTGTTTGTATATGTATAAAAGCTCTGACAGTAAAATTTTAAATTTCCGATCACACATTGAGATTTCTAGTAAATAAATGGACAGTGAAGAGTTGGTTTTCGATCTTTATATAGTGTTATAGATTTCAAAAATACAACGTTTCGGAGGTACGGTAATACTTTAATTTATCACCAGGGAAAGGAAATGAAAAGAAAGGTTCAATTTAGATGTTGTATTAACAGTAGGCAGTGCAGATGAGTGACAGGAAAACGGCGATTATATTGAAGGATATGTAACCCGCTACTGAATCGACGTTTATATTCTAAGTTAGAAGAAGAGGAGTTTGGCTTCAGGAACGGAAAAGCTACGAGAGCTGTAATTGGACTAATACGAACAATTGACGAAAAATACTTACAGAACAATAAAAAAAAGTGTATGTATATTTGTGGACTTAAATAGTGTTATAGATTTCAAAAATACAACGTTTCGGAGATACGGTAATACTTTAATTTATCACCAGGGAAAGCAAATGAAAAGAAAGGTTCAAGTTAGATATTGTATTAACAGTAGGCAGTGCAGATGAGTGACAGGAAAACGGCGATTATATTGAAGGATATGTAACCCGCTACTGAATCGACGTTTATATTCTAAGTTGGAAGAAGAGGAGTTTGGCTTCAGGAACGGAAAAGCTACGAGAGCTGTAATTGGACTACTGCGAACAATTGGCGAAAGATACCTACAGAACAATAAAAAAGTGTGTATATATATATATATATATATATATATATATATATATATATATTCTTAATATCAGAAAGTAGTTTATTTAAAATATTAGTTTTGGGGATTAATGAAAAGATTTTATCTTGGTTCATTTATTTTTATTGTTGGTTTAAGTGTATTAATTTAAGTAAAATATATATATATATATATATATATATATATATATATATATTTGTGTACTTAGAAAAGGCTTTTGACAGAGTGGATTGGAAAACTGATGGGGGTCCTAAATGAAATTAACCCTGCGTTACTCATGTTATAAACATTCTTACCATTGCTCAGGTTGGGTTTCACAAGCCCCATTTTAAATAACTAATATATTTTTCCGCAAGTTTCAGAAATCAGATAAACGCAATTAAATATATTATTCTTAGTTCACTTTCTTAAGTGAACTCTTCTGGATGTGATTGAAAGGTATACAGTTGGACAGAGTACACACTAGCTCCATCTCATAGATCTTCGTTGAAATATACGCACCGGGGTTTACCACACCCCACCTGAATAATGCAGGGTTAATGTGGATTGGAAAGAGAGAAGACTGTTCATTAATCTTTATATGAAACAACGAGTCAAAGTCAGGATAGGAGAAGAAATTTCAGAAGGAAATGAAATTGGGAGAGAAGTACGTCAAGGATGTCTTTTATCACCTACCCTGTTCAACATCTACTTGGAGGATTTATTAAATAACTGTTTTCAGAACATGGGAGGAGTGATAGTAGGAGGAAGAAGAATAATGTGCATAAGATTTTCTGTTGATATAACGTTGTTAGCAGAAGAGATGATACTAAGGAATAACCTAGTGGAGCTAAATGACAGCTATGAGCAGTATGAGATGAAGATAAAAGCAAATAAGACGAAGAGTATGGTCATAGGAAGAAAAATACAGAAGGTAAACTTGCGAATTCTAAATGAGGCAGTGGAGAAAGTGAAAAGCTTCAAATACTTCCCGTGTACTGTAAGCAGAAACATGA
Source organism: Periplaneta americana (assembly GCF_040183065.1). Taxonomy (NCBI): domain Eukaryota; kingdom Metazoa; phylum Arthropoda; class Insecta; order Blattodea; family Blattidae; genus Periplaneta; species Periplaneta americana. The sequence goes on along the minus strand of NC_091119.1, from coordinate 168,390,949 downwards.
GCTGCTGCCAGGAAGTCAAAAGGAGAATAGCAATGGCCAAGGAAGCTTTTAATAGAGTAAGGAGCAACTTCTGAGGACCTCTGGAAAAATAACTAAAGAAGAGAATAGTGAAGTGCTTTGTATTAAGTGTGGCGTTGTATGGGGCAGAAACATGGACATTACGACGAAGTGAAGAGAAGCGAATAGAATCATTTTAAATGTGGATATGGAGAAGAATAGAAGGTTTGAAATGGAAGGACAAAATAAAAAATGAAGCTGTGTTGGAAAGAGTGAGTGAAGAAAGAATAATGCTGAAACTGATCAGGAAGAGGAAAAGGAATTGGTTGGGTCACTAGCTGAGATGAAACTGCCTACTGAAGGTTGCACTGGAAGGAATGGTGAATGGGAGAATAGTTTGGGGTAGAAGAAGATATCAGATGATAGACGACATTAAGATATATGGATCATATGAGGAAACAAAGACGAAGGCAGATAATAGGAAAGATTGGAGAGAGCTGGGTTTGCAGTGAAAGATCTGCCATTCGGCAGAACACTAAATGAATAAATGTAACTCGCATGGCATAGAGCAATTGGCTTGAGTGGGAAAATGGAAAGGGAAGTTTTAACTGTACTGTCGTACAGTGGCAAAATACAAGCTGTGTGATGCTGTTGGGACCGCATCATCTGATCTCTCTTAATAACTAATATAATTGCATGGAAATCCTGAGTGAAATCTGAAACAGCCACCCGTAATTGGGCAAGTAAATTTGCAGTCATTACTTATTTGTGATCTGTCATTTTAATTTTGAGAATTTTAGTCTGGACAAAAAGTGTGCGCATACATATGTGTATGTAAACATCATCGCCTGTATTTTGATTGCAGGTATTTATTGTTGTTTCACGTCCGAAAACTTTGGACACCTGTCAATTTTCCACATTTGTATCAGAACTCCCTTAAGATCTCTTAAATAATCGTGATATTTGCCAGCCAATCACATATCTACCATGTTGAAATCTATATGATGATAATAAAGAATATTCCTCCGATTGTATTCTTTATGTTTCAATTTTAGTTCTTCCAATCATCTGGTATGTTTTTCACGTAAAATTTATATAATTATTCTTACTACTACTTCTACTACCACTACCACTACTACTACTACTACTACTACTGCTACTACTACTACTACTACCACTATCACCACCACCACCACCACTACTACTACTACTACTACTACTACTACTAGTACTACGACTAGCCCATATAATTGTATTATTATTATTATTATTATTATTATTATTATTATTATTATTATTATTATTATTATTATTATTATTATTATTATTATTATTATTTCGTTTAGTTAAAACTGTCAGAAGGCAGGTCTGAACCTCACAAGTGATACCAAGAAGGTACCACTTATGAGACAACTAGACCAGGTTATTTTTTTTTCCCTTGGGTTATTTTACGACGCTGTATCAACATCTAGGTTATTTAGCGTCTGAATGATATGAAGGTGATAATGCCGGTAAAATGAGTCCGGGGTCCAGCACCGAAAGTTACCCAGCATTTGCTCGTATTGGGTTGAGGGAAAACCCCGAAAAAAACCTCAAAGAGGTAACTTGCACCGCCCGGGATTCGAACCCGGGCCACCTGGTTTCGCGGCCAGACGCGCTGACCGTTACTCTACAGGTGTGGACACTAGACCAGGAAATAATGGGGTAGGGTGGCCAGTTTCTTTTTCCCTCCATTGCGTACAAACTAGCTTCATATTGCACTACTCAGACTTCATATGTATAAAAACAATTATTCTTTCTCTGATACATATCGTCAAGTGAGATGTAGTGCCTGATAATAGATGTACTGTACATATCAGTCAAAACCTCAAACAGAGGATTAATCATTATTGTAATGGAGGGAAAAGTATGAACTTCATCAAAGTTTCAAGATGACATAAATTTTTATAATTATAATTAAAGATTCAGTCATGATATTTCAAAATAATTCAAATGCTAATTATTTTCGTTTATATCATATATGTATTGTAAATTGTTTCAACTGTAATTGTAAAAATCTTTGTGAGCTATTCTGTGTCAATTGGCAAACACCGTGTATGAGGTTAGTCTTGAAACCTAATCTAGAAAAAACACCAATATTTGTGTATTTTCTCTAACATAATTAATTAAACTTCGGACTGTCATCATATAATAGTGTGTAATCCATTTTATTAAGTTCAAAATAAAATATTTATATTTTGTAAATCTGAAAATCTGTTGTTATTTGTAAACTGAAATACTGCCTCAGAATCCTATCTCTGAGATGATTTTCTGTCAAAAGGCCGAAATGCAGCTATAGCTGTAATAGCAGCACATGAGTTGGAGGCTGTTGGTTTCAAATTACACAGATCTTGAGGGAGAGCCTTTTGTGTTCATTGATTACAGCTATTTCACAGAACTAAATACGTTGGCAGTTAATGGAATTATGCCTGCCCATGTTTCCGGCGATTTTGTCTCCAAGTTAACAAAGAGACCATGCGCTGTGGACTTGGGCAGTTAAATTGCCATTCGACTCTCCAATTATGGCCTCAGATTTTCCATTGTACTATCATCCGGGAAAATACATGTTAAATCAGCTTGCCTTGATTTTGTTCTGTAGGATGTGAAAGGCTTAAAGAGGAAGTAATCTTCACATTTTAATCGTCGTTCATACAGACTGTAATGACTAGAGCTCGGCTTCTGCCTATTTTTCTATTTTGTTCCTTCAGTTAGAATCGTAGGCTTTGTATAGATCAGCATTTTTCAACCCTTTTCAACGTGCGGCACTAAACAAGGAAAGATTGTGAAAGTTTTAGGAGAGAATGTGTTATTCAATGTTGACTTGGCCATATTCGCTGAATGTTGTTTCTTTTGGACCCACTTTTTCACTACTATTTTCACTTTTATTCTTCCAATTTACTGCGACAAACTTTACTATATGAATTTTCTCGCGGCACGCCAGAGGAAGTCAGAAAATAGGAAAGACCGGAGAATTCTGAGTTTGCAGTGAAAGACCTGCCCTTGGGCAGAACATTATGAATGAATTAATTAATTAATGGCGGGTAAAAATGTTTTTTTATTATTTTTTTAAGAAATATATTTCGACTAGTGTTGTGGGATCTAATCGATCAATTTCTGTTCTAAGATAATCGATCAAAAATATTTAATCGAATAATCGAGTCAATTAAAATTAATCGGTTGTAGTTGATATTAATTATTATTTTGTTAATACAAACTCATACTAAAATTTCGACAATATTTTCCAAGAAAACTTCCACCTTTTTGTCAGCTCATCTTCCTAGCATATGAAATACATACTTTTCTGGGATTCTTCCCCCTCATTCCTTATAAAATAGCCATTTGTACACTGTGTGCAATTGAGAGAGTAACAGCTATCTTATTCTTTTTCTAAAATCTGGTAATTCGGATTACAATAGGAGCCAGTCTTCTGTTTCGACCGCTGTACTTTTGCAGGTACTTGCAGTTTCTGTACTGAGTTTGTATATGACGAGTGTATGTTTAGTTAGATAAAGAAAAAAAAACAGTTTTCTGTGGTCTGTGAAAAAAGTAAACTCCATTATGTCATATGAGAATTTGAGAGGTAAACTCGGTGAAACGTTTGGATTTAAATTGAACAATCGTAGAGAAGTGCTTAACAGAAAAAAGTTTTTTCGTCTTTAGTGATGCAGGAAACATTGTTACTGAACGTAAAGCGGCACTTAATTAGGAGCATGTGAATGCACTCACATGTTTAAAGTTACGGATGAAGCAGTATTGACTAGGTGAGTCTTCATACTTTTTGTTATTTATGTTGTCTCAAAAATTCTCGGAAAAATTGACACAATGAATTATAAGGCTCATAATAAATGTTAGTAAGTAATTAAAATAGTTGTTTTGTAATTTTATTTATTTATTTATTTTTATTGCTAATAAGTTTGAAAAGAATACAAGTTAATGAATACAATGAAAAATAAACTAGCCCACTCCTGAATAAGACTGGTGCTCAGGAGGGGATTCCAATACAGACAAAAATAAAATTAAAATTAAGAGTGAATACAGATTAAATAGTGTATAATATGTTTAAACCCAAACTATAAATCCAATACAATTTTTTTTTATTTATTTTTTATTAATTTGGACAGGATTCGTGGTTGAAAAATTATAGGTGTAAAATTTGTTTAATAATCTGGGACTTTGACTCATGCTATGATAAAAAGCTCCATTCGTTTTACATTTAGGTTCAGACAAACGCAGAAAATGCATATTTTTAGTTCTATAGTTATGTATATAGCTTTCAAAGTTATTAAAATTTCTATGAAAATATTTTAATGAAATAAAATAATACATTTGTTTAATGTTGAAAACTTTGAAATGTTTAAACAACAATTCAGTTGGGTAATCTTTCTGCTTTTTTAAACAAATTTTTTATACTTTTTTCTGTAGTAAAATTAATGGATAAAGTTTGGATTTATAAGTTCCACCCCAGCCTATAATACCATACATAAATATAGACTGAAATAATGCTAAATAAATTACACGTGAACAGTTAATTGACAAAATATTTCTTAGAATAACAAATTAACATAATGTTTTACGTAATTTATTACAAATATAATGAATATTATTATTTTATTTTAAATGATTATTAATAACTAGCCGTACCCGTGCGCTCCGCTGCACCTGTTAGAAATAAATATAAAGTAATTACATAATTAAAATAAGACGTTTGATCCAGGGAACATTCGTGTTTGATAGAAGGATAAATCCTTTGATACGTTACTTAATTTAAATTGTATTTAAATTATTAAAATGGGATCATTTTCGTCCAGAGAGCACTCATTTGATGCAATGACAATTCCTTTATGTTTCTTATCTGTTATTACATGCAACCATAGTTTAATGAATGTACAAAATAGCCTATTAAGTTTTCTGTGTATAAGAAGTTATTTTAATCTTACCTGTCCTCGATTCACTAAGAAGTTACTGTAATAACATTATAGCATTATGTCCATCTAGAGAAACTACACTTTCCAATAGTGAAATAACAATTAATTATACAAATCGGTTAATTTAACATCCGTTATTACTTCATACAAACACAGAAACATTATCTGTAGCCTATCTTTCATAGCTTTCGATTGTTGCTGTCCAAGGCCCCTTATAGACGAAGTCATTTGTTTTTTAATTCATTACACGGCCTTAGATGGCAGTTATTTTAATTTTAAAACTCATTTATCTCATTAAATATCAGTCCTATCAAACTTTTTCAAGGAATAAAACTTATCGCAAATTATTTTTAAAGAAACTTTTGTTATGTAACATTTTTCACAAAAATCAATAATAAGCGAGATAATATTTCGATTTATTTAATTCAGGTCCCCTTATAACCCCCTTTTAAATAATGTATTTTGAATGCCATATAGCCTAAAATCTAAGTTACGACGAACTTAATTTATATTCCAATTTTCATCGATATCCGTTCACCCATTATCGCGTGAAAAGGTAATAAACATACAGACAGACAGACAGACATACAAACAAAAATTTCAAAAAAGCGATTTTCGGTTTCAGAGTGGTTAATTATATACGTTAGGACCAATTATTTTTGGAAAATCGAAAATTACCAGATAAATTTCGGCTACAGATTTATTATTGGTATAGATGACGATACAATATATACATTTTTATACTTATGCTTATCACCTAACACAAGTTAAATTTAACAATAATTGTGTATTATAGTATATTCAAACATTTTTTCAACTCGATCAGAACTCGATTAATCGATTAAATTCAAATAGTTAATCGATTAAGTATTCTGATCGATCGACAGCACTAATTTCGACACAAATTACAACTCAACTGATAATTTGAAAGCAAACTTGTCGTAATGATGCGATATCTTCGTGGGAACTTAGTTGCGGCTCTTTTGGGACACCTGTATACAGTAGATGTTGCGTGACTGTTAAAGTGACTAGTGAACGTGGAATGTGTGCAGACGATTCATACTCGCAACAGTACTGTACAAACAGAGGCCCGCTGCTGCATTAACACTGATAGTACACAGTCGTATGTGTCTAATTGTTGTTTATGTCTTCAGTTTAATGAGAGCGATTTCACGGTGGCTGAATATAAACGATGTAACATTGCAAAAAACTGCCCGCGCCACTGGGTAACATTTGCATTCTTCCCAGGTTCAAACCACAACGTGAAAAACGTTTGTGGGAGAATGAATAACTCTGATGCATAGTTAAATGACTGTAACTGGATTTAAACAACAGATTTTAAAGTTACTTAACAAAGTCGCGCATTTAATATATTATTTTTAATTTTTCCGACCAGCCGTTGAGAAGCTCTTATCATCCAGTCTGCTGTCAAAAAATCTGAAAGTTAGAATTTATAAAACAGTTATATTACCGGTTCTTCTGTATGGTTGTGAAACTTGGACTCTCACTCTGAGAGAGGAACATAGGTTAAGGGTGTTTGAGAATAAGGTGCTTAGGAAAATATTTGGGGCTAAGAGGGATGAAGTTACAGGAGAATGGAGAAAGTTACACATCGCAGAACTGCACGCATTGTATTTTTCACCTGACATAATTAGGAACATTAAATCCAGACGTTTGAGATGGGCAGGGCATGTAGCACGTATGGGCGAATCCAGAAATGCATATAGAGTGTTACTTGGGAGACTGGAGGGAAAAAGGCCTTTAGGGAGGCCGAGACGTAGATGGGATTATAATATTAAAATGGATTTGAGGGAGGTGGGGTGTGATGATAGAGACTGGATTAATCTTGCACAGGATAGGGACCGCTGGCGGGCTTATGTGAGGGCGGCAATGAACCTTTGGGTTCCTTAAAAGCCATTTGTAAGTAAGTTAAGTAAGTTATATTACCGGTTCTTCTGTATGGTTGTGAAACTTGGACTCTCACTCTGAGAGAGGAACATAGGTTAAGGGTGTTTGAGAATAAGGTGCTTAGGAAAATATTTGGGGCTAAGCGGGATGAAGTTACTGGAGAATGGAGAAAGTTACACAACGCAGAACTGCACGCATTGTATTTTTCACCTGACATAATTAGGAACATTAAATCCAGACGTTTGAGATGGGCAGGGCATGTAGCACGTATGGGCGAATCCAGAAATGCATATAGAGTGTTACTTGGGGGACTGGAGGGAAAAAGGCCTTTAGGGAGGCCGAGACGTAGATGGGAGGATAATTTTAAAATGGATTTGAGGGAGGTGGGATATGATGATAGAGACTGGATTAATCTTGCACAGTATAGGAACCGCTGGCGGGCTTATGTGAGGGCGGCAATGAACCTTCGGGTGCCTTAAAAGCCATTTGTAGTAAGTAAGTAACTAAGTAAGTAAGCCGCAACACTTGCCAGCTGATCGGTTTCTCACGAATAGACAGGAATTCGACTCCGGTAAAATTTACATATTTTTTTGGCATATAAAACGTTAGCCTATTTGTATTAATTCAGCATATTGTTGTTCGTTAATGCCTCTAAGTCACAAGCCACCGGTGTAGCTCAGGCGGTTGCGCTTTTGCCTGTTGATTCGAGTGTAGGTTCGGTTTCCGTTCCGAAAAAATATTATCTTATATTATAATTATTATAAATTATATTATATATTATATTATATTACTGTATATTATATTATATTATATTATATTATATTATATTATATTATATTATATTATATTATAAGTGATTCCTGTCGAGGATAGCTGCCCCCCATTGTAATAAATAAAAATAAAGTAAAATAAAAGTAAAATTAAAATTAGAAATAGAATATTGTTGATCTACAATTAATTTAGGTACTCTTACTGCTCGGTATCCCTTTTTCAAGGGGAGCTGTCCTTTTAGGATACTTCTCTCTCTCTCTCTCTCTCTCTCTCTCTCTACCATGTTGAGTGGCATCATAAGGAGAAGACTTAGCCTACGAATAAAGCAAGGAAAGAGACACAGATGAAGTTTTATAAAGTAATGTTGGTGCCAGTGCTAACTTAGGCCTACGGATGCGAAACTTGAGTTTTGAATAGAGTAGGCAGAAGAAAAATTGAAACAAACAAAATGAGGTTTCTGAGGAGAACAACTAGGCATACGCTGCGGGATGAGAAAAGAAATGAAGATAGGTCTATCAGAAATGAACTGCAAATATTTATATCAATGAAAGTATATACGGAGTGAACCGTAAGTAATGACATTAATTCTAGTGGATGATTCCTTCATTAAAGAGTACCTAACAAAAAAGTTAAATAGCACCTTGCCTTGTTTTGATTAGTTTTCTAGAAAAACACGCATTTTAAAATAAATGAATTGCGAGATCATGCAACGCTGCAATGAGCAGGGAGTACACATTAAGTTGTGTTGCTCTGAACAACCCCTTCACCTAGCTTGTTGAAGGTCATTGCCATGTACATTGTTTTTAAACTAGTAAGAAAAATTAATACAGACGATACACCGATTAATTTTTGTGTTTAAACTGTGTTTGAGAATTGAGAATGAACAATGTTCATTTCACGTTAAAATCTTTGAAAACTTAAAATAAATTCTACAACTTAATTTTAATTAAACTAAATTGAAAAGATTAAGAAATATTTCTACACTACATTTCAATTCAATATTCTAGAGATCGTAAACAATGATTATGGTTATTTCATGTTATAAAAATAAAGGTTTAAAATATTTGAAACTTTAAAGGAAAAAATGAAAATGCGATATGATTATTTTATATTAAAGTAAGAAAATTAAAAATATTATTTTTAAACTCTTGTGTTTAATTTTAATTAAATATTCGATAAACACAGGCAATAAGAGAAGCTTATTTTACATTGTATAAATCTAAGTAATAATTAAATAAATTTTGTCGTACTACAATCATTTCTTCAGCCAATTGGAAATAGTTCCCCCACACTTCAATTTTTAAAGTAGTAACCGGTAAACTTTCTGCTTCGGCATATGGCCGTGAGGCCAGCAGCCGGCTGGTCGGTCTAGGCGCTTCATGGGCTGTAACGCCACGGTAAACTTACAAACAAGAAATCAAATTTCCAGAGCCATTTTTAAAAACAATTGTGTTATGTTTAATTTCTCGTCTCTCCCATTCTTCGCATACGCGAGCTGCATCTCTCCAGGCTATAATCTTTACAGCGTTGTCACAGTGTATCACGTTTTAAAAACCCTTTGCAGTACGAAAACTTACATTTGTTCGGGTCAAATTTCTGCTCATTTGAAGTGCAGAACTAAAATTCTTTGGATATTTTATTATCACAATACCACAGTCTACTATATACAGTCACGAAACTTGAGTTTTGAGGGTGCTAGAAACAATAGACTGTGCCGGTACTATTTTGCATTGCCTGTAATGAGGCGATATTAGCGATTCTAGTGGTGAGCAACTATTTAATGTTTGCATATTTACTACGTATTGAGCTTCGTGACTGTATATACTAGACTGTGGTAATGCACTGCTCTCTTAAATTGGCTGAGCATATTGGGAATTAATGCAATAGCTTTCCCAAAATACGCTCTGAAATGTTTCATATACAATATTTTTTTCCTGAAAAGGAAGGAAAAAAGCGAGCAAAATTGTATTAAACTATTTTGTTTGATATATCTCAAAGAATAAATATTAAATACATTACTTTTGGTTTAACTTGTATAATAGGAAGAAATGGCAGGAACACCTCTTAGGCCTACGAATAGACCATCGAAGATTGGCATAACAAATCATGAACTGGGCTTCCAGAGGTAAAGGGATGTTAGACGTCCAAGAAGAAGACGGACGAAGGTCTTACCAATCAATTACCGCAGGGGTATGGTTAAAATGTAGGCTACCACGGAATATCAGAAAAAGAATTTCGGATTTTCAATAGTGTGTTAGGACTTAGCGTCAGTAACGTTTCGGAGCTACCGTCAGCTTCCTTCATCAGTATAATACAGTGTAGGCCTAATACCTGGAGGGCCACTTAACTATATTGGTTCAATTAATAGCTGGTTAATCGAGAGATCTGGAAGCATTATCCATCCGCCTTCATCTTGTATATCACTACCATCTAATAACATTGAACTTGTAGGACCTAAATCTAAATATCGTAATCTGTAACATATTATTAGGCCTATTGTTCTTATTATTATGAAATTTTTGGTTATTTAAGGACACTGTATCAACTAATAGATTATTTAGCGTTTAGGTGATAAGATGGTATTTAGCGAAATGAGGTCGAGGATTCGTCATAGATTACCTGACATTTGCCTTACGGGTGGGTAAGTCCTAGAAATAAGTCCAAACGGGAGTCGAACCCACCCCCGAACACAACTCCAGATCAGCAGATGAATACCTCAGACGACTGATCTACGCCGGTGGCTTATTATGATTATTGTTAATATTATTGTTGTTGTTATTAATATTCAGCAGAATTTTTAAGGGGGGGGGCAATAGAGAAAATGAAATTTTCTACATTTTTAAGATAACGGTACAGCTTTAATTGTTGGTATACATATGAATCTTAGCAACCTAATGAAGTTACCAAAATTTGAATTATATCGTACATTTACTTTGTCAGTTATTCAATTTTTTGAAAATTAATAAATTTTCAAAATTCTGCTTCTCATACAAATTTCGTTCAGTTAGTGTGAATATTTTTATACAGCACCACTGATATGTTAGGAAGAGAACTATGCATTCAATTTGTTTAATAATACGATGAAAGAAGAGTGGAACGGAGAAAAATTCTCTCCTGCGTCGCGATTTGAACCCGGGTTTTCAGCTCTACGTGCTGATGCTTTATCCACTAAGCCACACCGGATTCGTATCCCTGTGTCGGATCGAATCGCCTCAGTTTAAGTTCCACCTCTTGGGTTCCCTCTAGTGGCCTGCCCTCTGCGTAAATCACTTTGTGATTTAAGACGGCCAACCAGTCACTCATAACGAGTGCACTTCCACACATATGTGGACATTGTCCTATGTTCATAGATATCTATGATGTAGTGCAGAGGGCGGCCACTAGAGGGAACCCAAGAGATGGAACTTAAACTGAGACGATTCGATGCGACACCGGGATGGGAATCCGGTGTAGTAGTTCAACCTGAAGAACAGCCTAGTACTTCGCAACCTCCTATGCGTATCGCTTCTGAAAATTTTAGAGAGGTTCTTCCTAGCCCTCAAAAGAAAACAACGCAAAAATCTTGTTGAGCTAAGCAAACAGCCTTTCACAGCACATCAGCAGACAGTGTAGCAGCTGTTAAGGCAAAGAAAGAGGTCCAATTAAAGGGAAAACAAACTCGACTTCAATTCAGTGATAAGCCTTAGGACAATGTCAAAGAAAGTGGAAGAAAAAATAAAAAAGCTAAAAGACAAGTGGACAGGATAATTACTATAAATGTGTGTTTTGCATGATCAACTCTGAAATGTGAATGGATTCTCTCCAGAAATGTAAGGTATGGTTTCATGAAAGTGCGTAGGGGCACAAGGAAGGAAGCAATTCATTTGTGGTAAATGTTTATAAATTAATCATGTAATAAATGAATTTGTTTCAGTGCAATGAAAATACCAATATTACACAGCATTTTCATTGCTACCCATATTACCCCGCAGCAGTATCCAATTAGCCCCTCTTAATTTCTTCACTTCCATTTGGTCGGCTAAATAGGATAGCTTAATTTCAGTGTCAATAGTAACTTCTCTTCAGTGAAATTAATTCTACAGTTCGTCAAAATAATGCACTATTTGTATGTTTACTTGTTTGCTCTGTACAACATCAAGCTTTTTCTGTGTTTCAAAATTTTTGTTAACCTATCCGAATTACCCCTCTATACCCTACAAAAGCTTAGATTAGTTGCCTCGAAGATTGTAAATGACATTTGTGCGAGATCGTGCGTATTTGCTTGGTTTCCGCACAAAACCAACACGCGGTAAGTCTAAAATTCCACATTCAGTATCCCCAACCGAACACACATAACAATTTCCCTCTTCTTACCGGTTAAGTGACATATTGATTTTACTGCTTTAGGCTTTTAACATATTATTTTTAGACACGTTCAGTATAATGATAATTATAAGTTGGAAACTTACCACTGCAATTTCACCTAAATTGCACTGTTAATTATTGTTTTTAAATATTTGCAAAAATTAAGTAAACTCTACAACTCCACTAACGTTACTGCATTTCGTGATGCATGTAACATTAAGGAAGCCGTTTGTTTTATAGACTGGGGGGAAAAGAAAGACACGGCCTGCTGGAGTATAGTGAACACAGAAAACATTTTAAAGCAACAATGTTGAAGATAGATATTTTTGTTTTGCAAATTTGCCGTCATTGAACAGAAACCAAGATGGAGATTTCATTGCAACTAATTAGAAATTCCTCTTTCAGGTATGTAATAAACGATCTTCGCATAAAATAATGTACGATACACGAGCGATATGTTTTCTTTCAATTCTCGGAAATTAAAAAAGCTCAACTACGTTTCGCTTTTTCAAACTTTTCCTCGAACATGAAAACTTCAACATACCGCTCTTGTAACGCATATTACTATTTCCAGTTGAGAATAAGAACGAGTAATGGAGTAGCTTGGCAACTATATCTCCATAACAGCATTAAAAATTATCTGTAAACCAGAATTCATAACCTAAGATATTAAACTAGGATAAAACTGAGTGGTTTAGATAGTTTATGATGCGCTAGTGAAAATTTATGTAGTATTTTTCTTAATTTGTTTATATTATATGTCTGTTTATTCTGTCCATCAGCCAGTCATGCCATTATAGCGAAGCGTTAGCATACGACGCATATTTTATTTTTATGCGTAATTTTTCTTGAGTCATCGGTTATTTGACGAGATTTATCCGTGTTGTGTGTATATTTTTATAGCTTCTTGGCGGCGCGTCGTCCTGCTTTCGGACGTGTCCCGACTGCTGTATTAGCGCGCGGGTTAACAATGTTATCCGTCATCCTGATGTGCGTAATGCCGGCATCGCTCACGACTGTCAGACGTGGGTGCGTCCGTCTAACCAAAAGATGAGGAGGAGGACGACGGTAATGACGGCCATTTGGTTCTTCATTTATCTGACACGTATTTTGAGCTACAAAGGCTGTTCACGGACGACAAAATCATACGGTGGTCATAAACATAAACACAACTAGGAGGCGGATGTTGATGTAATGTCATTATTTTTCTTTTAACTTTAAAACGATGCCTTTTAAGAGAGCAGTTTATGTCATATCGTAACAAAACAAAATGTATAGAATGGATCGGGGGAAGTTGCCTAGCTTTTTCTTTGATTGAAAATTTACGATACTGTTCATTTAGTTTTGAATTTAATATTGAAATGTCAAAATCTGGAAGGTATTTTGAAACTATAGTTTTGGTACAAAACAGAAAACATTATTTACATTATTTAGAGATACAGGTTTTGTTCTTACCTGCACTGTAGACATTTTTCCCCGATAGTCGAGTAAGATGGGAAATGCAAGTAACACATTTACTGATATACGTATTTTACCTGAACATGGTTTGATACATGTATATAATAACAAAACTGACTTAATCTAAAGCTCATGGACACTTTTTAACTCGTTTGTCACTACTTAGCAGCACAGTCATTGCGCAGATTTTATTACCGTGTGCAAGAATGGTGAAATCACTTTTTGCACACAATGAATTCAATCCAATACATTCTTTGTCAGCATTCATTTTTCGGGGTAAGATGGCAACTTGTTGCAAAGGTTTTAGTTTTTATTTATTTCTTTATTTATTATTTATTTATTTATTTATTTTAATTTATTTTATTTTAATTTATTTTAATTTATCTTAATTTATTTTATTTTATTTATATTATTTCATTTTATTTATATTATTTTATTTTATTCAATTTATTTAATTAATTTATTTAATTTATTTAATTTAATTTATTTTATTTATTTTATTTATTTTATTTTATTTATTTATTTTATTTTATTTATATATTTTATTTTATTTGTTTATTTTATTTAAATACATTTTTTAAATTTAATTTATTTATTTTATTTATTTTATTTTATTTATTCATTTTATTTTATTTATTTATTTTATTTTATTTATTTATTTATTTAATTTAATTTTATTTATTTATTTTATTTCATTTATTTATTTTATTTAATTTATTTAATTTATTTAATTTATTTGATTTATTTATTTTAATTTGATTTATTTTAATTTATTTATTTTATTTTATTAATTTATTTTATTTTATTTATTTGTTTATTTATTTGTTTGTTTGTTTGCTTGCTTGCTTGTTTATGTATTTATGTATTTGTTTACGTATTTGTTTATTTGTTTATGTATTTGTTCATTTATTTGTTTGTTTATTTATTTATTTGCTTGTTTGCTTGTTTACTTGTTTACTATTTGTTTGTTTATTTATTTATTTATATATATATATATATTTATTTATTTATATATATATATTTATTTATTTATATATTTATATATATATATATATATTTATTTATTTATATATTTATATACATATATTTATTTATTTATTTATTTATTCATTTATTTATTTATTTACAGGGAATACGTAAACATTACTTAAGGTCCTCTGATAGAGGTCAGTGGATTAAGGACAGTTTCAACTTACGATGAAACATGTTAGAACAGGGAGTGTGAACTGTTTTAGAGCATCGCAAGCATACGGGATTCTTTAGCGGGGTAAGATGCCTAGAGCTGTAACGCAACCTAATATGGCGGAACACGGTCGTTGGTTGTTAACAATACAAACTTTAGGACTTTACTACAGTATCCAGTACAAAGGTTTGACAGTTATTACGAATTCAATGATGTATTAAAATTTTAACATACATTTATAATTATTTTATATATCAGAAAAATGAGGTGTTTTCTTGCTTCTCCTCTTCTCACAACAAGAACACGTGGCAAAATGAGTTAGCTTCCACTCTACAGACATTCAACTGTCTCAATGATCATAAAGACATTCGTGTGACGTTCTCTTTTGTAAGAATGTGAAACTACAAAGAAATAAGCATCTTCTCCAAATAGTCATCTCCCCCCGATTCACTGTAATTTCTGTGTTGTATTTCTTTTTGTATTTTTTGTACAGTAGATCAATTTGTTCAGTTTTGGGCCATTAAAAGTCATTTTATCGAATTATTATTATTTTTTATAGTATTTTTTAAAATTTTCGTCTAATTTTCTAGGAGTCTTACATCCAAATAGTAATTACGATATCTAAGTTTGAACAGCATATGCCAGTTGTAAAAGCCTTCGTGAAGTGGAAGGGCAGGACATTTTCATTGGTATGAGATAGGGAATGCATGTCCGCTGAAACATCCTTTCAGAACTACATCATTGTAAATGTGGTACTCTTCTATGTCTGCTAGCATCAACGTCGGTTAGCGTAACCACCGATTAAAATTGCCACCTAATCCTTGGTTAAGCAGTTTTACTGTGCATTGATCTCGATTAGGACTTAAATAGGAGATTAACCGCGGTAATCTCTAAACGGCCATATTCGAGCGGTTAAAGGAGAAAACCAGTGATTAGTAGGGCAAGTAAAACAAAATGGCTGGCAGATCCACGGGTGATTATTTCGAAGACGATTATTATTGTACTGTAGGCCTACTTGAATTACTTGGATAGTGATGATGGTGAGCGTGAAGTTTCTTTAATGGAAAGATAGAACTGTGACAAGGAATTAGGTGACAAAAAATTTCAGGAGGGATTTCGTTTGTCAAAATCTACAGTTTCATTTCTTCTGCAACAAATGAACCACTTGAAATAACACAAAAAAACAGTCGTATTTCTCCTATGGATCGGCTGCTTATATTACGATTCTATATAACTGTCATATTCTGTAATTTAAGAGGGAACACGCTAATATCTCTTTCTCTATGTCACTGACTGAACGAAGAGAGGTTATGGATGAATCTTAGGATAATGTACAGTTTCCTGATGTAGGCCTAAATGGAGTCCTGGATCGTATACACATTCCTACTAATCTTCTGCATCCTTTTGCTTTATGGATATTTCATCTTTTTATATATTATATTTAAATCTAGTAAATAAATCTATCGATACTTCAACCTCACATGGGGATATAATCATTTTTGCATTCAGTTTTCCATTTTGTACGATTTTAACCTAACAGCATTGAAAAACAAAGAAAAGCAACTCGCAAACATAACAGCGCCCAAAAGCAAACAAATGCAACGCGAAAATATAGGAACGTTCGTTTCCATGTAAAACGGAGTAAGCATAGACGTTTTTAGACGCAATTATCTTTGTAGAGGTATGGATGCTTTCCTTTAGTCATTTTGTAGAAACAGTGTACCATCATAGACTTTATTTTGGTGAAATGAGCTGTCAGCTAACCATGTTTAAGTAATCGGTGATTATGAATGGTACACAGAAATTACATTTTAACCACGGTTACTGTTTAACTGTCGTTTCGTAAGCTATTTTAACAGAGGTTGATACACTTCGCCACTTATAGACTTGCAAGGTATCTTAAGAACAGATTATTGAAGAATACGTGAACGAGTAATGTTAATTTGAGCACAACATAATGTGTGTATGAAATAACTAGACCTCAGACTTTTAGGTCTTAAAAATCTTAAATTAGGTACCTAAAATAGGTTCTATCACAAATTAAAATAGGTTCTAAAATTACAAAAATAGGTGAAAAAAAATGACATTATTTCATTTCCCATTACAAATTAGCCGAAACATTTGACATTATTTCATTGTACATGTCCATAATTAGAGCCAGAGTAAACAACTAACACCTTTTCTAAGTTTTCCATTGAGAAACTGCATCGCTTCTCAGATAATACCATCTAAAAGCCGAAAATGAACGTTCCACATCAACTGATGACACCAGAGCATATTTAAATGTTGGTATTAGATGCAAGGGAACAGCACAGTTATGTTCAGGTGGTTTGCCAGCCAAGATGTCAGCAACTGTGCGGAGAACTGTCAGTCCTGGGTTTTTTTGAAGCACTGATTTGAGTTTTTCAGAAACTTTTTCACCAACATAACCAGGAACCAAGTTGATTTTTTCTGTCACCTCTTCTATCAATCCCAGTTGCGTGTAGACCGGTTTGCCTTAAAGATTCTAGAGCATTAATAATGGGAACCAGAAATACATAATGTGATTTGATGAATGCAAATCCCGGGCAATTGTTGGGTCCTGCAGAAGTTTTTCAGCTGAAGTAATGCTCACTGCATCCTCCCCCAGTTTCAAAACAAAGTTCTTAATGTCCTCCAAATGCTTGCTGTAATATTCCACGGCCTGTAACCATGTTCCCCATCGGGTAAGAATAGGTTCTGGTGGAAGTGGCACATTGGGAAGTTGCTCTCGAAATAATTGAATACTCGTAGGTGCTGCGATTGTTGTCAAGGAACGACTGGCATACAGAATTACACACCGTTTCCAGATTACCAACTGTAGAAATTGGAAGATGTAAAATTAGCTAAACATAGTTTCTAACGTGAAATTAGGTATTTTTAGGTTGTATAGGACCACCATTTTCGAACATATATTTCCATAATTCGTATATATACAACTTTTCTTTTGTATATATCATGAGCAACAAAATAGGTTTTTACCTAAAATCCGAGGTCTAGAAATAACAGACTAATGAAATATTACAATTGTTACAGTAGCCTATTATAATTAAATGCGAGAAATTGCAGCATTATGTACAATTCCGCATTGACAAACAGAAAACTGACAATATTAAAGTAGTAGGCGCACAAAGGTTATCGTTTCATGTTGTTGGGATGTTTATTTATTTATCTAAACGATAACAGTTCCCTGTATTAACAGGCTGCCACAAAGACAGAGCATATTGTGCACTAGGCAGTTGAAAGTATAAATAACATACATATTTTTAAGTTTAATGGAGTCGCACAACAATGACAAGACATGATTGAATAAATAATTAAGTACTCTACTGTCAACAACTTAGGCTTAAATTTGGTATTAGCACGGCGAAATGGTGACAGGAGAGGAGAATGGCACGGACGTAAAATGAAGGCCTCAAAGACAAAAGAATCGCCTTCAATATTTGTTGTACATAAAATACTGTACAGTGTTTGTTTTGTGGTAATAAACCAGCATTTACAGTTTTAAACACATTCAGAGTGTCTCATTTCATAGTACAATGAAACCTCTTTAACCTGAACACTTATAGTTCAATAAAAATTTGTCCAATCTAACGGGGTGTTCAAGGTAGAGGAAAGTACAATATATTTTTTTTTTGCATGCAATGGAAAGGAAATTACTTTACATAAAGAACTACAGTATTCAAACATTTTCTTGCAACCGGACAAATTTCTATTTTTTTACATGTCCAATATATTATCTATTTTGGAATATGTATTATATGACTTTCTTGTGTTAAATTTTATCGTACCTGATTTACATGTCTCGACCTTCTATGGGTCATTCTCAGAACTGGTCGTTGTTGGTCTTGGTGCCTCTTGTTTTGTTTCCTGTGAGGGTGTGTTCGTGTGGTGTAATGTAGAGTCAAAGAGTGTGTGTTGAGAATTTCATTGGGATGTGTTTTTGTGTGTCTGTATATTTCATATTGTTCTAGTGTGTTTAGTTTTTGGCTTTTTGGTTGGATGTGTACTATTTCCGTGTCTGTGTTGATGTCTCTGTAGGTGTGGTTAGCATTTGTGATGTAATTTTATTATGGCTGTGAAGTGTTCTTTGTAACGTGTTTGAAATGATCTGCCTGTCTGTCCTATGTAAAAGTTGTTGCAGGCGTTACATTTGAGTTTGTATACGCCTGTGTGGTTGTATTTGTTTGTTTGTGTTGTTTGTATGTTGAGATGTTTTTGTAGAGTGTTATTTGTTCTGTATATGATGTTATAATTTGATTTCTTGAATGAGCTTGCAATTTTGTGTGTGTTTTTATTTTAGTATGTTAGTGTGATCTATTTTTGTGTTTTTGTGTTTGTGTTGTACTCTTATGTTTTTTGTGATTATGTTTTGTCTTACGTATTATGTTGTCTATTATGTTAGGGTTGTATCCGTTTTCTTGTGCTATGTCTTTGATTATGTCTAGCTCTTCGTTGTAATCTTGTTGGTTCATTGGTATGTTGAGTAGTCTATGTACCATTGTTCGGAATGCAGCTTGCTTGTGTTGTGTTGGGTGGTTGGTTGTGTTGTGTATGTGTGTGTTGTTGTTGTTGTTGTTGTTGTTGTTGTTGTTGTTGTTGTTGTTGTTGTTGTTGTTGTTGTGGGTTTTCTGTTTACTTTGAATGTGTGTTTGTTGTCTACTTTTGTTATTGTGATATCTAGAAAAGTTATGGATTTGTTGTTTTCAATTTCAAATGTGTAGCGTAGCTTTGGGTGTATTTTGTTTATGTGTTGATGCAGAACACACACACTCTTTGACTCTACATTACACCACACGAACACACCCTCACAGGAAACAAAACAGGAGGCACCAAGACCAACAACGACCAGTTCTGAGGATGACCCATAAAAGGTCGAAACATGTAAACCAGGTACGATAGAATTTAACACAAGAAAGTCATATAATACATATTCCAAAGTGATACAGTGTTAAAAGTTGTGTAATCAAGATGTATATTATCTATGTTGGACACCCCTCAATCCTGGAAGCCAGATAGCCCTTATAGCTCTATCTTGGACGATTCTCTTGTTCTATTGTGTACTTCTGCTAGGCCTACCTGTTTAGAATTCAGTTCCATTGACCCCTTGTGTTTGACAAGGACCATTAGCACAGTGGAATGAGGTGGTTTTCCTTGTATAGAAAGGAACTGTGTAGCCTATTTCTTTCTACTTTCCTGTAATTACCCATTTGTCCTTTCTGTAACTGTACTGTGTCTAGATTAGAGTATGAAGTGAAGCGGCATCTTTCAGTGGCTTGAAATTAATGGTTTCTAAATTGAATTTACACAAAAACCGTCCAAGCTATGGAAATCTGACAGAGGAATAAATTATTCTCTCTTAGATTTTCTATCGATTTGGACAAAAATCACGATACAACTCACAAAAATTAACGAATAAGAGAGTAAGGTAAAGGTTGGTAATATTGTGATACTAATAATATTATGAGAGTTTTTTGAGAATTTTTTACAATAATGAGCGAGAGAAGGACCGGTTTTGTGCAGAAACTTGTCCACGAACATTCCATTAATACGTTAAAGCAAAAAAACGATCTTCCTCTCGCTCAGTAAAATTGTAAAAAATTCTCAAAGAGGATTATCATAACATTATTAGTACCACAATATTACCTACTTTTACCCTATTAAACAATTGGGGGGGGGGGACATTTTTTCTGAGAAAACTATGAACTTCCCACCAATATGGTATTACAATTTTTTTTATACATACAACATGCACTATTCGCTCTGAAAATCCGCAGGATTATTTCACTTCCACCCTGTATGGATCGAAAAAAATGGCAAACATTGTTAATCAAACTAGCCTATAATTATTATTTCTGTTTCACTAAGAGTGAAATGTTCAACTAAATATTGCTATAGAATTTACATTATAGATTATTTCATAACTAATAAAAATACAAGATATATGAGTGAAGATTGTAGCAAGTAATGTACACTTCATACATGCGGTATATTTAGCAAAGTAAGAAAACAGGTTATCAGTTAGAATCTTCTTTTTGCGGTTGGATAAGAAACTACTTAGTTGTGTTATATACCACTTACTTACTTACTGGCTTTTAAGGAACTCGGAGGTTCATTGCCGCTTTCACATAACATCTTGTTATTCCTCATCTTTTACAATATCCACCTCGCGTCAATGGAATTCCTTGTCACAAAGTATTAGGGGCTGCAAGACAACAAACACCTTTAAGAACAGCTTAAAAGATAACCTTATTAGCATTTCACTCCAATCATACTGATTTAAAATATTACTGACTACACTGTTGCTTTTTCTCTTTAGACATCATCCTGATTGTGCTGCATTTTCAAAATTGTCTCATAATAATCTCTTTCTATTATCTAATATAATTTGAAATATATTAACATTCTATGTATTTTAGTTTAATTCTGCTACCCAGTTTATTTCAGTGTTTAATTAATAGTTCATAGTATTTTGTTGTTTAATTCGTAAATAACTCTTGTATACATGTAACTCTCATCTAAATCAAATTGTTGAATTCTTTGTAAGTTCATGCATATGTATATACACTTTTTGCTGGTTGTGTGGAAGAGAAGGCCTTACGGCCTTAACTCTGCCAGCTAAAATAAATCATTCTTATAAGCCCGTCCTCACATAAGCCCGCTGTTGGTCCCTATTCTGAGTAAGATTAATCCAGTCTCTATCATCATAACCCACATCCCTCAAATCCATTTTAATATTATCTTCCCATCTACGTCTCGGCCTCCCCAAAGGTCTTTTTCCCTCCGGCCTCCCAACTAACACTCTATATGCATTTCTGGATTCGCCCAAACGTGCTACATGCCCTGTTCATCTCGAACGTCTGGATTTAATGTTCCTAATTATGTCAGGTGAAGAATACAATGCGTACAGTTTTGTGTTGTGTAACTTTCTCCATTCTCCTGCAACTTCATCCCTCTTAACCCCAAATATGTTCCTAAGCACCTTATTCTCAAACACCCTTAACCTATGTTCCGCTCTCAAAGTGAGAGTCCAAGTTTCACAACCATAAAGAACAACCGGTAATATAACTGTTTTATAAATTCTAACTTTCAGATTTTTTGACAGCAGACTGGATGACAAAAGCTTCTCAGTCGAATAATAACAAGCATTTCCCATATTTATTCTGTGTTTAATTTTCTCCCGAGTATCATTTATATTTGTTACTGTTGCTCCCAGGTATTTGAATTTTTCCACCTCTTGAAAGGGTAAATTTCCAATTTTTATATTTCCATTTCGTACAATATTCTGGTCACGAGACATAATCATATACTTTGTCTTTTCGGGATTTAATTCCAAATCTGTTCTATACCAGTTATTACTTACTTACTTACTGGCTTTTAAGGAACCCGGAGGGTCATTGCCGCCCTCACATAAGCCCGCCATTGGTCCCTGTCCTGAGCAAAATTAATCCATTCCCTATCATCATATCCCACCTCCCTCAAATCAATTTTAATATTATCTTCCCATCTACGTCTCGGTCTCCCTAAAGGTCTTTTTCCCTCCGGCCTCCCAACTAACACTCTATATGCATTTCTGGATTCGTCCATACGTGCTACATGCCATGCCCATCTCAAACGTCTGGATTTAATGTCCCATATTATGTTAGGTGAAGAATACAATACGTGCAGTTCTGTGTTGTGTAATTTTCTCCATTCTCCTGTAACTTCATCCCTCTTAACCCCAAATATTTTCCTAAGCACCTTATTCTCAAACACCCTCTTTGTTCCTCTCTCAAAGCACCCTCTTTGTTCCTCTCTCAAAGTGAGAGTCCAAGTTTCACAACCATAAAGAACAACCGGTAATATAACTGTTTTATAAATTCTAACTCTCAGATTTTTTGACAGCAGACTAGACGACAAAAACTTCTCAATCGAATAACGACAAGCATTTCTCATATTTATTCTGTGTTTAATTTTCTCCCGAGTATCATTTATATTTGTTACTGTTGCTCCCAGGTATTTGAATTTTTCCACCTCTTCAAAGGATAAATTTCCAATTTTTATATTTCCATTTTGTACACTATTCTGATCACGAGACATAATCATATACTTTGTCTTTTCTGGATTTACTTTCAAATCTGTTCTATACCCGTTATTAGTTACTTACTTACTTACTGGCTTTTAAGGAACCCGGAGGGTCATTGCCGCCCTCACATAAGCCCGCCATTGGTCCCTATCCTGAGTAAGATTAATCCAGTCTCTATCATCATAACCCACCTCCCTCAAATCCATTTTAATATTATCTTCCCATCTACGTCTCGGCCTCCCTAAAGGTCTTTTTCTCTCCGGCCTCCCAACTAACAATCTATATGCATTTCTGGATTCGCCCATACGTGCTACATGCCATTCCCATCTCAAACGTCTGGATTTAATGTTCCTAATTATGTCAGGTGAAGCATACAATGCGTGCAGTTCTGTGTTGTGTAACTTTCTCCATTCTCCTGTAACTTCATCCCTCTTAGCCCCAAATATTTTCCTAAGCACCTTATTCTCAAACACCCTCTCTGTTCCTCTCTCAAAGTGAGAGTCCAAGTTTCACAACCATAAAGAACAACCGGTAATATAACTGTTTTATAAATTCTAACTTTCAGATTTTTTGACAGCAGACTAAACGACAAAAACTTCTCAATCGAATAACGACAAGCATTTCCCATATTTATTCTGTGTTAAATTTTCTCTCGAGTATCATTTATATTTGTTACTGTTGCTCCCAGGTATTTGAATTTTTCCACCTCTTCAAAGGATAAATTTCCAATTTTTATATTTCCATTTCGTACAATATTCTGGTCACGAGACATAATCATATACTTTGTCTTTTCGGGATTTACTTCAAAATCTGTTCTATACCAGTTATTACTTACTTACTTACTGGCTTTTAAGGAACCCGGAGGGTCATTGCTGCCCTCACATAAGCCCGCCATTGGTCCCTATCCTAAGTAAGATTAATCCAGTCTCTATCATCATAACCCACCTCCCTCAATTCCATTTTAATATTATCTTCCCATCTACGTCTCGGCCTCCCTAAAGGTCTTTTTCTCTCCGGCCTGCCAACTGACAATCTATATGCATTTCTGGATTCGCCCATACGTGCTACATGCCATGCCCATCTCAAACGTCTGGATTTAATGTTCCTAATTATGTCAGGTGAAGAATACAATGCGTGCAGTTCTGTGTTGTGTAACTTTCTCCATTCTCCTGCAACTTCATCTCTCTTAGCCCCAAATATTTTCCTAAGCACCTTATTCTCAAACACCCTCTCTGTTCCTCTCTCAAAGTGAGAGTCCAAGTTTCACAACCATAAAGAACAACCGGTAATATAACTGTTTTATAAATTCTAACTTTCAGATTTTTTGACAGCAGACTAAACGACAAAAACTTCTCAATCGAATAACGACAAGCATTTCCCATATTTATTCTTTGTTAAATTTTCTTCCGAGTATCATTTATATTTGTTACTGTTGCTCCCAGGTATTTGAATTTTTCCACCTCTTCAAAGGATAAATTTCCAATTTTTATATTTCCATTTCGTACAATATTCTGGTCACGAGACATAATCATATACTTTGTCTTTTCGGGATTTACTTCAAAATCTGTTCTATACCAGTTATTAGTTACTTACTTACTTACTGGCTTTTAAGGAACCCGGAGGGTCATTGCTGCCCTCACATAAGCCCGCCATTGGTCCCTATCCTAAGTAAGATTAATCCAGTCTCTATCATCATAACCCACCTCCCTCAATTCCATTTTAATATTATCTTCCCATCTACGTCTCGGCCTCCCTAAAGGTCTTTTTCTCTCCGGCCTGCCAACTGACAATCTATATGCATTTCTGGATTCGCCCATACGTGCTACATGCCATGCCCATCTCAAACGTCTGGATTTAATGTTCCTAATTATGTCAGGTGAAGCATACAATGCGTGCAGTTCTGTGTTGTGTAACTTTCTCCATTCTCCTGTAACTTCATCCCTCTTAGCCCCAAATATTTTCCTAAGCACCTTATTCTCAAACACCCTCTCTGTTCCTCTCTCAAAGTGAGAGTCCAAGTTTCACAATCATAAAGAACAACCGGTAATATAACTGTTTTATAAATTCTAACTCTCAGATTTTTTGACAGCAGACTAGACGACAAAAACTTCTCAATCGAATAACGACAAGCATTTCCCATATTTATTCTGTGTTTAATTTTCTCCCGAGTATCATTTATATTTGTTACTGTTGCTCCCAGGTATTTGAATTTTTCCACCTCTTCAATGGATAAATTTCCAATTTTTATATTTCCATTTCGTACATTATTCTGATCACGAGACATAATCATATACTTTGTCTTTTCGGGATTTATTTCCAAACCTGTTCTGTTCCAGTTATTAGGCCTATTTTTTTTTTAATTTTACCGACCTGAGACCATTTTACTGAAGTTTTCTTCCTTTAACGGTTTCCTTCTTACTGTTTCCTTTTCTTCTTCTTCTTCTACTTCTTCTTAAACTAACACAAACACAACAGCCATGACCGAGGCGGGACTCGAACCCACAACTCTTCGGTCCAAGCGGTAGAGATATTCCGTGCCTCTACCGTTTGTGCCACCCAGTCCGGCACCACTGAATTCAGAATGATTTGTTATATAACAAGACGGTTTTTATTCCAGAGCACTGTAAGTCTAGATATATTGAACTAAACTTCTGCACTGAAATTCTTTAAAAGTGTCCAGCCTCCGTAACACATTGTACCATATCTGCATCTTGCAAAGTTCAGCTACGTAACACATCAAACAATTTGTTCCTTGGATCTGTTACACTTCGCTCAGCTTCGCTCGAACCCGGGGGCACAGATCCTTCCCGTTTAATTGGAATCGTACGCCTCTGTGTTGCGGCATAAAGTATTTAGGTTTCCCAGATTGCCGCAAACTCTATCTCACGTGTACGTGCTCGGTACAACATGCAACAGAAATATATTTTAAAATGAAAAATTACACTCCGCAAATGTAAATAATTCTGCTACACGTTTAATATTTACACTATTTCAACACGTTTCCAGATATCGAAGTTGCAAATGTAAACTACGGAATGGATATACGAAGCGTCTGGAATCTCGAGTAAACCACACAGTGAACAAAAACTGCTGGCGAATCGCTGAACTCTGTGTATCTCTAGCTTGTAAAGGTTCTCGTGTTGTGTTTAGGATTGCAGAGTATTCGCATTTAATTCTGAAATATAACAAAATCGTGATGTTAATGATTAAATTTCAATGGGATAAATAATAATTAAATGTTAAGTATATCGCCGCCAATACAAAGTACTAACGACTTTACATTACCATAATATGCCTTCATAGCATATAAATCACATAACTTAATTGGACGTAGTTATGCAAAAAGAGACCACGTAACAAAAACCTGTTTTCGAGATATTGTCCATTCAAGTAAATGTGGTTATTTATTCAACATTTTATGCAAGAAATATTGCGACATTCATACTATTAAATAATAATAATAATTATTATTTATTTATTTATTTATATTTATTTAATGTGCTGTACAACAGCCAGTGGCCAATTACAGTTCAGCACAAATTACAGTTCAGCACAATAATAATAATAATAATAATAATAATAATAATAATAATAATAATAATAATAAAAAGGCTAACCGATTTGTAGTAACAGACCAGCAATTGATTTAATATTGCAATTCAAGATAAATT
Organism: Periplaneta americana; assembly: GCF_040183065.1. Lineage (NCBI taxonomy): Eukaryota > Metazoa > Arthropoda > Insecta > Blattodea > Blattidae > Periplaneta > Periplaneta americana. The sequence continues at coordinate 168,364,570 of NC_091119.1, read as the reverse complement.
AGTTTTCTGCGACAAAATAATTTTGCTTATAAATGGCAGCAGAGCACAGATATCGCATTGTGTAGTTTTCCTGAATTAAAAAAATCCAGCCAACAGCAGATTTTTGCAAATATCTAAATTTTTTTCACATTGTCGTTTGGTCTGTTGTTCCATAAGTCTGTCCAATTGTAATAATATTAACGAATGTATTTTTTTCATTAGCTTACTCACAAATATGTACTAGAAAATTAATTCTGATATAAGTTATCCTCTTATTTATTCACTTACAAATGGCGTTTAGAGAACTCGGAGGTTCATTGTCGCCCTTGGAATGAAATGGAATATAAGTGAGGGGGGCACGGATGGCCGAGCACTGCGACATGTTGAGATCTATTGCGCTAACCCTCGATATGGAATGAGTTGCGTGCCATAGATCCCCTACGCCCACCAACCCAACTACATGATTCCCTTAACGACCGGTCCCTACAGTCAACAGAAATTCATACACCATTCCTGCTTTGGCAACTTCCCCCAAGGCCCCCCTGTCGGTCCGAGGCGAAACTCCTCCCCCGAGTAGGTCCGCCTCGGATGCTCGTTGCAGAAGTCATCCAATGTCGTTTTGCTAAATTCCACGGAGGCCGGTCGAGAGAGCCAGTAGTTCCAGGAGGCCGCCTGTAGAGTGATCTGAAAACGGGATGATGAGGAAAGGATGATGGGGGAGGAAAGGAAGTGGTGAACATGAGTGGGGTTCCAATTTAAAGTTACCTGATATTCATCCGTAGGAGTGAGCCAAAAAATCCCGAAAAAACCTCACCCAGGCAATTCGTCCTGATCGGGAATCGAACCCGGGACCGCTGGGTTCGGAGTTAGACTCGCTATACCCTCAGCCACAACGGTGGATATTGTCGCCCTTACATAAGCCCACCATCGGTCCCTATCCTGAGCAAAATTAATCCAGTCTCTACCATCGTATTCCACCTCCGTCAAATCCATTTCAATATTATCTTCCCATCTATGTCTCGGCCTCCCCAAATCTCCTTTTCCCTCAGGTCTTCCAACTAACACCATATATATATATATATATATATATTTCTGGATACACCTATACGTGCTACGTGCTCTATCCATCTTAAACGTCTTATGTTAGGGTTTCGTAACAAGTTCTTTTTTACGGTGTTGGGTTGTTAGCTCTTCGCCAACTCCCAAAGCTGGAATATCATTTTAATAAATATTCTCTACAAAATAAAAATTGTTGTTTCGGACTGTTTGGAAACATTTTCCGGTAGAGATTGCCGTTATGGTGTTAGGAGTGGTGGCAATATTTGAAAGTTGAAAAGAGCGAAAGAAATACTAGTAGAAATGAAAATGGTTTATCTGTGTTAACGACATGGGGAAGTTTATGATAAGAATAGAGAGGGTTTGATGTGGGGGATAGCTAAGTAACAGGAGGCCGAGCATTGTGACAAGGTTATAGCGGGATAGAAGAGGCGATAGTCTTGTTAAGTAACAGAAGGTCAAGGACTATGACAAGATTAGAGTGGGTTGGATGAAGGGAAAATGTAATAGGAGGCTGAGGACTGTAATGAGGTTAGAATGGGTCGGATGAGGGGATAGGTAACAAAAAAAATATCAATGTATGTAGATATCATAATTTCAGAAACCACTACTCAAATGAGGTTAAAGTTTATATGTTATTGTCTACAACTATTTGAAATAGCCGGTGAAGCTTTTTGTATCTAGATTAAATACAAAGAATGTATAGTTTACATATCATTTTATGTTAATTTTTTCATTAAAAAATTTGTTATTAAATAATTTTACAAAGTATTGTAATAAATCTTCATATGCTGTATAGAGCTCCATAAAATATACGTATAAACATACAAAAAGTCATCACTCTGTCTTCAATAGTTTCTGAGATAGTAATACCTATACAGGGTGATTCAGAATTCCTATTACACTTTTCTAGGAGTTATAGAGGAGACGTAGTAGATATAGTTTTGATGAGCAACCCATGTCCTGAAGCGTACCGTTTCGATGCTACAACTAAGATAAAATCATACAAATTTCAAATCTATCGCTTCACGGTAGGCAACCTACATTGACGGAGGGCGACGTCTTCAGTCAACAGATGGCATGTGCTGCTTTGACCTTCACGTCACTTGCTATATTCAGTCTTCCTGGTGTCCTGCTTCGAACTTCAAGTCATTTACTATTCAGTCCTTGCTGAAGATGGTACAGTGTACAGTATGGTTGAATACACGTTTGCCAAGAAAACGAGATGTTAATTTACGGACCAACTCCTTGGCCACCACGATCGCCGGATTTAACTCTTGACTTTTTCGTGAGGAATCTTGTTTACGAGACTTCTTTAGAGTCGGAGGAAGAACTGGTGGGACATTTTAAATTTTTATGTTGTCATCATTCCGGACTTGGGTTGCTTATCAAAACTTTATCTACTAAGTCTCCTCTGCAACTCCTAGAAAAGTGTAATAGGATTTATGAATCACTCTATATATATATATATATATATATATATATACATATGTTGAAAATCTTTAAAAATTTGATAGTCGTAAACAAACATCCCAGAGGATTCATTCACATACTTTTATACCGGTATATATTTAAAAATGTGTGTTTAAGAGATGTTAAAAGCTTCAGGGGCCTATTTTTAATGTAAGTGAAAATATATTTAAAAAAATGGTAACGTATTTAGCCACAGAGTACAATAGAATTACTACCTGGCACCCTTAAGTTTGGTCTTACATTAAAAATAATGAAGATAATTACTATAGTTGTCTGAACACTACTGTAGTAATTATCTCCATTATTTTTAATCTTCACTATGAACACTGTTGTATTTTGACCTTTTAAGTACTTATTTGGTCTTACAATTTGTTGGTTTTTGGAATGATTTTACAAATTGAAGGCATTTTCAATTATCTGAAGGATGAACGGTTCGGAATAAGCTTTCGTTCTCCAGAATAGTTACCATTTCAATATGGTTCCTTCATGATATATTCCCTACTTAATAGGGATATGCATACCAGACGCCCTGTAGGTATACTCCTCTCTGAGGTCTTCAGTTTGTATTTCTTGCTTAGCCAGCATATATACTAAAGTGGCTGTTGCTTCCTTTCATAAAGTAGATATTTGGAAGTTCCTGGATACACTTTCTTGTGGATATACGACCATGCCAGGAGTGGCATATCTATTCAGCATCTTGCGCTTTCTTGTTCTCATGCATGGGATGTAACTTCCTCCATACAGTTCCGGTCGCCGTGAACTTGTCGACGCTCTTCTTGGTTGTGTCCGCATTGCATCCTACCTAAACTTGTGGTATCGTCTCGTATATTATTTTGTTTGCTGCACTGTCAGTTTCGCTGCTGTGTCATGTACGGGTAGTTGCATAACAGAGAGAGTCTGTAGATAAATTTTCATCAAAGGAAATGCATTCGGTTTCCTGGACATCATGTGAGATATTTTATGGACAAAACTGATCTGGAATAAGACCTTCTATTTGATTTTGCATATTTTCTTTCAGTAATACCATTTAATTGCTTCTTCATCTCTGAATATCGCCTTGTGTAAAGAGCTGTGGAGGGTCACTATATGATTTATAAAATGGAACAAAACAAACATTTTGTTAACATATACTGGGTGTTCATTTCAAAGTGTGTCATGACGTCACTGCTGTGAGTCAGCGATTTGAAGCGAGTTTCAGCTTTTATGTCAGAGAAGTTGCCTATTATTTAAGGCGTTCAATCTGAACTTGAGAACATGTACGGTATAACTTGAACGTCGTAGCAACAGATGGCGTCATGTACGGTCTGTGTGCTACCATAACCTCTTTCGAACTGTATTTTGCGCGGGCAAATTGTACGCAGGGTATTTGTTATCATCGGTAACGGCAACATTCCACAACACAAATCAAATGCTCCGTGTCCATGTTGACCGTCTAAGTTAATGTCAACAAATATGTAAGTAATCGTCTTAACCCTCTCCCCATAAAGAAAAAAACTCACCACAGTACATGTTTCCAAACAGTTCACATTCCTGCCATTACCGGCAATTCCGTACGTATCGGTAAATACTCTTCAGAATGAACGCCGTACTTGCTAGGCAACTTCTCTAGTACATAGGTAATACGCCTTTGCGGAAGTGTAGGAAGATTGAATTCTCTAGGCTCATCGGCTAGCAACATGACGGCATACAGCGAGCCATAACACAATTTGAACTGAACACGCAGTATTTATTTTGTACATAGGAACATAAATATTCAACGTTTAACATAAAAAAAATTAAATAGTTGTAAAGTGAAAAATAATTAATGTGATAGATGTGTCTGTTTTTAAGAAAATAGGCAGAGAAAATGTGTTGAACGTAACTACAAAATCAGTACCGTTAACATCTCACAATTATGAGGATATTAACTCGACGTTTAGCATGGATTTGTGTAGCCTACCATGATGTTCAGTGTCAACATCCCAATTAATAAATTGAATACTCTACATTTTAGGTAATTTCTAGAGAATTAGGGGAGAAGTGGGTACAGTAAGACAGGGAGAACAGTGAGACATTTTTTACTAGATGGTAAATTTTGATGTTGAGATGTTGGTAACAGTGGAGTTGTATGTTGCATGAGTAAAGTAACAGTATTTTTATACTCGACTTGATTCTAGTTATAAAGGTGAGTGATGAAAAAATAATTCATAATTTTTCACTCTAGAAGTAAAATGTTGGCTTGTGTTTAATGAAGGTTATATTGGATATACAAATGAGATATAAATATTGAAGTTTTGTTACCTAATACTATGGTATTTGAGATTATGTTTGGCAAAGTTTCGTCTTTCTTGTTTTAATTTTGAAGTGATGGCGTCATTTTTAAATGTACTATGCGTAAAGGTAACAGTGAGACATGCCATTGAAGGGTACACTGAGTCGTCTCACTGCCCCCATGTACCAATGATTTGCAAAAACAAACTTACATTTACCAGTAACTAACATTAAAAATGAACATAGCCTACTAGTAACCAATGTAGGAACTGTAGCTTAAAATAATGGATACATTACATTTTAATGGTTTCATAAATAAAAATTATTCACAAAATTTAAGAAAATGTTAAAAAATAATCAAGAATTACATTAAATTCGTATAATTATAAGCTTTGTTGTCACCAAAAATTCATTTCATTTCTTTTTTCGCAAAAGTTTGAAATGTCATGGAAAATTCACTTTTCCAAATGTTCCAGATGTTTCAATGGTTTCGAAGTCTGACATCAAAATGATCCTAAATAAGCCTATAGAACATGTCAAGATAAAGAGACAGCAAGTTTTTGTTTTCTTTTGAAATAAATGTAAATCATTTCAATATCCGTTAATAGATACTGTGGTGTCTCACTGTACCCTCCTGAATGGGAACAGTGAGACATTTGCATTTTTTTGACAAACACTTATTGTATATTATGTCCTTCATCTACTGTATTAACATTTTTGTTTATGTATTATTATACTCTATGTTTTAATGTCTATTTCTATTGCACTTGATTTTAAAAATTATAGAATTATCATTTGCATACACATGTCTTAATATTTTGTGACTCACTGTACCCACAACTCCCCTACTTACATAGAAAATTAGTGGGTTTTCAGTTCTGGGCGACATGCAATATCCTAATGAAACACGAAAAAAATCAGGCAATAGGAATATCTTGTACTACATCATGCAACTATAACGTCATGTCCTATTGAAAGAATTTCTTGCAATATAAAATCATTTCAAGTGACCTCTGCATATGTTCAAGTTCTATAACTTACGAATGCACATTATTATTCACTGCAAAGATCAGGACGAAAATGAACATCACGCATGTGTTTACCAGTATAGCTTCAGAATGTCGGGAGTTGACTGTACTACACGAACACGCAGCGACGACGTGTTTGTTTATATCCTTATCCGTTGTATTAGGCCTGCCTGTGTTCGGCGTACTATATACCCCATGCGTTTTTAGCTTCAGTCTTTAGGTAGCTGGAATATGAACCTAGTCATGACTTACTTTATTTCGATTTTGGCCAGTAGGGAAATTCGTCTAGGTTTTCTCTCGCCAGAATTCTGGATGGAATCCGATCATGGGGACAGAGACGATAGGGCCAAGTTCTCTTAGGTGTTACTCAGTTTAAAATATCGTAAAGAATAAAAATCCGAACGCACCAAACGAATTGATCCGGTAAGCGAGTGCCTACATTTAATAGTACATTATGCAACTAGTCTATAATGAGGGTAATTAAGAAGCGAGTATGGACACTTATGAAACGAGCGCAAGCGAGTTTCATAATTTTCATACGAGCTTCTTAATTACCATTATAGGCGAGTTTCATACGACTTTTTATGCTCGACCATATTTCTAACTTGATATTATTAATTTTCTTTGTATCTGACCTTGACCAATGTCCCATATGTTGTGAGATGTGCGCAGACGCGAAAGTATTGATTTTTCCCGAGGAACAGATGTTCACATTGACCTTGCTAGGCCATAAGAACTTACAGAGATAACATTGAAATTAAATTAGACATTGAAAAAGGAGATGACAAATTGAATTTATTTGAATATTATTTACAATTAACGCTAATTATTATAGTAACAGAACATAACCTTCTGCGACAGTATTGGATTTCCAGCCTCCGTGACTTTTCGCTAATTGTCTTTCGATTGCATATCCGAGAATAATCGATACTTGCGGTTTTATAACGGTAGAAAGCTGACCTGTCATTGGCTGAACAGTTGTAACCTGAGTCGTCATTGGCTGAAAGACCTGACCTTTAATGAGTAGGTGTACTTTAATGACATGCATTAAAGGACTGCTATCAGGTGTATAATTACTACATTTCGGCATGGTCGAGCATAAAGTTAGTTTTATCTGCCTTTTCCATGTTTTAATTGCCAGTTAAATAATTGTTACATTCGTTTGTAGGAACTTTTACGAAACTTAGTAATAATTTTTTTAATTCGTCCTTAAATTTTACGAATTAGTAATATTTTTAATCTTCTGTTTGTGGTTTTCTACTTCACTTTTAAGTAAAGCTGCGTTTGCTCTTTGTCTATTAGTTTCACACATGTGACGGATAGAGTCGAATTGCTTGGACATGATGTGTTTCGTAATTCCTCTGTGACTTACTACGTTCCGGCTCTAAAACTGCTTGGAATTACATTGTTTTCATTAAGCTTCATATCAAATGCCCCAGCGTCGCGATGCATCTTCCTCCTCTTCCTACATGAATTATACTCCAAAGTGTTGAAATATTAAGTAGATGCTCGGAGTTTTTTTTAAGCTACATCCCCTACGTACATTTGAAATACTTTCATTACAACCTACTCTCATAATAAGCTGAATTTTTAAGCCATGTTCCTCTTTAAAGGTAGATTCAACATGCTTTCATGGTATCCGTGAACGCTACATTTGCTAGCAAAGCTAATGTTCTAGGTAGAGTTGGGAAGCAGAAAGGGATGAGGCAATGACGGGGGTGAGACTCCATTCCATTTACAGAAGGGGTGTACAATAACACAGACATATTTATACAACCATAATGCAGTATGCGAGGTTTAATTCTAGAGAGGTTTATGACGTAACTTGATGATTGCAATACAGGTTACGAGTAAGTTTTATATTACTGTTGTAATTGGATATTTTGTTTTGTTGTGTTTTATGTGACCGCGTTGTCTTTTGCCTGCCGCGAAGCAATATGAAAGCTAAATTGCATTACCAGTCTAGAGGTTTCCTTTTACACCATCATAAGCAAGAAAAATATACTATTTTATCTTCATCTATTCCATTATTAACTCTAAGATGCTACGGTATAAATACAGGTCGCAAAATAACGTTTCATGTCGGCGTAATATATTTTAATTTTGTATTTCTACACCGGTTATTTTTAAAGTTCATGTTATTTAACATATAATTACAAAACCTAATGGAAAATAACAATATAATTGCCTTATAAGGAGATTTTTTAGTCATTTATTTAAAATTAAAAGCCCAAAACGATAAAAAAATTCTAGTAAATGTTACTTCCTCTAATAATGTTTTTAAACCAAACTTACAGTTTCAATTACTTGGAATGGAAAGGAATTTAACCGTGATGAAAATATACACAATAAGCTCACAAGCTTTCAGAAAATGTGCATTAAAATAAAAATAAATTTCAAAAAAAAAAAAAAAAAAAGAATAGAAAATTGACTTAAAATTTCTACAATAATTTTAGGACTTATGATATAATATGAGCCGTTCAGAGCAGAAGTGGTGTAAGTCAACAATGGGTAATGAGGGTTAAAGTAAACATTCTGTAAAGTACAGCGCAAAGAAGCAATTACTATTCAATTTATTTAAACTATTAGTAGTCAGTGGATAGTAAGAAAGACATATTAATTGCTACTTTGCGCTGTATTTTACAGAATTTTTACTTTAAACCTCATTACCCAATTTTGACTTACACCACTTTTGCTCTGAACGGCTCATAAATGATTCACCTGCATTTGCTTTACTAAAATCAGTGCAGTTTGTTTTGTAGGAAATGGCAACACAAATATATGCTACAGGGGGGAGAAGATAGGTTCTAAAAGTAATTTATTCTTTAAGTCGGAAACTTCTACCCTCACACTAGAGACTTCATTCTCTGTGGATCAGACATTCATTCATTTATAGTGTACTGCCCAAGAGCAGGTCTTTCACTGCAAACCCTGAATTCTCCAGTCTTTTCTATTTTCTGCCTTCCTCTTTGTCTTCGTATGATCCATATGTCGTAATTTCGTCTATCATTTGATACCCTCTTCTGCCCCCAAACTCTTCTCCCGTTCACCATTCCTTCCAGTGCATCCTTCAGATGGCAGTTTCTTCTCAGCCAGTGACCCAGCCAATTCCTTTTCCTCTTTCTGATCAGTTTCAGCATCATTTTTTCTTCATCCACTCTTTGCAACACAGCTTCGTTTCTTATTCTGTCTGTCCAGGACATAGATATTTCAAAATAAAAATCCAGCATACCTGGGTTTGGTAACAACATTTTTGCCTCCCACCGATAGGGACAGCATATTGTATTTCTGTGTTATGTATAGTTCTTGTGCAGTAGTAGAGGCAGTACCACAAAGTTAAATAACGATACTTGCAGTCGTCGTAATAATAAATAATATTAATAAATAAAACTTATAACACTTTTCAAATATTCATCTGCAGAATATCCTTGATGATGTCGTTTACGTTGGTGGTGGTGCCGGTGATGAAATTGGTAATATGATAATGGTTTTGATGATGGTAGTGGTGGTAGTGGTGGAGGTTGTACTGCCGTTTTTAGCGGTTGTGTTGATGGTAATGGTGCATGTGTTTGTGTCTGTTGTGTTATTCCTTGTGTTGAATATAGTGGTAAATTAAGTGGTACAGGTGGTAGTAATACTGGTAGTGATGCAGATGATGGTGATACTGATAATGGTGCAGGTGGTAGTGATATTGATAGTTGTGCAGGTGATGGGAATACTGGTAGTGGTGCAGATGATAGTGGTAGCGATAATTGTGCAGGTGATGGGAATATTAGTAGTGGTGCAGGTGATGGTGATACTGATGTGGTGCAGGTGATAGTGTTACTGATAGTGGTGCAGGTGATAATGGTACTGATAGTTGTGCAGGTGATAGGAATACTGGTAGGCCTAGTAATGTAGGTGATTGTGATACTGATAAAGGTGCAGGTGATGGTGATACTGATAGTGGTGCAGGTGATGGTGATACTGATAGTGGTGCAGGTGATGGTGATACTGATAGTGGTGCAGGTGATGGTGATACTGATAGTGGTGCAGGTGATGGTGATACTGATAGTGGTGCAGGTGATGGTGATACTGATAGTGGTGCAGGTGATGGTGATACTGATAGTGGTGCAGGTGATGGTGATACTGACAGTGGTGCAGGTGATGGTGATACTGATAGTGGTGCAGGTGATGGTGATACTGACAGTGGTGCAGGTGATGGTGATACTGATAGTGGTGCAGGTGATGGTGATACTGACAGTGGTGCAGGTGATGGTGATACTGACAGTGGTGCAGGTGATGGTGATACTGACAGTGGTGCAGGTGATGGTGATACTGATAGTGGTGCAGGTGATGGTGATACTGACAGTGGTGCAGGTGATGGTGATACTGATAGTGGTGCAGGTGATGGTGATACTGACAGTGGTGCAGGTGATGGTGATACTGATAGTGGTGCAGGTGATAGTGTTACTGATAGTGGTGCAGGTGATAGTGATACTGATAGTAGTGCAGGTGATAGTGGTACTGATAGTTGTGCAGGTGATGGGAATACGGGTAGTGGTGCAGGTGATTGTGATACTGATAGTGGTGCAGGTGATGGTGATACTGATAGTGGTGCAGGTGAAAGTGTTACTGTTAGTGGTGCAGGTGATAGTGGTACTGATAGTTGTGCAGGTGATGGGAATACTGGTAATGGTGCAGGTGATGGTGATACTGAAGTAGTGCAGGTGATAGTGTTACTGATAGAGGTGCAGGTGATAGTGGTACTGATAGTTTGCAGGTGATTGGAATACTGGTAGTGGTGCAGGTGATAGTGTTACTGATAGTGGTGCAGGTGATAGTGGTACTGATAGTTGTGCAGGTGATGGGAATACTGGTAGTAATGCAGGTGATGGTGATACTGATAGTGGTGCAGGTGATGGTGATACTGATAGTGGTGCAGGTGATGGTGATACTGATAGTGGTGCAGGTGATGGTGATACTGATAGTGGTGCAGGTGATGATACTGATAGTGGTGCAGGTGATGGTGATATTGATAGTGGTGCAGGTGATAGTGTTACTGATAATGGTCCAGGTGATAGTGGTACTGATAGTTGTGCAGGTGATGGGAATACTGGTAGTAATGCAGGTGATGGTGATACTGATAGTGGTGCAGGTGATGGTGATACTGATAGTGGTGCAGGTGATAGTGATACTGATAGTGGTGCAGGTGATAGTGATACTGATAGTGGTGCAGGTGATAGTGATACTGATAGTAGTGCAGGTGATGGTGATACTGATAGTGGTGCAGGTGATGATACTGATAGTGGTGCAGGTGATGGTGATATTGATAGTGGTGCAGGTGATAGTGTTACTGATAATGGTCCAGGTGATAGTGGTACTGATAGTTGTGCAGGTGATGGGAATACTGATAATGGTGCAGGTGATGTTGATACTGGTAGGCTGAACAGTGCATTTCAGGTCTGTGAATCGGCATATATTATGCAACGGTGACTCCACTTATTTGTCTACGATCCACATATTTTCAGTTCTGTTCAAATCTCTCAACTATTGCGATCGGATCGTAACGGCAATGTCATAAGTATTGTCAAGCGGAAATAATATTTCGAGATTAGCAGATCAATAAATTGACACTGTATTCGGTTTTATTTTATCCTAATATCATTTAACAAATTATTTAAAAAATATATAAAAAACGATTATAGGTGTTACGAAATTTAAAAGTAACCATTATCAACATTCAGTTTTAGTGTTTGTTTCTTGTGAGTGTGTGCTTGTTAAGTGTTCATTAATTGCGATAGGCCTAATTCATTACATCTCCAAGGATCAACTAATTATATAAAAAATCAGATGATGTTATTTTCTGTAAAATAGTCTATCTGAGGAAATTTTTAGAGGAACAGAAATTAAAGGTTTCCCGGACATTTGTGTGGATTCCTGCCTCCCAGTATTTCAAAGAAGTCGGCGCCTATATCGGATATTATAATATTGATACAATGGTCTGTCGGTGACCTATTGAAATAAACTTGGACACGTATCCATGAAATAAATGGGTTCATTTGTAAGCGCTTTTACTAAAATCCATCAGCGCCTCTGTTCTCAGTCATATCAGAGTGTACGTATCAATCGACGTTAGCACATGATAGAGCTTTGATTAATTGCAAGCCTGCAGTAAAGTTTTTTTTAATATATTTCCTGTCCTAAGGCCTTTCATGTGAAAGTAGGTCTATTTTGAAATAAAACGCTGGATGACTCATGTTCAGTTATCGATAAGAAAGCAGAGAATGGGTGCGTATCTCCTGTTTTTTATTTCCTCTGTATTGTAGAGATTGACTTTTGCGGTACTCACTAGATGTGTCGCTATTCATGGATGCCGTCTACCGCTGTGCAGTAGCGGTTAGCATGCCTGATCTTGTACGAGCGGGTCTGGATTCAAATCCTGGTTGGGACAAGTTACCTGGTTGACGGTTTTTCCTGGGTTTTCAATCAATCCGTTAAGAGCAAATTCTGGGTAACTTTCAGCGCTAAATCCTGGACTGATTTCGCCGAAATTATCACCTTCATATCATTCAGAGGCTAGATAACCACACCAGTCGGTGAAGTGTCGTAAAATAACTCATTAAAATTAATGGACACCTAATACTGCTTATTATGAAATATCGAACGACTCACAAGACTCGATCTCCTCAATGAGTAACTGCTCTTTCAGAAATATTGTAACTTTTATTTCTACTTTAACCACCACCCGAGAACAATGTAACTTTATTTTCAATAATTCACCCGAAAATAATGGGTATTCTACTCAACACAGCAACACAGAATTCGTTATTGCACTCCACACGATGACAGTGACAATGCACGACGTGTATTATTGAGAAGAAACAACAAAGTACTCCTAATTTCAATTAATATTCACAATGCTCTTTGTGCAGAACAAAACTGTCAGTTCTCAGTTCACAGTGCGCTTACCTTGGCTAGTTCTTCTAGCTCACTGTTCAAGTTCACTGCACGTCGAACTCAGGTCCTCCTGATGCGTCGCATTCGCGTGGTTACTGCTACAGTTACGTATTCACTCAAGTTCAGTGCACATCGAACTCAGGTCCTCCTGATGCGTCGCATTCGCGTGGTTACTGCTACAGTTACGTATTCACTCAAGTTCACTGCACGTCGAACTCAGGTCCTCCTGATGCGTCGCATTCGCGTGGTAACTGCTACAGTTACGTATTCACTCAAGTTCACTGCACGTCGAACCCAGGTCCTCCTGATGCGTCGCATTCGCGTGGTTACTGCTACAGTTACGTATTCACTCAAGTTCCCTGCACGTCGAACCCAGGTCCTCCTGATGCGTCGCATTCGCTTGGTTACTGCTACAGTTACGTATTCACTCAAGTTCACTGCACGTCCGCAACGCGGAGATTTTCCACTCCGAACCGACCCGAGGCAATTGATTTTCGACAGTTCGTGTGAAGTAAATAAGACTGTAATTTTTGCTGGTTTTAATATACAGGGACATCATTTTATTTTTACTAACATTTTTTAATATTAACCTGTCTATACCTTTAGAGAACCGGAAACACCGCTTGCTCCCCCCTCCAAGACTGGAGTTCGATGATACTGGCGTAAAACACAAATCACTCTACTAGGTATAGGAAGGAAGAAAAGTAGTTCATCCATTTACGTAAACTAGGAAATATCGCGATTTTGAGTTTGATAATTTTAATTCGGTTTTTCTTTAATCAAAGTACAGTACTGTATTAAGAATAAGTGTTTTTACTCACGAAGTGAGTTATCCATGCGAACGTATTCATTATGCAGTGTATATTATACTTTCTACAGCACATTAGCGTACAATACAGAGAATGAAGTTAAATTCAAAAATAATCATAATATGTATATTTAAACACAATTTTGAAAATGGTGGCCGTTCATTTCGATACAGGCTTCAGTTCTTTTGTGCATATTATCGCACTATAGAGTATTGTATCTAATTCCAATTGCCAGTTTCGTCCTTCGTACTAGTAACTCATGTTGAAATAATTCTGTACCTACTCTACGTACTGTGAATTCAATCTTCACTTCTGCCCGACCCGAAAATATAAAATTACTCAGACATGCTATCTACTGTCCGTCCAAGTGGTTATGCCGCAAGGATTGTAGAAAGAGAGGAAATCACGTGACAGTTAATTACTTAACGAGGCCCTTTTATTTAAGTTAAATTAAACAGCTGTATAATATTACGTAAACTTCCAATTCCTAAGAGAAATTAATGTTTTCAGAAAAGAGCTAAGACAGCCCAGCTTTTACAGAGGGGCGAGCAGAAGCAGGTGGGGGAAATCGGGATGCGACGTAAGCAAACGGACAGTACCTGTGCGAAAATATGATTCAATATTGAAAGCTCTTTCGTCACTGGAAAACGCGAACATATTTCTGGAACGTACTATACTCAGTAACTCAGTACTGCTTACTATCTGCGGTCTTGGTTCTGTGTGGAGTTGGAACTTCCTTAGTAGAAGGGGTGGGAGTGAAGTACATTCAAAAACTCAGGTACAATAAAAATTGAAGTAAAAATGAAATGATGTCCCTGTATTTTAATATAAAATTTAAAAAGTAATACAATTTACCTGAAAGTGTAGTGTCAATAATTGGCTCAGGTGCAGTGTATTCACAATCAGATGCTCCCACACCTTCCACCTCAACCTCACAGCCGTCAACAACACAACCAGACTCCGTAAAAGAGGGTGACGACGAGGAAATTATATTTTTCTCCGCATATGTATGTTTTTCTTATATTTATTTAGTGATATTTATTATTAATTTTAGCGACATTTCTGGGGAGTTTTTTTTAACAAACTTTGGAGAGATTTAGCTACTTTTTGTTGAAAAGTTAGCGAGATTTTAGGGCGATATGTTGGAAACAGTGCTCACGGTGGTATTTATTACGCTACATGATCTGGAAACTTCGATTCGCGTGGCTTTTAGACTCTTCGAGATAATTACGCTTCTCGATGCTTCTTACCTTGCTCTCTCCGCTCCGCATCGTCACCGTAGTTCTCCTCCCCTTGCTCCGTACCGCGCTACAGCTCCTACCGAAGCTCGAGTATCCGTTTCCCCGCGCCTTCCTTCTCGCTAGATGCGTGCGCAACCCTCTGACGCGACCAGAATATTCCAGCACGGCGCCACAATATTAACCCTTCAGTACTCGCGTGGATTACAATAGTAATCCACTGATATTTAATCCTCTATTACGTCACTGCCTGCAGCACTGCGTAGTTGAGCGTCGATGCAATTTCTCGTCACAGTCTAAGTGAGGCATTACTGGTGTTTAGACGTATTTGTCGCAACCCTTTGGAAAGTTATACGAAGTTTTATAAAGTGATGCACAATTTTTCCGAGTGGATTACCATTGTAATCCACGCGAGTACTGACGTCAGTTTTTTGTTCAGGTAAGTGAAATAGTTTTTAATATGGTTATAAGTGATGCAATGCAGTAAGTTTATGAAAAAATGTGTGACATCGTTCCATCCTCTTCGCAGTTTGCTCCAATGGGTACGGAAACTACAAACAACATTTGCAAATGGCTGGATGAAGATATGGATGATGGCATTGGAAATGAAAGTGATGATGAAAGCAACAGGGGAGATCTTTAGAATGAAGTTCACGATTCTAATTCAGAACAAGAAAATGATGATGATGATGATGATGATGATGATCATGGTGGTGGTGATGATGAAAGACTAATGTCTATAAATGATGGAAACTGCTATACGGATAGAAAAAAGACTACAATTTGGCAGGAAGAACCAGTAGCTCAACGAGGGAGAAGACGAGCACAAAATATAGTGATTCATTTATCGAGCCCTAAAAGGGCTGCAAGAATTGCGCGGA
The DNA here is from genome assembly GCF_040183065.1 of Periplaneta americana. Classification (NCBI taxonomy): domain Eukaryota; kingdom Metazoa; phylum Arthropoda; class Insecta; order Blattodea; family Blattidae; genus Periplaneta; species Periplaneta americana. The sequence continues at coordinate 168,348,917 of NC_091119.1, read as the reverse complement.
CCCACACAGAGAGTTTTGACTGCTTTATTGATCAGATAATAATCAATGTAATTGTAAGGGTACTAATATTCGTATTGAAAAAGTGAAGCGTAATTACGGACGTGACAGAGATTGCAAATTAACAAATGACGTAGAAATTGAGGCACTCTTGGGTATTTTGTATTTTGCTGACGCCTTGAAATCGGGAAGACTGAACGTAAGAGAACTATGGGATAAAAATAGCACAGGAATAGAGTCAATTTACCTGACAATGACCTACAATAGATTCTAATTTTTGTTACGATGTCTACTCTTTGATAACATTTATGACAAAAGGAAAGGAAAGAAATTTATGAATTGGCTGCTATACGTGAAGTATTAGAGTTATTTGTTCAGAACTCACAAAAGTGCTGTAGTCCAAGCGAATATGTAACTATAGACGAGCAGTTGGTTGCATTCAGAGGACGATGTCCCATGAAGAGTATATACCTACTAAACCAACAAAATGTTGGATCAAAATTTTTGCTAAGGTGGATGTGAAAACATATTACACTCATAACTTGGAAATTTATGCTGGTATTCAACCAGACTGTCCATTTCACCGAAGTAACAGTGCACATGCAGTGGTGAAGAGGCTGGTTCATTCCATCAAAGGAACAGGAAGAAATGTGACCACCGATAACTGTTTCATGAGCATACCTCTGTGTTTAGATCTTCTAGAAAATGACAAAATTACACTTGTAGGAACATAGACAGAAAACAAAAGAGAAATCCCTCCCCATTTCACAACTACTAAGACAGGCAAGTTAACAGTACATTGTTTGGATTCAATGAACGCTGCACAATTATTTCGTATGTACCAAAGAAAAAAAACACTGTTAGCAATATCAACCATGCATTATGATAAGGCAATGGATGAGGAAACGGGAGGCAGCTAGAAACATGAAATAATATCATTTTATAATAGAACTAAATGTGCTGTGAATGTCCTGGAACAGTTATGCTCAGCCTATGATGTAAGCAGAAATTCACGACGCTGGCCTCTATTTTCTTTGACTTACTAAACATGTAATTTGTTTGAACTGTATGGAAGAAATGCGTAGGCCTACTTAGATAATTGAATCAGATGTAGATTAGGCTATCATGTGCGTTAAATCTGAACTGCAAAAACATCTGTAAAATATTATATGTTAAGTGTGAATGATTGTTACATCCCTGAATTTTTTCATTGCTACACCCCTGAGTGAGGTATTTAGTTATCAAATATGACGTAACAAAGGTCAGCAGTAGTGAACTTGCGTTTCCTGTGGGAGAGTTTACATCAAGAGATCGGGTGACCTTCAAACAGCGAATGAGCAACAATTCTAGATAACCTACATAATTATGATGATAGTGAACTAACTCATAACCAGGGAACGGATTTATATGGACTAAAAATATATGAAATATGTAAATATATATGTAGTTATTTTTACCAAAATATGGAATTAAATATGGATTTTTACCAAAATATGGAATTAAATATGGACTTAAAATTATAAAAAAATGACTATGTACGTTAAATATTGGTACATTTTAATCAAACTAAACAAAAAATATAATGGACGTACCTTATCTTCCAATGTAGTTTCAACAAAACACAATTTTTATTGTCTGTTACCATAACAATAGGTTACAAACATTTCTTTCAAGTGCTGAAAAGTGAATCTTCTTCTATTGTCTCTGAGGATAGATTTATACTGACTAAAAGAGCGTTCGACGTCACAAGAAGTAACTGGTACATAATTCAATTTCACAATGTCTGCTGGGGATAAGTCCAAGTTAATCTTCACTGTTGATTCACCACTCATCACAGCAACAACCTTTTGTAGTTCTTCATATCCAGGGTTTTTTGAAAGTACAGTGTCCACCTTAGCTCTTACTGCATCTGCAACTTTACCTCTACCACGATTCAGTTGTTCCACAGTACTATTTATAATTTCAAAACTTTCAGATAGTGAAAGGTGCCTATTTTGGAGACTTTTGAGCGTTTTTATGATGCATGAAAATGTATGCTGAATGTGAGCTAAGTCATTCTTCACACTTATGTCACAGGTAACTGTTTTCGCAGTATCAATTGAGACTGCATCTTCAGAGTCCAATGCAAGGAGAACATTGTTAATAGAGTCTATATGTTCGGCATAATATTCAACTGCTTCTAGCCATGTACCCCATCTAGTTAAAATTGGCTTTGGTGGCAATGGAATTTCAGGGTACATTTCTTTCAACACGTTAACTCTACTGGGAGCTTTGAGAAATACTTTTTTCACTGATGAAATCAACAAATCTACTTTAGGGAAATTGTCTCTGACCACTTCTGCCACACGATGAAATGCATGCGCCACACAAGTAAAATGAGTCAATTTAGGATATACAACAGATAATGCTTGTCCAGCTTTGACCATATAAGGGGCAGCATCGCTAATAAAGAATAACACATTATCGTGCATAATACCCTTTGGCCACAGGATACCCATAGCTTCGTTGAACAGTTTAACTATAGTTTTGTTATTGCACTTTTCTAGAACATCACAATGTAAAAGAATTCGTTCAGAATATTGTTCACTTAACAAACCGATAACTACATTACCAACAAGTCTACCTTCTTTGTCGGGAGTCTCATCAATGGAAACCCAAATTGAACTATCTTTAATTTCATCTCTTATCTTCTGTATTGTCTCATCGTAGATGGATGGAGCATACGTCTTCCTAAGTGTTGACTCATCCGGGATTGTATGTTGAGTATATTTTTCAAGGAATTCCCTGAAGACCTTATTCTTTAGTTTGTAGAGAGGAATATCAGCAGAGATGAGAGAACGGCACAGGTCGATGTTAAACTCAGATCTTACATTCGATGTTGTTGGTTGTGTTAAAAACAATTGTCTCTGCTTGGAATTTAGTTGTTTGTTGGCCTGATGTTTACTAGTTGTAATGTGTTGTTGCACCAGGAACTTTTGTGTAGATGATACTGCACACTGACACAAATTACAAAATAATATTTTATTGTCAGTTGATAAACCATCTTCTTTAAATTCTGAAATGTAACTTGTTAGTTTTGATTTTAAATTGACTGAATGACGTACTTTTGGCATATTTACCGTCTTTATAGTATGATTTACAAAACTGAACCTATGTGTACTCTGACTGGCATTTAACTGTTGAGCTGCACAACTGAAGTCTGTTAAAAATTTTAAATTAAATTAATACAGTTTTGTAACTTACTTTCCCATTGTTGATAGGACTGCTAATTTTCAAATAACTCTGATGTTAAAGGGATTACTGAACATGTGTTTAAATCTCTATTGTTGAAATGTATTTTTAAAAGTTAATGGAATTTTGTTTTGTTTTATTGTTAAACCTAATATAATATGGACTGTTTTATATGAAATATGGAAAATATATGGAAATTAACGAAAATATGTACTAAACTCTAAAATATGGAAAAATATGGAAAATAAAAGTAGGATTTTTCAACCCTACACATTGTGAAACATAAAGATAATGCAAAATATAAATTATATTAGCTTTATAAGTAAATATGTATTTACATATAAATCCTTTCCCTGCTCATAACTATGGTGCAACAATAAATTATGACTCATAGACACGTCCAGTGTGGAAACATTATGTAAACATGTCACTTGAATGCAATTTGTGTACTATAATACGTTTCATTATTAATATTTATATTTAATACGTTCCGTTATGCGCAACATATCCATTCTCATTACTGTAATAACTGAAAACAATATATTTCTTAACATTTAAATCTAATTGCAATGTTTAAACCATGTCTGCAAACAAAAACAAATGTGGATTACCATTGTAATCCAGGTGAGTACTGGCGTTACGAAATTTAACGCGAGTAACGAAGGGTTAATTTAAGCATGCTTTTATTCATTAATAGTGTTCTGTCCAAGGGCAGGTTCTTCGCTGCGAATCCAGCATTTTCCAATCTTGTATATCATATTTCCTGCCTTCCTCTTAGTCTCCGCATATGATCCATGTATGTTATCTATCATCTGATATCTTCTTTTGTCCCGAACTTTTCTTTTTGGCAATTTTTTTCATGTTGTGCCTGTCTCTAATTAACATGTTATGGAGATGTGAAACACAGAATGTAATACATTATATTTTGAATTTTATTAACCTCTTCCCTGATTAACCCGAGTTAACTCGGGTTGCTAACTTGTGTCAAAATTTATTAACCGGAGTTAACTCGTTTGAGTCCCATTTTCGATGCTAAGGATTATATTCCGAATATATACGTTTCCATTCTTTCATTAACCTTTTCCTCACTAGATGGCTACAGAAGTTAGTGATATTGCTATATCTGGTGGTGTTTTTCGTACTTCTTCCTTGCGAGTGTAATTCTATGCTCATATAGCATTCACACACAGTAGTGAGTAGATGCTAGTTAGTTTTGGCGGTTTCTGTTTGTGTTTAGTGTTTTTTGTGCTGTTTTGTGTAAAGATGGATCAAGTTAGTGATTCCGAAACTTCTGATCAGGAATATATTCCTGTAGAAGATTAGGAAATGAAACATCGGTATCAGAAGACGAAATTATAGACCAACAAACAAATTCAGATCAGTTGATGTCGCGTCTTTTAGACAGTGGTTTGAATAGAAGACATCTGGCACCATTTCTTCTGCACCTAAGAGGTCCCCATTTCCTGAAATTTTAACATTGTTTCTGATTACGATAATTCTCAATTTTTTAAAATTATTCTTTAATAATGACCTCATCAACATTATATTCTAGAAGACGATTCGGCATGCTAATAAGTGTTCACAGAATGCTGAAAATAATTCGTGGCGGCCTACTACAGACTCTGAAATACGTGTACTTTTGGGCATAATGATACTGCAGAACATCATTCACAGACCTGAAGAACAGATGTACTGGTACAAATATTCAATGACTGCTACACCATTCTTCCCAAAACGCTCTCATATGGGAGAGCAGATACTACTGTCCGGAATGCTATGTGCCACTGTGCGTAATATCCTGCTTTCGAGTCTATCACACGACAAGCAACATTTAACGCTTTGATAACAGCACTGGTATTGTACCTTATAAATTAATCCATAAAAAATAAGTTGGTAATTAGTTAAGAAGAAAATCAAAGTGGGACTACTACCAGAGCTGGAATCAAGGTACACGAGATAACTCGGGGTAATAATTCAGGCATGAATGTAGGTCTATTTCATAGTGATTTTTTAGGTACGTAAGAAAATTAATGATGTACAGTGATTCTGCAATGTTAAATGACCTCTTTACGAAAATAGAAACATATGACACTTTTTTTCACAAAACTGGTAAAATATATAGTAAGGAAGAGGTTAACGTAATTTTTATAACAATGAAATTTTGCTTTTGGTAAAAAGAGGAAAAAGATGTGTTCATTTTCTGCACGAGTGCAAATGCGTAACAGTTTAATCTCATGCCATGTAGGTGCGTTAGCGAAAAGATTGGTGTGACACAAACTGAGTAGATATCTATCTGTCCACAGGAGCTGTGGATCGTATCTAATGAATTTCTATCGGGGGAGACAGAAAGACAGTTTGGAGTTTAGAGTAGAATTAATTGTTTCAATATTGGGTGGAGGTTTGTGGCCTTAACTAATTAATTGGACCGGTAGGATGCAATTAGGACGGAGCCTGTGTACTACTCCCGACTTTCAGTCCGGACTGCAACACAGAGAATGCATAGCGGAATTCTAGTGGTGTCAATTTGTTCCGTGTACCTCACTCCACAGTTGCGATGCTACTAAGAGTATTCACATTTATTACAAACATTTATGTCCTAGCCAACAGGTACTTTAAAACAATACCAATTACATAAAAGTTAAAAATAATAGTTTTTCGAAATGAATTCAAATATATTAAATTTGAATTCCATAGAAGTAAAAAAATTCTCACTCTAAAAGTATTACTATGACTCAAAATAAATATTATTACCAGATACCGGAAGTTTAGGCATTATGAATCATTAAAATAGGCGGGCAAAAAAGCATCATAAATAGCTAAAATAAGCAGGCAAAAAAGACATTATAAATAGCTAAAATACGCAATGAAAGGCAATTACAAAAACCTTGCACTTTCCACAAAGGGATTTCGGCAGCAAGAAAAGCTTTACATAAGTCGAATGCAAATTGAGATTTTCGACTCGATGTTGCAATTACTGTTGGAAGCAAAGAAATCTTCTTCCCAGTAGCCTTGGAAAGTCCATTTTTGTGTTTGGTTGTACTGATATGTTGCGATATGAAATGTTTAGCTAGGAATGAAAACTGAAAGAAAAATAACCGTTAAAAATAACATTAGACCCGCACTCATTGTTGCCTTGTCAAATAAACACAAGCGATAATTAAGACGCTTACTGTTATACATTTTTGCACGGCAGCACTCATTGTTGCAAAGAGAATATGAACTGACTGAAAGACAATAATATACATTCAGTGAAGTCACTTTAATTGTAGTGGTTATAGAAATAAATTAAAATATACCTGTAGGCAACTTTTAACAATAAATTAATAAATAATAGATAAATAATCAAATAAAGGCAAAAAAGCATTTATTTTGTAAATTAGGCATTTATATTAAAAGAGGCAGAAAAGGGAAACATAAAACTGTGACGTTTCAATCACAAAGGTATAATTCGTACAGATTTACTTTCAAAATGAAGATAGATTTAACACATTTAAAAAGGCATTCTGCCAAAGTTCCCGTCTCTGATTATTACATTTAATGTTACATCGAGAAAACAGTGGCCCATGTAACGTTTGATTAATTGGCATTATTTGCATATAAAATATTTAAAAGATTATAACGAAATAACTATTAGTCCGATTAAATTCAAATTTGTTAACATTATTACTGTTAATACTGTTAATTGACAGTAATAATTAAAAATTTGTCAAGAAATATGGAAGTCTGAAAATTCTGTCCCCGCGTCCCTTGACTAAAAATAAAATTGCGAATTATGGAATATTCTGATGGGCAAAAACTCAAATATTAAATATTAAAAAACTAAGTACATTTTCATAATCAGCAGACTGCGGCGCAGGGTACCGAACGCATCAAGCTACGAACGCACTGACCACTGTGTTGTGTAGATCGAGGGGGAATGGGAGCGTGAGAGTGCAGTTACTTCTTGCCTCAACATGTAAACATTCAGTCACAGTAGGACACAAAATAAATGTTCACGTTTACAAATAAATTTTATACAGTGCATTTCTAGTACAACAAATAATTGCCTAACATTACAAACATGTTTCTATTTACATTATACTGTACAAGTTTTAAAAATATAAAATAATCATTTGTGTGTGAGCAGAAAAGAAAAACGTATACAGTGCTTACATAAAATACATTTCTTCACAATTCAATACACCGAATTACAAGGTACGTTCAGAAGAAAACTTTTTTCAAGAAACGCTTTGAAATATTGTTGAAAGGGAGGTTCGCCTGTACCATTATTATACACAAATCCCCATGAAATTCGTTTTCGTGTTTTATGTCTGATTTTGATGTTGAAGGCCAGTTTTGACTATATAATTAAATATTTTCCATGTACCTTTTGCTATTACGCTGCTTTTGAAAGAATCAAGTTCTATCTGCCCTTATAGGCTACTTTTTAACAATTTGCAAAATTCATTTTTTTTTTTTCCTTTAATAAGAAAATATTCCTTTCCGAAGCTCTCTACAAGTTCGTTCTCAGTACTGTGAATTATAAAACATCGACAGTAATACACTCATAAATAAAGTCAACAGAAAAACTGTACTCAAATTTTACAAGACACTGGCAATTCCGACATTGTTATATGGTTCAGAAACGTGAATTCTGACTAGAGCCCAACAGAGAAGAATTGAGGCCGCTGAGATGAGACTCTTAAGGCCACTAGCAGGATTTAGACTACAGGACCATAAGAGAAACGAAGATATACGTCGAGAACTGAATATCGAGAGTGTAATAACTATAATTGAAAAATATAGAAATAATTGGTACGACCATACAACAAAAATGCCCAACGACAGGATACCTTTCAGAACATGGTGTTATAGACCTACACGAAGAAGACGAGTGGGAAGACCAAAGAGACGTTGGAGAGACCAGTTTGATGGATAAAATTCTGGAGGCGAAACAGGCCATCGGCCTAAACCTTGAAGTTATTGATGATGATGATGATGATGATGATGATGATGACAGATGTTCATGTATATATAATCAAATAAATAAATGAAAAGAAATAAAATCCACTTGTTTACTTGCAGAATTTCAAGTACGTGTGGTGATTGCAAGGACCCACGCCAAGCAGAATTAGAAAGGCGGTATTATTGAATTTCCAAGTTTATAGAACCATATTGTACCCGAAGGTATATTAGGGCTGTAATTAAATCATACATATAGCCCTGTACAAATACTTACATAAACTATATACATAATTATCACATAAAATACACATATTTCATTAAATGTGTATGGCACAATAAAAATCGTAGTTATATATAAAAATACGTAGATATGAGATAAAATAGATATAATACATAGAAATAGATACACATGAAACACAGACATATTACATACAATACTTTCCTAGGACATATCACACAAAGACTTGTTACATAAAAAGTAAGCATTTCGTAGAAACATACATATTACTTTTAAGGACGTATATGACATAAAAATGACATGAAATAGACACATGACATAAAATGCATATTCAACACACAATACATAGGCATATTATACAGGGACATCATTTTATTTTTACTAACATTTTTAATATTAACCTGTCTATACCTTTAGAGAACCGGAAACACCGCTTGCTCCCCCCTCCAAGACTGGAGTTCGATGATACTGGCGTAAAATACAAATCACTCTACTAGGTATAGGAAGGAAGAAAAGTAGTTCATCCATTTACGTAAACTAGGAAATATCGCGATTTTGAGTTTGATAATTTTCATTAGGTTTTTCTTTAATCAAAGTACAGTACTGTATTAAGAATAAGTGTTTTTACTCACGAAGTGAGTTATCCATGCGAACGTATTCATTATGCAGTGTATATTATACTGTCTACAGCACATTAGCGTACAATATAGAGAAAGAAGTTAAATTGAAAAATAATCATAATATGAATATTTAAACACAATTTTGAAAATGGTGGCCGTTCAGTTCAGTTCTTTTGTGCATATTATCGCACTATAGAGTATTGCATCTAATTCCAATTGCCAGTTTCGTCCTTCGTACTAGTAACTCATGTTGAAATAATTCTGTACCTACTCTACGTACTGTAAATTCAATCTTCACTTCTGCCCGACCCGAAAATATAAAATTACTCAGACATGCTATCTACTGTCCGTCCAAGTGGTTATGCCGCAGGATTGTAGAAAGGGAGGAAATCACGTGACAGTTAATTACTTAACGAGGCCCTTTTATTTAAGTTAAATTAAACAGCTGTATAATATTACGTAAACTTCCAATTCATAAGAGAAATTAATGTTTTCAGAAGAGAGCTAAGACAGCCCAGCTATTACAGAGGGGCGAGCAGAAGCAGGAGGGGGAAATCGGGATGCGACGTAGGCAAACGGACAGTACCTGTGCGAAAATATGATTCAATATTGAAAGCTCTTTCGTCACTGGAAAACGCGAACATATTTCTGGAACGTACTATACTCAGTAACTCAGTACTGCTTACTATCTGCAGTCTTGGTTCTGTGTGGAGTTGGAACTTCCTTAGTAGAAGGGGTGGGAGTGAAGTACATTCAAAAACTCGGGTACAATAAAAATTGAAGTAAAAATAAAATGATGTCCCTGTATAAAATACAGCGACAAGACATAAAAATGAAAAAAAAAAAAATTACATAAAACTTACATATATTATGAAACAGTGATATTATAACTATTATTATTATTATTGTGATTATTACTAATAGTAGTATCTCCTTTTATTGCAGCCTGTTTTGCCCTTTGGCATGTTAGGGATTAATAACTACAACTTCTCTTACTATGGCAGAAACACATAAACTAGCTATTTACAGTGAATTGTGAATATGTGATATGAATTTCTGAAATTCTCTTGAACAGCATTTCTTTTTAAACATAAGACACAGGGGTTTTTGAAATTGCCCAGAACATGAGATGACATGTGACAGTAATAACAGGGAGCTCTTTCGAAAATAAGAGCTCGCCTGTTATTACTGTCACATGTTATCTCATGTTCCGGCAATAGAAAGGCGGTAATGTAACTTCTTACGAAACGCACAGTACTCTGACAGTGCCATCCCACCCCCATGGATCATGACGTTACGTATACTCCATGCGTTCCAAGCTTGAGTCTCGCGAAATGGTGACCCTAGGCCGCAGTCTGGTAATCAGCACACAGAAGTCAAATTTAGTTTCAATTCATAGAATATCATGCTACACGGTGTAATCAATTGCAGCATCTTGTGGTTATGATTGAAGGAAAACAGTCAAGAAGCTGACGTTGTGTTAAATATTCCATTACTGTTACATCTTGAACAATGTGAAAATTTTATTGGAAGTGACAGCATACATGTCAGTACCATGCGTTACGTGGGCCTCCGGAGATAACCTCGTTCAAGTTATCTGCGGAGGGAGTGGCAGGTACACAGGCCTCATCCCTGTGTCTTTGTGGAGGATTTTATATCCAGAGATAATGTTAAGTCCAGAGAGTATGTTCATCCTCAGACTTGATGTGAATATAAATGTGGAACCAGCAACTCAATATTCAGGTGGGCTGTTCGCAGCACATACTAGAAAATGCTGTGCTGCATCATTCCAAGCCGCTTTATTCCCGCACAAATTCTCGTGAAGAGTGGAAGACATTTTAAAATAATGTAGGCAAATGTGTAATTTGCGTAAATTGTTTTGTAATAGCTTGCAGGTAAGTCACGTTGTATGCTAAGGGGATGGGGATAACCTTTGCCTGGGAGTCCAACGTAAAAGCAAACCCATATAAAACAATGGACTACTAACTTATAGTTCTTTAATTATTCATTTTACACATAATCCATCCACCATTGTTGAGCAATAGTTAACCATGAAAAGAGCGAACATGGATTCAAATCCTGGTGGAGACAAGATACTGTGACTTTATTTACAAAACAATAATGTAGTTTTATTCTTACAACAATAACTCTTCACTTTCTACAATTTAATTCTATTCCCGTCAAGAATGGGATTTCCACTCCACACAGTAACACAGTATTCGTTATTGCACTCCACAGACGACAATGTCAATTTACTTGGATTATTGAGAACAACAATGAACTGTTAATTTTAACTAATGTTCACAAAGCACTATTTACGAATCAGAACCGTCAGTTCTCAGTTCTTAGTTCGTTTGCCTTGGCTAGTTCTTCTACCTCAGTCACTCAAGTTCACAGCATCTCGAACCACAGACCTTTTTATTTTTTATTGGGTTATTTTACGACGCTGTATCAACATCTCAGGTTATTTAGCGTCTGAATGAAATGAAGGTGATAATGCCGGTGAAATGAGTCCGAGGTCCAGCACCGAAAGTTAGCCAGCATTTGCTCGTATTGGGTTGAGGGAAAACCCCGGAAAAAACCTCAACCAGGTAACTTGCCCCGACCGGGATTCGAACCCGGGCCACCTGGTTTCGCGGCCAGACGCGCTGACCGTTACTCCACAGGTGTGGACGCAAAGACGTTAAAAGATCTAGCTCAGGCAGTTAAGAAAATTAAAATAGCATCTCAGTTTGTCCTTAAATATGATGATAATTTAATAGGCATATATTTTCGATTATTAGAGAAATAATAAACATAGTGCATCGATATTTTATTTACTTAATTTAATTTTGTTTCATAGCTCACTGTGTAGTTGAAAATTCTTTATCAGAACTAGTTGAAATGAACCTTCCACTTAATCAAAAACGCAGATTTTAAACCTTCAATAGGTTACACACGGAATGTACTTAACCTTTGTCACACTCCCAATCAGCCGACGAGTCGTTAATTTAAAATCATTTAACGTTCAAAGAGATGCCTAACCTCTGATCGGACTCCATTAAAATGAAGCGAATCCACGAAATTTTTGTTGGTAGTAAACTTAACAACCGTATAACACATACTTTGAATCTCTGGCGGACTCGCTAGTTTTATTATGTCCTAGTACTGACTGACGGCTTCAAAGCTATGTGGCGTATGAAGATTGGAATATGTTGTTTAATGACTAGCTTTGTGATTAAGGAACTTGAAAATAATTGTTCATTGCTGTATGGCGGAGAGACTGTTGCTCTTTCGGAACGTTCTATTAATAGACCACCTACTGTATGTGTGTCGCTAGTCTTAAATACATCTCATAGTCCAGAAACCGAGCCATTGGTCCATAGCCCCATAAAAACGGACCTAAAGCCAGACAGACAGTCCATTGTTTGGTTCCTTATCCGTGTAACCTACTTATTAAAGGGAATTTTCTCTTGTTAGATGGTGTACCGTGCCTGAATATTTGCACAAAAGCCAGGATTAATTAATTTACTCACCGACTTCAAACACATATATTTAATACTCGGATATAATTTTCTGCAATGAATATAATATTACCTAACTGCTCTTGTTTTTATTGTACAGTTAAACATACACTCGCATGTCACTGAAGATCATTGCTTCCATGCCTGTTGAGCCAGTTTATAACCATCGTCAAATTGTCTTTAAGAACTGAGCTTCTACATGTGATTTTGTGGAAACATATCAAAGACTTATTGCTATTTTTCCTGAAATCTCTCCATGTTCGCCCTATGGCTAGTCTTGCATCTAAAATTGTAGTGGCAAAGGGATATATCTTTTAACCACATCCCACACTAAAATTGAAATAAAAAAATTCACGGAATTTAAGAAAGTTTAAGTACTTTCAACCACATTTTTTTAAAATAACTCAAGTGCACATATACCCCCTTGCTTCTGTTCCCCTCAGCTCATTGTTAAAAAGTAGTCAAATGTCAGTACTTTCTTCTAAAAGAAAATAAAAAAAATATATTATTTATTGAGGAATCTAGTTGAAAGAGCATGATGTTGTAAACATCAGTTTCAGCAATAAAATAAAAGAGAGAGAACATGAAAAAGTTAAAAAGTTTTTGAGCTATGAGGGAAACGCTTCTTCACTGCACTGTAAACAGCCACCATTTTGAATTTTGAAAAAAATATATATAAATATTTTTTCTTAAATCGTAAAAATATTTTATTCATATAGCAGAAAGATAGTGTTTTACACATACCAATTTTCATTATTGTACAAGGTACAGTAATGGAGAAAAAAATGTTGAATATTTAAAAAAAATTACTGCTGTATGCTATACCTAACCCCTTAAGAAATAAATATTGATTCACATGATATACCGTATTAAGTTTTGACTTAGGCTTCAGCGGCCTGCGTTTATAGGTTGTAGGTTTTCGGGTTTTTACCGCGTCGTCGTTGGTTTCTAGAAGCTGGTGTTTCGAACATCTTACTGTGGTCTATGTCCACTGCAACTCAGAAGAATGCCACAATAACATGGTCGAAACGTCAGCTTCTAGAAACCAATGACGACGCAATAAAAACCCGGTAACCTGCAACCTATAATATGTCATATTATTACTTACTTACTTACTTACTTACTGGCTTTTAAGGAACCCGGACGTTCATTGCTGCCCTCGCATAAGCCCGCCATTGGTCCCTATTCTGAGCAAGATTAATCTAGTCTCTACCATCATATCCCACCTCCCTCAAATCCATTTTAATATTATCTTCCCATCTACGTCTCGGCATTCCTAAAGCTCTTTTTCCCTCCGGCCTCCCAACTAACACTCTGTATGCATTTCTCGATTGGCTCATACGTGCTACGTGCCCTGCCCATCTCAAACGTCTGGATTTAATGTTCCTAGTTATGTCAGGTGAAGAATACAATTCGTACAGCTCTGCGTTGTGTAACTTTCTCCATTCTCCTGTAACTTCATCCCGCTTAGCCCCAAATATTTTCCTAAGAACCTTATTCTCAAACATCCTTAATCTCTGCGCCTCTCTCAAAGTGAGAGTCTAAGTTTCACAACCATACAGAACAACCGGTAATATAACTGTTTTATAAATTCTAACTTCCAGATTTTTTGACAGCAGACTACATGACAAGTGCTTCTCAACCGAATAATAACACGCATTTCCCATATTTTTTTTCTGCGTTTAATTTCCTCCCGAGTGTCATTTATATTTGTTACTGTGGCTCCAAGATATTTTAATTTTTCCAACTGTTCGAAGGATAAATCTCCAATTTTTATGTTTCCATTTCGTACAATATTCTGGTCACGAGACATAATCATATTACTTAGTCTTTTCGGGATTTACTTCCAACCCTATGGCTTTACTTGGTCCAAGTAGAATTTCCGTGTTTTCCCTAATCGTTTGTGGATTTTCTCCTAACATATTCACGTCATATTATTACATTTAATTAAAAAAAAGACAATACCTGACAATATAGCGTGCTGATTACATATTAAAGAAATGTTCTGCTATCAGATACTGAATCGCTGCTGAATTGGAAAAGCTACGACTAGACGATTTCTGAAACCAAATATTGATGACTGGAATAATTGAGTAAATAAAGAGAACTGCTGTGTATTCACTGGGTTAATATTGACGTCAGCGGATATTTGTGAACCATGTGACAATATATCAAACTGACATTGTGATTGAAGAAATTGAACACTTTACTCAACACTCAAAATTGGAATGAGAACATTCACAATGAATATGCAGGATTACTGCTTTCTTAACTGTCAAAGTCCGAAGCAGACTTTGATATAATGACTTACTTGCTAACCAAAAACGTGGATACAATACGTTTGTTTGAACCCATGTGTTTACGAGCACTGCTTTCAACCATAGTACAATTTTCTTCTCTTAAATCCCAATAAATGTTGCTTTATGACGTATTCTAAAAATAAGGCAATTGCTCAAAATTCGTATGAAATTAATGGTGTGAAATTACTTAGAGTAGAATTATTTAAGGATTAGGGTATTTATTTTACACACAACTTATGTTTTAAAATGCATTTAAATCACGTAGTAATTGATGCACATAGAAAATTAGGATTTATAATGAGAAATACAAAAGAATTGATACTCTATATAAAACTCTAGTTAGAGTATGCGTCTGTAATATGGTCACTTCAGTTCCAGTCCCATCAGATGCAAATAGAAACGATACAGAAAAGATTTTTACGTTATTTATATTTAAAAAAACATCACGTGTCGTCTTATCAAAAGCAAATTTCATATAATCAGTTACTTTTTTATTTTAAGTATAAAACTTTAAAATCTAGACGATTAATAAATAGTCAATTTTTGCTCTATAAGACCGTTAACGGTATAATGAATAACTGTGATTTTCTTAAATTTCTTCAGTTTAATGTAAAAAGAACAGAACCTTTTGTTATTCCAAATCCTTGAACTGTTTTCTTCAAGAACTCTCCATTGTTTGTTATGTGTAATACTTAAAACTATCTGTCTTTAAACTGTGATTCTTAATTTGATTTCAGTTTAACAGTTAAAAAATTTCATACAATATTAAAAAGAATTGTATTTCCTTAGTTATTTAAATTATGAATAAATGTATTATAATGTTTTTACTCTAGTTTTTAAATAATTTTGCATTATTATATTGACATTTGGCACTATATTAACTGCAATATTATATTCTGGCATCTATTACCGGTATGTGTTTCTTTTCTTTCGTTTGTGTTGTTTGTTTTGTTTTTTCTTATTATGTATTTTGTATATGTATCAATGTAAGCCACCTATAATCGGAAGCTTGCTTCTGTTGGTGGTGGATTTAAATAAATATATATCGGCCCTAGAATTTATATAAGAAATTCATGATGAAATACATCTAGACTATTTACCTCCAACAGTTTGAAATTTAAAAATTTGTAAAAGGAATTTCTTATGAGTAATTATTAATTTTAGATGTTATTTTATTACTATTTATGCATGTAAATTTATTACCAAAGCTCGGAACTTGGGGACTTGTGTCTTTGCACATGGCTAAGCGACCAGACTTCAATGTCAACAAACTCCCGCTTTCAGCACGGAGGTACTGCCAGGTCTGCTAGAAAAGTGATTTCTGGCTAGAACTACATATTGATAGTATTATGGTAGGTTGAAACACGTAATTTTATAGCAGATATATAATAAAAACAAACATGAGCAATATATCAAATTTACTGTTCTGCTCTGTACATGTTATTATAGTGTATGAGTACTTACATTCGAAGATTTGAAACGAGAAACACTTATTTCCAAGTCACATAAATAACAGGAGAAAACTTAAAATACTGAATGTTTTCACTGTCACTGTCTTTCCGTTCGATTTTCAGCAGTTGCTAGTTGATCTCGTATCTAATGAAGATAAGTATATCCTAAATTTTTCTCGAAAATAGTTTTCAATTTGTGTATCACTACTAATACAGGTCCTTTTATGACTTGATCCCTGGCTATGAACAAATCTTCTACCAATGTAAAGGAATGCAATGTCTTTCAATGAATGCCCGTTTCCAGCCTCTAGTTCGTTTGTAGCACAACTTACAAAATATAAACTCTCCATTCGAAGAAAATAATGTATCTCCTCCGAATTTCTCCACGAAATTCTGTACCTAAAATTAAAAAAAATATATATATATTTCTTCAAACTTCATTAATACCCATTCGAATAACATGTATTTTCTAATTCCTCAAACAGACCATTTACCTGTAATTCTCTGAATGTCATTGGCTTCGACATGACACAGTTTCGTCGTCCGTCTTCCTGTCATTCGATGTGATCACTTTCTTAGTACACACGACTGTCCCTGAACACTTGCAGCGTGAACTTTGTGTACGCTGGCTGTACCTATAACCTTACTCACGCGCACGACACACAAGTCCCCAAGTTCCGAGCTTTGTTTATTACGTATCGAATCCTCCCCTGAGCACGAGAACGTTCTTTTGGAGAGTACTAGAATTTTGCAAATTTACAATTTCTTGGTATTGTATTTTTCTGGCAATATTATTATTATTATTATTATTATTATTATTATTATTATTATTATTATATACAGTATACGAAATATGATTTGTAACACAGCTTCTGTGATGCCTTCTGTGGGTTGGCTCATACTGTTAAATTTCTCAGCGTACACGATTGCCTTTAAGTGTTCCTACGAGTAAAAACTCAGGGGTGTTATGTCCGGCGGATTCAACAGGACCTCGACGCCTTATCTACTTCCTGAAAAGTGTTCTCCTAACCACGAACTAACTTGGTGACAGTAATAGGGTGCAGTACAGTTCTGTTGATCTGGATACCACCGAAGATAAGGGAAAACGGAAGACCGAAAATAAGTTGGCTTGAGGAAATCCTGCCCACTAAGAAAGGTAAACGTCTCAAGACTGACAGTGGAATAACAGAAGAATATACTTTCGATATCGGAAGACGACGTCAGTCATAAATCGACACATTTATGTGCCTCCTCTACCTAGAGTCGGCAGAGCGTAGGGGCCTTCAGTGAGACACACACAGGACAGAACATTAACAAGCGAGATCCATTCCTTTCCGAGCAGGGTTTCGAACCCACGAAACTTCTGACCGCGTAGCTATCCGACTCGGCCTTTGCATAATGATGATGTAGTAAAATAATATTAAATATTACAATTTTGACATTCGATCTTGTTTGTTCCGTGTTTCCCTTCAAGTTTCAGCCTTTTTAATACTGTGAAAACATATTCTGCTTAAAGCAGTCAATTGATTATCCAAAAAAAAATTATTTATTTTTATTTTAATGTTTTTTTTTTTTTCAAATGGAACATACTGTATATACCAGAGTGCTGCATTGGAGTTCAATCGCTCGCTTGAACTCGGTCGAGTGTCGCACCCTCAAGTGAGATACGATCGGTCGTGATACGCTCGTAATAAATAGAAGCACAATACAAGGTCATCTCACCGACATGTCTTATCTTGTATCGAAGGCGACAGATAAGATACACACATGTTTTGCTCACACGGTAAAAATAAGGCTTTATTTTCTGCGTTTATGACAAACGTTTAATGGAACAGTCAATGGAACGTACCAAAACTGGAACATGAAGTTATAAATAAAATAGTATGAAAAATTTCGATATACTGTTATTATTGCTAATTAATAATTATTCAATATTTGATTTACCACATATATATTATGATAGGTCCATACATAGTGTTCCACCTATATACTGCGACAATGTAGAAACGTTTTACAAAATATTATTGAAATAGCAGTAGATTAATAACAATATTAGTACAGAGATAACGTCACAGAAAATATAATAAAACGAATAATCATGCTGCACAACTGTTACAGACGCAAAGATTGATACACTAATTATTATTATTATTATTATTATTATTATTATTATTATTATTATTATTATTATTATTATTATTATTATTATTATTATTATTACTACTACTACTACTACTACTACTACTACTACTACTACTACTACTACTACTACTACTAGAAAACGTGATACAGTTCTTGCATTATCGTGATAGTGTTCTCCGTGTGTAATAATTACATTTGCATCCAATAACATCTATCAGATGTGGCAAAAACAAAATCACTCCTGTGTGGGGGGGGGGGAACATTTACCTACAACATTTATATTACATTTTAAAGCAAGTTTTGTAGTTGTACTATGGAGAGGTTAGTTAAACACTGCAAAGTTTTGAAATGATAAACATATATGATGTTACTACACAGTTCATCACTGTAACAAGAACGAATGTCTAACGCTCGGCCTATACCGTTCGAGGATTTATCGCTCGCAACAGTTTTACCCATCATGCATGTGCGCTACCTATCGGATTATGCTATGAACTACTTGGCCTCGAGCGAAAACGTCCGATGCAGACTTTTGGTATATACGTATAAATACATTATTAAAATAAAATTATGAAAGTCATCTGAAATATAAAGAAGAACAACATGTTTATCCTGCTAGAAGAAATTTGACATGTCCTTTAGCTGAACCTGAATGTTACGAAACCACTAGAATAAATCATAGCCAGAGTTAGGGGCTATGGTTATATAACTACATTTTGATAATAAATCCTGACCTAGGTTATTTTGAGTTTAACAAATTTGAGAAAATATTAAGCAAATTATTTAGTCCCTTTTTCCTTTTTTTCTTTTTCTTAATTTCAGTATACTATTTATTCATTCCAACCTATACAAGGTCATCGTTTTTACTTAGATTGTTATTGTACCTGAGTTTTTGAATGTACTTCACTTCCACCCCCCTTTACTAGTAAACTCACAACCGTCCACCAGACAGAACCAAGCCGCGTATGCAGTCAAAGACGCCTGAACACTACTGAGTTAGTGAGTATAGTACATCCCAGAAATATGTTCGCGTTTTCCATGACGAAAAAGCTTTCAATATTGAATCATATTTTCGCACAGGTACTATCGTCCGTTTGCCTACGTCGCATCCCGGTTTCTCCCACCCGCTTCTGCTCGCACCTCTGTAAAGGATAGTGGCTGGGCTTCTTAGCTCCTTTCTGAAAGCATTAATTTGTGTTAGGAATTGAATGTCTACGTAATATTATACAACTGTTTAAAATAATTTAAGTAAGAGAGCTTCGTTAAGTAATTAACTGTCACGAGATTTCCCCCCTTTCTACGATCCTGCGGCAAAACCATAGCAGTAGATAGGATGTCTGAGTAATTTTATATTTTTGGATCGGGCAGAAGTGAAGATTGAATTTACAGTACGTAAGGTACTCTTTTATAGAGTATGTACAGAATTATTTCAACATGAGTTACTAGTACGAAGGACGAATTAGGTGCAATAGTCTATAGTGCGATAATATGCACAAAAGAACTGAAGCCTGTATCGAAATGAATTGCCATCATTTTCAAAATTGTGTTTAAATATATCTATTATAATTATTTTTCAATTTAACTTCATTCTCTGTATTGTACGCTGGTGTGCTGTAGACAGTATAATATACACTGCATAATGAATACGTCCGCATGGATAACTCAGTTCGTAAGTAAAAATATGTATTGTTAATATTGTACTGTATTTTGATTAAATAAAAACCCAATAAAAATGATCAAACTCAAAATCGCGATATTTCCTAGTTTACGTAAATGGATGAACTAATTTTCTCCCCACTATATCTAGTAAAGTGATTTGTTTGTATTTTACGCCAGTATCATCGAACTCCAGTCGTGGAAGGGGGTAGCAAACGGTGTTTCCGATACTCAAGAGTTAATCCAATGTTATAGCCAGGTTAACATTAGAAATGTTAGTAAAAATAAAATGATGTCCCTATATTATTTTGTTGATTTGATTTTCTACTTTATCTTGGTAATTATCCCTATATTGTAATTGTATTGAATCTTTGTTATGTCCTTTAGTACAAAATATTTATTTATAGGAACAGCCCTCAAACACGAGCTTGGTCAAACGGGTGTGGGTTACGTAAATAATAAGTGTTTATTCATTTTGTATGTTATGTAGCAATAAATACTAAATACATCCCCAGTGCCATCTTGTATACAACTATTATTGCTGTATACACATTCAAATTGTTGCAATAAATATTAATTTGTAAGTGGAAGGTCTAATACACAATTGTAATAAATTTTAAGCAACAGTTTTTAATATGCGCAATTTTGGTGATTGCTTCAGGATACAAGGATGGCTACAGTAGAATATGAGTCGTAACAACCGTTGAAAAACCGTAAATTGAGACTTGTTGTACCCGTGACGTCGGGTCGTTGTGATTGTTGAGGCCTGTGATATATGAAGTGATGTTTCTGTTAGCGAATCACTTGGTAAGGACGGAAACTGTCACTGACAGTTTAATTTAAATTGCGTTCAATAATTTGTACACCTGTCAAGCTATTATTGTTTGTTTGGAGGGCACAGTTGGGATAAGTACTTTTTTAAAACAGCAAATCCACCCTTCTTCCCGTGCTCGGGGAACTGTGAGTGGATATAGAGTATCATCAAATTTAGGGTCTCTGTTATTTAACTTCCCAAGTTAATGGCGTTTCTTTTGTTTCAGGTAAGTTTGCAGAATGGAAAGACGGTGATGAGGGGAGAAAATAGGTATGTCTTCTTTAACTTCAATTAAGTAAGCTTAATTACGAAAAAAAAATGCTTGCATTTTACCGGGATTTAAAATGTCAGGATATCATAGTTACGAGTGGGTTTATTATTATTATTATTATTATTATTATTATTATTATTATTATTATTATTATTATTATTATTATTATTATTATTATTGTCACTTAAACTTCTTCACCTCCGTTCTGTAAAACAACTGAGGTATATTAAAACTATTTAAAATTATTGATACATGAAATTTCTTCATCCAGAATAACTATAATATAATCA
This sequence comes from Periplaneta americana, assembly GCF_040183065.1. Classification (NCBI taxonomy): domain Eukaryota; kingdom Metazoa; phylum Arthropoda; class Insecta; order Blattodea; family Blattidae; genus Periplaneta; species Periplaneta americana. The sequence goes on along the minus strand of NC_091119.1, from coordinate 168,327,460 downwards.
TTGAAGCATCTATATTATAGTGTGATTTCTTTTATTATTTACTTACTTACAAATGGTTTTCAGAGAATCCGGAGATTCATTGCCGCTCTCACATAAGCCCGCCATCGGTCCCTATCCTGAGCAAGGTTAATCCAGTCTCTACAATCATATTCCACCTTCCTCAAATCCATTTTAATATTATCTTCCCATCTACGTCTCGGCCTCCCCAAAGGTTTTTTCCCCCTCAGGTCATCCAACTAACACACTATATGCATTTCTGGATTCACCCGTACGTTCCACATGTCCTGCTCATTTCAAACGTCTGTAGGCCTATTTAATGTTCCTATGTCAGGTGAAGAATGCAATGCGTGCAGTTCTGCGTTGTGTAACTTTCTCCATTCACCTGTAACTTCATCCCTCACTAACCTGATCGATGAACAAGTACAATAGCTTATTATTATTATTATTATTATTATTATTATTATTATTATTATTATTATTATTATTATGTACCATTATGATATATGTACGGAGATATCATATGTACTTCGGTACATCATACTAATAATATATGATAAGCGAAAAATAATCACTTGGTGATTTAAGACGGCGCTTATTCCGTCGGACCCCGGCCACTTAATCACTCATAACGAGTGCACCTCTGCACATGTGTAGACATTGTCCGAGTGTCATAGATCTATGACGCAGTGCATGAGGGTAGGCCACTAGAGGGAACCCAAGAGATGGAACTTAAAATGAGAGGATCCGATCCGACATTGGGATGGGAACCTGGTGTGGCTTAGTGGATAGAGCGTCAGCACGTGGAGCTGAAAACTCGGGTTCAAATCCCGGTGCCGGAGAGAATTTTTCTCCGTTCCACTCATCTTTCATCATAAGTACAGTAGCGCTCAAAAGTATTTTGTAGTTAAGGTTTTATGTTGTCAGTACTGTTTGCATGCAGTTACAACAACGCAAAGCACACAGCTGTGTCACGTGAGTAGCGTAACGTTGCTGTGGTTACGTATCTAGGAAACAGGCAAGTTCATATAATAACAATATAAATATAGCTACATTCAATTAACTCATAAGTATTTTCTGATCTGATTTGGTGGCATGGTATACATTAAATACTGGTGTTTAGGTATTTAGGCGTTGCTGGTTTATTTGTACAGACCATTGCAAACATGCCAAAACAAAAGGAATACTCAGTGGGTGTGAGACAAGTTGTTTTAAATGCTTTGAAGAAGGGAAAATAACAGTCTAGCGATGCTAAAGATTTTGGTATATCACAACAACTCATAAGTGTGTAGAGTCGACGGCAAAAACAAGAAGGGTCAGTAGAAAATAAGCCAAGATCTGATCGTCCTCGAAAAACTACAGTGAAAGAGGACAGTATGATTTGTAAGCAGTCGGTTTCTGATCCACGAAAATCGGCTCGACAAATTACGGATGATCTATTGTCCGCGCAACTTATCTAGGCACTTGGGTTCCCTAGTGCTCTCTCGCTGCCCCTCTCCTTCCCTCACCTGCCACTCTACCGCTACAAGCAACCTCGCTACACCCCGCTCTTTTAGCTGCCCAGATAAGTTGCGCGAACAGTAGAGCAGCACCATGAACTGAACCTACCTGTCTCTACTGTGAAACGTCGCCTATTAGCTGGTGATTTAAATGGTAGACGACCATCACGAAAACCACTCATAAATCCAAACAATAGGAAGGCCAGGTTAGAGTTTGCAAAAATGTATCAAACATGGAATATTACAGACTCGTATAAGATGTTTTGGAGTGATGAGAGTAAATTTAATTTATTTTCTTCTGATGTTGTGCAGTATGTACGTCGACCAAAGAACCAAAGAAATAACAAAAAATATCAGCTACCGACCATTAAGCACGGTGATGGTAGTATCATGGTGTGGGTATGTTTTTCTAGAAGTGAATTTGGTCCTCTAGTCCAAATAGAAGGGAATATGGATCGTTTCTTGTATAGCGACATTTTGGAAAAGAATATGGTTCCACCTAGGAGGAGGAATATGCCCCGTAATTGGATTTTTTAGTAGGACAATGATCCAAAACACACTTTCAGCCTTTAAAAAAATTATTTTCAGATTAAAAAATCAAACTTTTGGATTGGTCAAACCAGAGTCCGAATCAGAATCCTATTGAACATCTCTGGGATGAATTGGATCAACGTGTTCGTCGTAGAAGTTACCCAAATAAGGATCAGTTGTTTGTGCCTTATTGGAAGAATGGTCACAACTTGCACTCCGAGCGATTGCAAAATCCTGTGGATTCAATGCCAAACAGATGTGCTGCAGTGATCAAAGCTGGAGAGTATGCAACGAAATACTGATTCTTTCTCAGAGTCCAGAATATTTTTATTTTATTATTACATACTTTGACTTATTAATTAGTTTTTATCCAGAAGAATTTTCAATTATTTTTAGGCAAGATAACTCTGTTTAAACTAAATGTATTTTCGTACTAAATGGATTAGAAATGGGCAGGGCATGGTTGCGCCCCACGGTCAGATAAAATGCAGCAGATAAAAAAGGTCCCTGTTTTGTGGGCATAGTTGCGCCACGTCCTCATCAGGTAGAGAAGACGGCACAGCATAGTTGCGCCCCGAAGAAATCAGGTAGCAGAAGGGACATGGCATAGTTGCGCCTCGATGAAATAGGTAGAGAAAAAGACATTACGGAAACTCGAGCCTCGTAATCAACCAACCATATTGATTTCTCATTCTATTTAATATTTATTATCGATACCGTAAAAATGAACGCCATGAAGTTGGCAGTACTTTATTAACTGTTTTTCTACTGTTTATGCAGTGATTATCAATAGCCTACCGTTAAAATGAACACATAAAGTTGGCAGTATTTTATTACCTGACATATTCAAATGAGTGAGCCGTTGACATTTTATTAGTGATTTTCACACCGTGTGTGGCGTATAGTGAGAATAATTTAAAATTAATGTTAAGTTTAGTGAAAAGGGTAAAGAGTTAATAATTCACAATGGTTCTAAGTTTCAATATTCGAAACCCTGTACCGCAAGTTAAGATATCGATGTAGAAACAAAAAATGCAGTTCATTTATTGTGTGATCGATAAAAAAGTGTTATTTTAAATAGCAAAATTAATCACATGCAAGGCATACCTGATTTCAATGCAGTTATCACTGTAATATTTTCAAGTAATTTGTTTATATTATGACAATCACTTTCGTGTGTACCATGTCCATCGGGGCGCAACTATGCCATGTCCATTCTGCTACCTGATTTCTTCGGGGCGCAACTATGCCATGTCCCTTCTGCTACCTGATTTCTTCGGGGCGTAACTATGCCATGTCCCTTCTGCTACCTGATTTCTTCGGGGCGTAACTATGCCATGTCTCTTCTGCTACCTGATTTCTTCGGGGCGCAACTATGCCATGTCCCTTCTGCTACCTGATTTCTTCGGGGCGTAACTATGCCATGTCCCTTCTGCTACCTGATTTCTTCGGGGCGTAACTATGCCATGTCCCTTCTGCTACCTGATTTCTTCGGGGCGTAACTATGCCATGTCTCTTCTGCTACCTGATTTCTTCGGGGCGCAACTATGCCATGTCCCTTCTGCTACCTGATTTCTTCGGGGCGCACCTATGCCATGTCTCTTCTGCTACCTGATTTCTTCGGGCCGTAACTATGCCATGTCCCTTCTGCTACCTGATTTCTTCGGGGCGTAACTATGCCATGTCTCTTCTGCTACCTGATTTCTTCGGGGCGCAACTATGCCATGTCCCTTCTGCTACCTGATTTCTTCGGGGCGCAACTATGCCATGTCCCTTCTGCTACCCGATTTCTTCGGGGCGTAACTATGCCATGTCCCTTCTGCTACCTGATTTCTTCGGGGCGCAATTATGCCATGCCTAGGCCTCTCAATTCACCACAGGGCGCAACTATGCCATACCATTAGAAATATTTTTAGTTATCCACTGGCATTTTTTCTATTGAATATTTATCTTTATGTAATTTGTGATATATGCTTTCAAAAAAATACTTTTCAGCGCTACTGTAGATAGTCATATCTCTGAAGACATCCATTTTAGGATCATGTTTATTAGAATTTTTTCCTTGTTCTCATCACTACTGCCACCTCTCAGAATATTCAATGCTCCTTTTTTTTAATGAAAATCACACTGAGCGTCTCTTATGACGTCCATGAGCAAGTACTCATATGTAGGAATATATTCGCATTAGGACGCATGTTTGTTATACTTCTTTCCTTCATTTGATGAATATTACCCACCTCTCAAAATATTGTATGCTTTAATGTAACACTCTACATATGATGTCTAGACCTCGGATTTTAAGGCTCGTTTAGAGTAGGCTGAAACATACGTTCTTTGACGCACCTAGGTTTAGGCAATACCATCGCCCGAGAGCTTCTCATGTTGCATACATTTAGCGACTTTTATATAACATTGTTGCAACCTATTCTATTCGAGCCTAAAAATTCGAAATCTAATTATGTCATGAATATTTAACAGCGGTGGAATAATATATCTGTGATTTACATAGCTTTATCCTTTCTCTCGACAGAGTATTGTTTAATTTGTTTTGTTTCATTTTAGTTCATTATTAGATTTATCGATTAGTGATTGTGAAACATTTTGGTTTATTTTAGCTTAACATGTCATTCAAAATTGCATGAATTATATCGAGGGCAGTATCATTCACAAGGGAAATAGTTAATTTACGATAACTTTTTTTTAACTACAGTAAATAGTCCATTATTATTACAGTCACGTCATTTTGACTATTATGTCATCATCAATTAAGTCGATCTGCTTTGTTCTCCTGCCACTTTTATTATAAATGGAAACATTAAAAACAAAGCTTTTTCTAATACATCTATCAATGCCGACCTTTACATTGTACATTTCTCTCAATTTTGTCATATCTGCTTACTGAAGCAATTATATAGTTATTCGTTGTACGTTATACTTGAGAAATGAAGATTTATATCTATGGTAATGTCACAAGAGGTCTGACATTTATTAGGACAATTTAGTGAATAAAATAAAAAATGTAAATAACATGTCATTAAAATTCGCTCACAAAATGTTAATACCTGCATATTTATGAATACTTACCTATTCAGACATTGTGATGTTGAAATAGATGAATATCACATGCTGCAATAAAGAACAGTTTTAACAATGTTATAGGGGAACAACTTAGAAAACTCAGTAGGTCTGCGCTTGCGTCAATCTTAAAGAGTGACACAATTTACTATTCACCGCCAGATGGATAGTAGAAAAATTCTGGCTCCATTTTTGGAATCAGTAGATGAAATTAAGGTAGGTGTCCCTGATATGGCCATGCTAAGGTTTGATAATTTTTCTAGCCGCCATTTTGAAGAAAATATGTAAATCACTTTTTTCTTACTCGTTCTCAGTCTAATAGACTTTCTTAAAACAATTTCCTTTCCCCATAAAATAGCTTTAATTGTCCAAAAAGTCCCAAATTTCAAAAGTCTACCTAGTGGCCATATCAGGAACATGTGCACATGATATGGCCACCCTTGTTCCATGTTCTACAAATCGTGATTGTTTTCAGTTTGATGGCGCAGTTGTGCTAAAATTAAATAATTTTGGTGTAAAATGAATAAAAATGACACTTAATAATCTTTTTTATAATTCAAAAGTGTAGTCAAAACAGGTATTTCCATCAAAGATTAAGTTGTTTTTCTTAAAATACAAAACTTTTGCGTAATCCCAGCTATGAGGCATATATATTTGTCAGGTGAAAAAATAAAAGTGAAATGAACTTGACATGGCCATGGTGCATTTGATATGGCCATATCAGGAGGAGGTAAGCTTTCACGAAAATCGTTTGATTATGAACAACTCGTAAAAGATACGCCATTAACGACAACACCAATCAACAGAACATTAAAAACTGAATGGAATACGATGGTTTTCATGAAACAAGTATTTGAAAAACATGCATAAAACATAGGAGACTTATCAGAGAAAAATAAGAAGAGGTCACATGAAAACCGCAAAACAGGCAACTGACGCCATATTGCTCAACCTGACTGGATGGAAAACGATCAAGTGACATACCAGGAGGTCCTTTCACTGGATGCTGCTGCAATTTAGCGGATTTTTTGGTTAACTAACTCACATAAGGGGGGGCCATATCAGGAACATGGCCATAACAGGAGCACCCACCTTACATAAGAAACAGCAGAATTTTTAATTTAACAAAATCACTGTTGACCAGTGTAAATAAAATTGTCAATCAGTACATTCCTAAAGTTACGAGGGCTATTCATAAAGTAACTTCCGTTTATTTTTCACAAACTTGTGAATGAAGTTACAGGATTGGGTTACAATACATTTGAAAGTATACACTCTGATTTATTTTTCCACATAGTTTCCAGTCACATTGAGACGCTTGTCGTAGCGTTTGCCGAGCTTTGAAATTCCGCAATCGTAGAATTCGGCCGCCTGCGACTGATGCCAACCTACGACGCTGGTTTTCAACTTTTCGTCATCGTCAAAGCGCTTCGAGCCAAGCCACGTCTTCATGTGCATGAAGAGATGGTAATCGCTAGGCGCAAAATGTGATGCTTTTCTCTATCAGATTGTGACAGGAGATGAGACTTGGGTGCGGTATGTGAATGCAGAAACAAAGCTTCAATCAATGCAGTGGGACCATACTCGCTCTCCGGAAAAAACCCACAAAGTGTCGCCAAACACTTTCTACGACGAAACTCATTGCAACTGTCTTCTGGGACACAAAAGGAATTTTGCTAGTGTAGTTCTTGGAAAGGAATGCCACATTTAACGCTGAGCGTTACTGTAACACATTAACAAACTTGAAAAGGGCCATTCAAAACAAACGTCGTGACATGTTGAACTCTGGGGTGATTTTCCTGCATGACAACGCTCGGCCGCATACAGCGCGTCGTACTGCGACCAAACTGCAAGAGTTCAACTGGGAAGTATTGGATCATCCTCCCTGTAGCCCAGATTTTGCGCCTAACGATTACCATCTCTTCATGCACGTGAAGACGTGACTTGGCTTGAAGCGCTTTGACGATGACGAAGAGTTGAAAACCAGCGTCGTAGGTTTGCTTCAGTCGCAGGCGGCCGAATTCTACGATTGCGGAATTCCAACGCTCGTCAAACGCTACGACAAGTGTCTCAATGTGACTGGAAACTATGTGGAAAAATAAATTAGAATGTATACTTTCAAACGTATTGTAACCCAATCCTGTAACTTCATTCACAGGTTTGTGAAAAATAAACGGAAGTTACTTTATGAATAGCCCTCGTACCAATAGCAAAGTACATAACCGACTTATATGTTAGTTCGGATACTTAAATTTACATTTATTTCTTTTAATTATCTTGTTCCTTTACGTAAAGTAACTTATAGACTGTAGAAGTTTTGTTCCACGGTACAAAGTTGGTAATTGCATAGTTTTGGTTAAGAGGAAGCGTTATTTAATTTCAGAGAACTGTGAAATGTGAAGTTATTTACAATAACTGAGTCTATGAAAGTAAATATATGTTAAGTGAATAAACAGGAATTTATTCACAGAAGAACTGCACAGTACGATAATATCCGCAAGGGAAATGACTCGCTATTATAATAACCGCAAGCACTGTAGAGCTCCGGGGAAAAATTCACAACGCTTTGGGAAGCAACGAGCGTGAATATGTGTGTGAAGATCTGGCAGGCCATTCACTGCAGTCAGATGTTGTGTACGTGTAAGCCAGAAGGGCTGAAATTATTATTCTCACTTAGTGTGCGAACATAATCATCAGAGCATTTAAGCTTAAGAATGAAAAAATGTGATAGCAGCGAATTTTGTAAAGATTGTTTCATCTAAATGAGAATTGAATGTATTCAGGTTCTTTTCATTTCGGCTCACTGCGTTATTGCCTGTAAAAAGTAAATGCAATAACATGCATGCAGATTTTAACCCTTCTCAGCGATAATGTCTTTAAACACTAGGCAGTTTCATATTTTAAAATCATCGTAGTATGGGAACTTCAACTAATAAAACTTGGAAAATCAAAGGGACTGCTGAAAATATTATTCTGGTTTATTATCATTATTCGAACCTAGAACACTGGACTGGATACAATGTACGGTGATGTATTAAATCGAACATTTGTTAATATATTATATTTTTTTGTAAATACTGAGCGGAAAATTACTATAACTATAAACGTAAACACTATAACCATCATCATCATCGTCATCGTCATCGTCATCGTCACTATAGTCACCGTCGTCATTATGATTATCTTCACCATTATTATTGTCACCATTGTCGTTGTCTATTATTGCAGTCATTGTCATTATCATCAACATTGCCGTCATCATTGTCCTCATTGTTATCATTATCGTTGACAATGTTGTCATAATTATCGGCCTCACTGTCATCATTGTCGCCGACAATATTATAATTATCGCTTTCGCTATTATCATTATCGTTGACAATGTCGTAATCATCGCCTTCACTGTCATCATTATCGTCGACAATATCATAATTTTGACCCTCACTATCATCATGATCGTCGACAATATCATAATTATCGCCTTCGCTATCATTATTATTGTCGACAATACCATAATTATCGCCTTCGCTATCATTAGTCTATTATTGTCGACAGTATCATAATTATCGCCTTCGATATCATCATTATTGTCGACAATATCATAATTATGACCCTCACTGTTATCATTACCTTCGAAAATGTCATAATTATCGTCGAAAATGTCATAATTATCGCCTTCACTGTCATCATTATCGTCAACAATATCATAATTATCACCTTCGCTATCATCATTATCGTCGACATTATCATAATTATTGCCTTCGCTGTCATCATTATCGTCAACAATTTTATATATGACACTCACTGTCATCATTATCGTCGACTGTATCATAATTATGACCCTCACTGACATCATTATTGTCCACAATATATTATGACCCTCACTGTCATCTTTATCGTCAACAATGTCATAATTGTCGCATTCACTGTCATAATTATCGTCGACAATATAATTATGACCCTCACTGTCATCATGATCGTCAACAATATAATTATGACCCTCACTGCCATCATTATCGTCGACAATGTCATAATTACCGCATTCACTGTCATCATTATCGTCGACAATATAATTATGACCATCACTGTCATCATGATCGTCAACAATATCATAATTATTGCTTTCACTGTCATCATTATCGTCGAAAGTGTTATAATTAGCGACCTTACTGTCATGACTATCGTCGTTTATTATCGTCGATAGTGTCATATTTATCGCCCTCACTGTCATTATCGTCGATAATGTCATAATTATCGCCTTCGCTGTCATTATTATTGTCGAAAATGTCATACATAGCGTTCTTATTGTTATCATCGTCGACATATTGTCGAAAATGTCATTATCGTGTCATCATTATCGTTGTCATTGTCATCGCCGCTATTGTCATTATTATGGTTGTAATTATATTCGTCATCGTTATATGTCAGTAGATGAGGACTTCATACTTCTTTCAGCAGAGCGCTTATAAGCAAATATCACTTGATCATTAGAAAATACGTCATCCAGAGTTCATTTTGTTCTATTATTTATAGAGGATAAGTCAAAAGTCAGGAAATGTAGTGTTATTTCTTAAGCTTAACTATATAATACGCTCAATATGGTGATTCTCTTCAGCAAAGCACATGTTCAGATGACGCTCTTAGTTTTTGAGGATACTGAGGATTGTGGCAGACGGTATTTGCGCGGCACATTTCATTATCCTCCTTGCAAATGGTGTAGGTCACTAGTATTGATGCCATTTTTTGCTTCAAGGTAGATAGATCGGGGAGACCCCGTTGAGTGGGGCGCGAGGTCACCTGAATTCTCATCAATGGATTACTACCTATGGAGTCACCTGAAGGGAATGGTTTATTCCAGCAAGATTTTGTGACCACGATATTGTATTTTATTAACTAAATTATTAATAAATTGATATACAAAATTTAAAGCACTACTTGGAATAAAACAATTGTACATTATGCAACGAGCCTATAATGAAGGTAATTAAGAAGTGAGTATGGATATTTCTGAAACGAGAGCAAGCGAGTTTCATAATTTTCATACGAGCTTCTTAATTACCATTATAGGCGAGTTTCATACGACTTTTTATGCTCGACCATATTTCTAACTTGATATTATTAATTTTATTGTATCTGACCTGGAGCAATGTTCCGTATGTTGTGAGATGTGCGCAGACGCGAAAGTATTGATTTTTTCCGAGGAACAGATGTCCACATTGACCTTGCTAGGCCATAAGAACCTACAGAGATAGCATTGAAATTAAATTAGACATTGAAAAACGAGATGATAAATTGAATTTATTTAAATATTATTTACAATTAACGCTAATTATTATAGTAACAGAACATAACCTTCTACGACAGTATTGGATTTCCAGCCTCCATGACTTTTCGCTAATTCTCTTTCGATTGCATATCCGAGAATAATCGATACTTGCGGTTTTATAAGGGTAGAAAGCTGACCTGTCATTGGCTGAACAGTTGTAACCTGAGTCGTCATTGGCTGAAAGACCTGACCTTTAATGAGTAGGTGTACTTTAATGACATGCATTAAAGGACTGCTACCAGGTGTATAATTACTACATTTCGGCATGGTAGAGCATAAAAAATATTATCATGTAGGCTCTAGTAGCCGCAGTTGAGAAATGTCTACTATTAAGCCTTCCGAAAGAATATCTGTAGGTCTACTGGTATGAGTGTCTTTGTAGTGGAAGTGAGAAAGAATACGGTATTTGCCTTTTTCTAGATATTTGATGATGAAGAATATCGTTCAAAATTCTGATTATACTGACCGACCTCGAGATTCGAACGTCTGACCTCCCGAATATGAGTTCAGTGTCTTATGACTGAGCCATCTTGGTCAGTATTTAGAGTTATTTCTTCTGAAATTTAATCACAATAGAGAACCTTTAGCCAGATCTATGAACTCTGCAATGAATTATAAATCATTTTCTGCTTCTTCTTATTCTTCTTCAGATTAAACTGTTCCAGTGGACCCGGTATCTGTCTTTCAATTGTGTTATAAAAATTTGGCTCCTCTTTTAATAACTTAGGCTGCATTCTCTTTATGTGATTATGGCATTATTGTTATTACGTCGAATTTCTCTCACGAACCTTTTATTTGTTAACTTGTGTCGTAAAACAGATATTATAAATCTCATCTCTGAGCTCCCTTCTCATATAACATTTCGCAATATTATATCAGATTCCACTGTCGTACTCCAGAGCACGTTTTAAAATTACATTATTCAGTCGTAATTTAATATCTTTCTTCATATACTTTTACAGATAAAGTTGGTTGGTTCCCATGTTGAACATGTGACAACCAAGTCAATATATGCGCATATCTCCTCATCTGGTCTTTGCTTAATTAATGACATTTTCATTAACGCCAGTGGATTGATTACACGTAAGTCTATAAACCACATGGCTATGTGGATACACTTTGGTAGCTAAAAACTGAAATTTCGAGTGTAAATTATTTTCTTACTAAGTGTTTACAGTTTTTGCTGAGGATTCTTTAGCAGATGGCTCCCATAATAAAATCATAATACATACATAGTGGATCTACTCATAGTATATCAACTGATTACGCCTTTATTAATTCTTTTCATTTCGTTCAATTTATTCCATAGGTCTCACACCAGCATTGATTTAGTTTTGAGATCAGCAACAAATAAAGAGTTTTAATAATAATGGACTACAGGTAGGCGTAAGCCTAATTAAGGGGTTGTTTGATTAACACCCTTTCCTTAAATACGAGGCGCATCCAGAAAGTAAGTTTCCCGATTTTTTCCCCTTGAAAGTAAACATAATTAACCGTGTTAATTGCGCATGCGTAACAGATCTATGACGTATCAATCATATGCCAGCCGGACAGGTCCCGCCTAGTGCCAGTAGCCTGGCAGCAGTGGTCCGAAATGGAAGCTCTTATTCCTTCTCCCGCCGCCGGCGAGGTTCGGTCGGTGATAAAGTTCTTTAATGCACAAAGCATTGCGCCAATTAAAATTCATCGGCAGCTCTGTCAGGTCTGTGGGCCGAACATCATGAGTAAGCAGATGGTGCGTCGCTGGTGTAGGCAGTTTTCCGAATGTCGTCAAAGTGTCCATGATGAAGAGCGCAGTGAGCGACCGTCCCTCATCAATGATGATCGTGTTGAGCTGGTGCGGCAGTGCATCATGGAGAACCGTCGCTTCACGATTACGGAGCTGAGCAGACATTTTCCGCAGATATCGCGATCCTTGTTGCATGAGATTGTCACTAAGCACCTGCTGTTCAAAAAAGTGTGTGCCAGGTGGCTGCCGAAAAACCTGACACCCGAACACAAAATGCAACGTCTAGGAGCAGCACTGACATTTCTGCAACGGTATCACGATGACGGCGACGAGTTCCTCGACAGGATCGTCACGGGCGATGAGACTTTGATTTCGGAAACCAAGCAGCAGTCAATGCATTGGCTGCATAGTGGATCTCCGGTCAGGACGAAATTCAAACAGACGCTGTCGGTACGGAAAGTGATATGCACGGTGTTCTGGGACAGGAAGGGCATTCTGCTCATAGACTTCCTTCCAAGAGGTGAAACAGTAAACGCTGACCGTTACTGTGAAACACTGCGAAAATTGCGACGTGCCATTCAAAACAAGAGGCTTGGAATGCTTACTGCAGGTGTTGTGCTCCTCCATGACAATGCTCGTCCACATACGGCTCGGCGCACAGCAGCTTTTTTGACGGAATTAGGCTGGGAGTTGTTTGTCATCCACCCTACAGTTCTGATCTTGCTCCCAGCGATTTTCACGTTTTCTTGCACCTCAAGAAATTCCTGTCCTCCGGTGAGCGTTTTGGCAACGACGAAGAGCTGAAGACGTCTGTCACACGCTGGTTCCATTCACAGGCGGCAGAGTTCTACGACAGAGGGATACAAAAGTTGATCCCACGATACGACAAGTGTCTCAATTCTGATGGTGGATAAGTTGAAAAATAGCTGAAACATTGCTGTACCTGTTGCCAATAAATGTTTTCCTGAAAGTGTGTGTTCTTTTTTTAAAAAAATAGGGAAACTTACTTTCTGGATGCGCCTCGTATTATTGATTTAAAATAGCCGACGCTCGTGGAGAATTTTCATTAAGAAACATCTTTGTTCTTCGAATGTTAGAATGTTATGTTTCATTTAACGACGCTCGCAACTGCAGAGGTTATATCAGCGTCACCGGATGTGCCGGAATTTTGTCCCGCAGGAATTCTTTTACATGCCAGTAAATCTACTGACATGAGCCTGTCGCATTTAAGCACATTTAAATGCCATTGACCTGGCCCGGGATCGAACGCGCAACCTTGGACATAGAAGGCCAGCGCTATACCAACTCGCCACCCAAGTCGACTTGTTCTTCGATATAGGATAGAGCATCATAAAAAAACCTATAGAGGACCAATACCGCGTACTTCAATGTGCTTGTCAGAATTAACGTCAAATAGTTTCTTAACGCTGGCTACCAACGTTATACTCCCAAACACAATGCAGCCAAACTAAACCTTGCATGACCTTCCGCGACGTAACTCCATACAGAATCAACTGAGTAATGAAGTAATAATATTAGTATGCGTATTTTATGTGTTGTCTAGAATATTTATGAAAACAGAATTCAGTCAAAGAATAAAGTTATTTTTACGAGTCTAGTAAAGTTAGGTAATATTATTAGTGTGTTTATAAATCAGGCCACATAGTAAATTTTACCAGGAGACTGTATGCCACACTCAGTACAATGCGCAATAGGTTTATAGTAGATTTACGGACACCTCCGAAATCTTCCAACGTTTTCAGTATGTCTACTACCAGAGGAAGAATAGAGCAGCGCAACTAGTAACTGATGCAGAGATTCAACAGAATGTTTTCAAAAACAAAAAATAAATCATATATGAAGGGTACACGGGAAAAACGAACAATGTCACATTTCCATTAAGGGTGAGATAATGATCTATTTCAGTTTATTATTGCAAAATTTATTGGTTTTCTACTTGAAATGAAGGAAATGATGAGTATATCCGTGGTTTTAATTCTCCTTTACCACTTTTGGTAAAAATAGCACTAAAGTTTGTAGTAATACAGTGAATTAGATAACATCACCCTTGAAGGAATTGTGACATTGTTCGTTTTTCCCGTGTTCCCTTCATATTTTTTCAAATAATCTTTAAATTCAATCCCTAAGACACATATTTTTGCACTTTCTCGTTTTTCTGTTGCATGTTGTATCCGAGTTTCAATTTTTCGAAACAAGGTTAGGACTATATGCCTAATTCTGAAGTTATTAAATAAGTATATAATAAATTTCAATCTTAAGACATATCAACTTGCAATTGTTTATTTGCTATTTAATAACAACATATGAACGTTTTCGCCGTTTAGGGCATCTTCAGATATAACAAAAAACATGTAATCTGGACCTATAATAGTAAATTATGCAAATGACAAGGAGTAGAGAACAATATATGTAATACATGAGATTCATGAGCTTTATGTAAAATATGACATAATACAGGATGAATATTGAGATGATCTTTGGATTTTAAAATTAAACTGGACGAACATTTTTACATATAGCTCATGTTACAATTAAATATACAATGATTAAAATTTGTCAATGATGTTAAAATTTAAAATTTATAATGATGGTAATAAAATGTTTTAGAGTAATCATAGCTGAGAATTGTCGTAAGTTACAAGATAGTTTGCGTAGCTGATGTTCGTGTGTTTTGTAATTGTTTCATCTGAAAATTGAGATGGAGAAATAATAATAAATGCAAATATATAAACGAGTTATTATATAGAGACGCAGATAATTATATTATAAAAGTACTTACTAAAAAACGTTCATTAATGAACTAATGTTGTTTATGTTAAAGAATTGCTATTAGGTGTAATTAGATTTGTTGAGATATTTGCTCGTTGAGTATGAATGTAGTGGAATGTACGAAGATTTCGTAATGAATTTTAGTCATTCACTGAAAATTAAATAGAGAAAATCAATATTATATTTCGTAGTAATTAGTAATAATTAGATGAGCTATAATACCAAATATATGTAAGTGAATTTAAGGCAGCAGTAATAATTATTATAAGATTACTTACTTAAAGAGGTCGTTGGCTTTTGAAATGGATGTTGTTTGACGACAGTGACTATTCTAATTTGATGACATCCTATTACGTGTCATCAGGTTTATTGAAATATGTAAATGAAGATGTTCTATAAATAGAAGAATATTAACTATTAATATGCTTTTCAATTTTGATATGAGGGAAGGATGTAATTGTTTTAATGAATTTGACGGCATTCAAATACTTACATTTGTGTGTGCTGGTGTTGGTGTGTTGGTGGTTTTAAGAGAATTGAGGCCTAGATAATCGTGTGTATTGAGGTATGCAGCGGCGCAAGAATATGAAAGGAACTATTTGAATGGCGTATCAAGATCAATGTGAATAGGTCTATTTTAAATTGCATACAGTGGATTTTTAAAGTTTAATAAATTTTCGTTAATTATATTATGATCTTTATTATGGTAGTAGGCAATGAAGAATTCTTCTGCTGCATTTATGAATTTATTATCATTGTATGTTTTTAAGATACTTAATGTATTCTGGTAATGACCTAATTCATGTATTACATATATTGTTCTCTACTCCTTGTCATTTGCATAATTTACTATTATAGGTCCAGATTACATGTTTTTTGTTATATCTGAAGATGCCCTAAACGGCGAAAACGTTCATATGTTGTTATTAAATAGCAAATAAACATTTGCAAGTTGATATGTCTTAAGATTGAAATTTATTGTATACTTATTTAATAATTTACCAGGCATATTGATATATAAAATGAATTGTAAATTACTAATTCTGAAGGTTAGGACTGTCTGCTTCGAAAGCCTCAATCTGTTTTAAAACTTATGTTCATTTATGTATATTTCGAAAAATTCTTGGCCGCCGTGTAATATTAATCACTCACATATCGTCACTCATAAGTTCTTGGAAAACATCTGCAATGTCCATGTGTATTGCGGGAAAAGCCATCTTGCACTTTTGAGCCTTGAACTGCAGCTTAAACGGCAGAAAACTGCCGATCAAGTTAAACTCAAGTTAACTCAAGATTAACTGGTAGGTAAGGTTTATAATACGAAGCACAACGAGAAACTTCAGTTTAAACTGAACGTAAGGTTTAAACGGCGTTTATAATACCGGCCCTTAACAACTTTGCCAAACATCATTTTAACTTCTAGTACAATACGAATTTCTTGGAATTTATTTAAGCTAAAGTAATATAATAAAATACTAAATTGTAAATTTTAAAAATACAGCATGGTCTTTTAAAAGGGATAAAATTAAGAAAATAGCTATTCCATTACAGGTCGGTGGTCGGGAAGAAAGGTGGTCTCTTAATGGTTTCTTGTAAATAGTTCTCTTAATCTATCACAAAATATCTCAATATACGGTAATTTCATCACTATAGAATTTTGTTATTCTACGTTTAATTTGTAATTCAGTAAATACAAAAATATTCTTTGTTCTTAACTTCTATGATGAAAGAGTAATGGAACGGAGAAAAATTCTCTCCGGCACCGGGATTTGAACCCGGGTTTCCAACTCTACGTGCTGATGCTTTATCCACTAAGCCACACTGGATACCCATCCCGGTGTCGGACAGAATTGTCTCAGTTTAAGTTCCAACTCTTGGGTTCCCTCTAGTGGCCGCCCTCTGCACTGCGTCATAGATGTCTATGAACGTAGAACTGAAGTTCACACTTGTGCTGAGGTGCACTGTTATGAGTGACTAGTTGGCCGGGATCTGACGGAATAAGCGCCGTCTTAAATCACGAAGTGATTTACGCATATCTCCGTTCCATTACTCTTTCATCGTATGATGACACAGAATATATGCATGGAAATATCATATGTACTTCGATACATTAAAATAATATATATGGTATGCGTAAATCACTTCGTGATTTAAGACGGCGCTTATTCCGTCGGATCCCGGCCAACTAGTCATTCATAACGAGTGCACCTCAGCACATGTGTGGACTTCAGTCCTACGTTCATAGACATCTATGACGTAGTGCAGAGGGCGGCCACTAGAGGGAACCCAAGAGTTGGAACTTAAACTGAGACGATGGGTATCCGGTGTGGCTCAGTGGATAAAGTATCAGCACGTAGAGCTGAAAACCCGGGTTCAAATCCCGGTGCCGGAGAGAACTTTTCTCCGTTCCATTACTCTTTCATCGTATGATGACGCAGAATATCTGCATGGAAATATCATATGTACTTCGGTACATTAAAGTAATATATATACTTAACTTTTATGATAAATTGTCTAGCTTTCATTAATCAGGTAATCTTGTTGTACTTTAATTTTTATTGCAATTGTAAATTTAATATTCATTGTAATTTTATTCTTCATATTATAGTTGTAATCCCCTGGTAGAGGGGCAGAGAAGGCCTGATGGCCTTATCTCTACCAGGTTAAATAAGTAAATACTACTACTACTAAAAGGGGTGTGATTTACATTGGTTTTATGGATATTTAATTCGGATCTTTTAAAAATAGATCTTTAGGAGGAGTGCTCTCAATTCATTTCGTCTATTAGACGTTGATAATCGAGCAGTATTACCCATGAATACATATATTCGGATTATCGTAACAGCAGCAGATGTTTTACATTCATGAACAATCCCAAGCCTTGGCGTAAAAGCTGATGCAACACCAGGTCTTTCTGACAGGTTTTGCTGTACCATAATTCAGGTAGAAAATGTTGGTGTGTAGTTCATATACGATTGAAATCCAGGTAGCAAATTTAATTGTGCAGTTCCCAACGCCCGTCACACAAGTGGATAGGCGTTTAGAAGGAAATATGTAAAAAATACCTACATTTCAATCCTGATTTATTAAAAGGATTGACTCTGTAAATATTGCTTTTACTCTTTTGCATTTCGTAACATAGTACAGTAATTTACTTTTCTAGTATGCATAATATATTGATCTCGATTTGGTGTGGCAACTTAGAACTCGCAACCCTTCAGTAAATATGATGCTGTGATCCTTTTGAAACAAACTCTCCGAGCACTACCAACTGAGAATGAGGTTATGTACTGCTGACACGTGTCTGCACACATTAGCTGGCGTAACTAAATTGTGAAGTGAACTAATGACGTTGAAGTTTCCCTTTGTACCACTCTTGCTGTCGTAAGCGTTTCCCGGGTTACAGTGTCCTAATAGAATTTGTTTGAGTCGGGGATGAAAAGTAATTTAAAACCGCAGAACCATTTCATGACACTCATTTGAGCAAACTGCTGAGGATTTGCCAATATTTATTTTGTTAGCTGTCTGTTATCTTTGAACTGTGAATTTCCAGAGAGATAAACACTTGATGGTTACATTGACGTCTACCGGCCACACAAGAAAGGCGTTTATCTATCAACTCTTCTTTCTTTCTACGAAGTATAATCCTCATCCTCAAGGCATTGCAAACAATTGTGAAGCAAAAGTTGTGACAGAAATGGGAGTGTTTATATAACTGGAGATTATTTCGGACGTGGAGTGATCTCTTCGCAAAAGGAAAGTTTGCAGATTTAGATTGATTCTTGCTCTCATTTTTTTCTCCTTTGCTCTCACTCCTCGTTCTAAGTAATAATTAATCCTGTCAGTATTTAATGTGTTTGTTTTTCACACTTTTTCCCCGTTATTTGGTTGTCAAAAGAAAATTAACCTTAGATATCTTCCTTGAGATAAGTAGCCTACAGTCACAGATCTGATTTATGAATACATAAGTGTTCTGCCCATGGGCAGATCTTTCACTGCAAATCCAGCATTCTCCAATATTATCTATTTTCTGCCTTCCTCTTAGTCTCCGCATATGATCCACATATCTTAATGTCGTCTATCATCTGATATCTTCTTCTGCCCCGAACTCTTCTCCCGTTCACCATTCATTCCAGTGCATCCTTCAGTAGGCAGTTCCTTTTCAGCTGGTGACCCAACCAATTTCTTTTTCTCTTCCTGATCAGTTTCAGCATCATTCTTCCTTAGTATTAGTATTTATTTATTTAACCTGGTAGAGATAAGGCCGTCAGGCCTTCTCTGCCCCTCTACCAGGAGATTCCAACTACAATATCAACAATAAAATTACAATTAGTATTAGATTTACAATTACAAATAACATTACATTCGCAGCCACCGGCGTGGCTCAGTCGGTTAAGGCGCTTGACTGCCGGTCTGAAGTTGCGTTCGGGCGCGGGTTCGATTCCCGCTTGGGCTGATTACCTGGTTGGGTTTTTCCGAGGTTTTCCCCAACCGTAATGTGAATGCAAG
Source organism: Periplaneta americana (assembly GCF_040183065.1). Classification (NCBI taxonomy): domain Eukaryota; kingdom Metazoa; phylum Arthropoda; class Insecta; order Blattodea; family Blattidae; genus Periplaneta; species Periplaneta americana. The sequence goes on along the minus strand of NC_091119.1, from coordinate 168,308,007 downwards.
GTAATTTAAGGTGAATCCTCGGCCTCATCTCGCCAAATATCATCTCGCTATCACCAATCTCATCGACGCTAAATAACCTAGTAGTTGATACAGCGTCGTTAAATAACTAACTAAAATAAAAACAAAATTCTTCCTTCACCCACTCTTTCCAACACAACTTCATTTCTTATTCTGTCTGTCCACTTCACACGCTCCATTCTTCTCCATATCCACATTTCAAATGCTTCTATTTGTTTCTCTTCATTTCGTCGTAATGTTTATATTTTTGCCCCATACAATGCCATACTCCACACAAAGCACTTCACTAGTCTCTTCCTTACTTCTTTCTCCAGAGGTCCGCAGAAAATGATCTTTTTTCTATTAAAAGCTTCCTTTGCCATTGCTATCCTCCTTTTGACTTCCTGGCTCCAGCTCATGTTACTGCTTATAGTACATCCAAGTATTTGAAGCTGTTTACTTAATCTACTGTCTCATTTAGAATTTGCAAGTTTACCTTTTTTATTTTCCTTCCTATGACCATGATCATCGTCTTGTTTGCATTTATCTTCATCCCATACTGCTCACAGCTGACATTTAGCTCCTTAGTATTGTCTACTCTTCTGCTAGGCCCTAATATTAAATTGTACAATGTGAGCATATCAACGTTACTTGGAAATCAATGTCGTGAGTTCGGATACCGTCGAGAACCGGAATATTTATGTTATAAATGTGATCTTTTGCCGGGCTTTGTACTGATTCTAAAGTACCGCCATTTGTTATGTGAAAACCTTTTACATAACAAGATTAAAGAGGACAGACTAAAGGGGCAAAAATGTGTGAAAATGTATAGGTTACCATTATCCTCTGGGTTTTTGTCCAAAAATATTCAATACCGAATAATGAATTGTTATGGAATAGGCAGTAACGTCACGGTTAAGATATAGCGCTACAAGACAGAAGGTCGCGGGTTAGATTTCCGATTTAGTACGGATTTTCTCCATTGATCTAACCCTTCCTGTGTCGCTATGGTCCTGGAGTTCACACAGTCTGTAACAGAAATGAGTATCAGGGATATTTCTTTGCGGGGGTAAAGGCAACGAGCAACTGGGACTGATCTTGTGTAACTGGACGATGTATCTGTATCTCAGAGGTAATGTATGATAAATTCAAACGCATAATCATTATAAGAAACAGACATTTTCAACTTTCTTGCGATAAATAAATAAATAAGTAAGTAAATAAGTAAATAAATAAATATTTTCTGAGTTGTATGTGGTTCTTTCTATCAATTTCACAAACTGTAATGTGCAACTACTTCACACATGAAATAATAATAAAACATATATATGATATTATATAGCCTATAATGGATTTGGGAACACTTCAAAGAAACTAATTTCACTGAAGCCAAATGAAAAATTTTAAGACAATGTGTTAGTTATAAGTTATCAACAGAACTAGCCTGAGATTGAATGTTCAAAACTCAGCTACTGCAGGCAATGGAAACCTGTGTTAGAGGATGAGGAATGGTCCATGTAAAATAATCGATTTATGGCACACAAGGAAGTTGACAGGATTTCGTTTGACTGCAGTAGAAGCAATTTGATCTTTTCTTGTAGAAATAATAATACAAATTCATCAAATTGACATTTTAAAAATGTATCTTACACAATTTTAATGATCTCAGTACCATATAAAATTAACGATTACGTTATGCAGATATATCAAATGAGCGATATGATAATCAAACAGAAAAAAATAGTGTTTGTTTTAGGCAACAATATGAAGTAGTGAATGATAAAATTGTATCCCTTTGTGATATTTCGTTGTTATTTAGAGATCTAGTTAAGAAAACCTTAATAGTATTCCTCAAAATATGGTAGAAGAAAATATTTATCTTTTTATCTTTATGTGTAGGTCTATGTTTGAATATTCATAAAATTTCTCTTTTGATCATTTCCGTCATTTTCATATACATAATAATTAATACAGGTATTATATTTTCATAACTAACATAATTTCATTTTTTTTTCTGCTTTCAAGTTAAGTACATAGAAATTTTATTTCAGAGGCTGAGTTACATTGTCATCACCTTCCTACTCCAAATTTGTTTCTCAACAGTAATCTCACTAGAGGTTTTGATTTATCTAGAGAAAATCAAAAGTCGAGTGGGATTTAATTGACTATTACACGATTAGAAGAAAGTATATAAAGATTAGAAGTAACGAAGTACTCCAATACAATAAAATATTAATTGGCTTACGAAAATACAACCGTCTTCAAATGTATCAACTATCGAACCTGACGATGTCATATCCAGGCCTTGTACACTGGTTTCTGACAAATAAGTATTATTATTATTATTATTATTATTATTATTATTATTATTATTATTATTATTGTTGTTGTTGTTGTACCATCTAAACATTACGCTAGATGGCAGTAGTGTTTTATGATTATGTTTTCTTGTTACCGGTACAGTTGTGCCAACTATGGAATCATCATTGAACTCTGTGGACTGTTACTAGTCAAGAAGGCATTGTTGATTCAGTTTCATTTGTATTAAAACATTTGCATTTCACTTCAATCATCCGGTTCTGAGTAACCAACGTCATTTGACAGATGATTTTCAATAAATCTTAGTATTAAACAATCTCTGATACGTGACTATCCATAATATCATATAGCAGAAGCTATAACATAACCTAAATAATATACACAAGTGTTAGAAAAGTTTTAATTAACGACGATGACATAAAAAATAAACATGAATAATTTTAAAAGGAATAATTATTGAATGTACAATTTTCAAATTTGAATGTGGTTGGTGGTTCAATTGATGTTATATTGGACGTGTGCGTAATAGAAGTGGAACTCGTTGATTTAGGCCTACATGGTGTATTCAACTTATTCAGGATTTCCGAATAGTGCTCTTCATTTATTTGTAAATAGGATTTCAGAAGATGCATAGGTATGATCAGTGATTTTTATTAATACTTGTTCTTGAATGCCAATGCAAGTCATATTTGAAACTGCTGTGCATCGACTGGAGTGGTTTGTAATTATACACGTCCTTTCGTACCGTTTTATTGGTCAAAAGTAGTATGACGTAGTAAGAGTGTAATAGTCACTGTAAAACCTTTCCAAATCGCGCCAAAATCGATTGAACATTCGCCTTTTCTGTTCCAACCGATCCACAATGATCAGAAAAGAAATCTAGCTAGACAAAATTAATAACTTTTGTCTTATCTACCGATTTTAATGAAACTTTGTACAGGAGTTACGGTAGTATATTTTTTTATAGTAGCATACAAACTATGATTCCGTGAGTGTAAGGGAAACTACCCTTTATAGGGGCTCATTTGGACAAAATTAAATTCATGTAGACAAGGTTGGTAACTTTTATCCTATCTTAAACGAACCCATTCAGCAATACATTTAACATAAAGGAGATTGTTTGATGAAGAGAAGTGACGGACGATTGATGTTATCCAGCTGCAAATAAATTCTTCTACTGTACACTCCAAATTCGCTAGGTTCTGCAAAAGTTTGTCTGTTGATCGAACTGAGAGTGTTTCCAGAAATATTTAGGCATAAAAATGTGATCCTATCTCATCTTCAAAATTCTGTACGTCTAGGATATTACATTTAAAACATTACACATAAGAATTATAGAAAAAGTCACCGAAACAATTATATGTTATGGTTAAAGTAATAAACAAAGTCCGAAAATTCTTAAATTTATGTTGTAATTCAAATTTGTAATTTATCGGCGAATTCAGAAACTTCAATTTTTTATCGTAAAAATCGTACAAATGATAAGCTTCTTGTTTCGAATATCAGAAATAAAAGTAAGAACGACGTTAGAGATATAAAAATATAATGATAAATTACTGCAATTATTTATTAAATATAATGAATATGCAATTTTGTTTAAATTTATGGTATAAAATTTGAATTTTTGGCAAGGATTTTTCACTTCCGGATCACTATGCATTTTCACCAGAACTCATCTCCTAAATAAATGATAAGTAACTTCCATAACATCAAAATTATATAATTGATTAAGTTTTATACGAAACACGGAGTAATAGGTCCACATTCATATTATCACTGAGTGATATCAATACAAGTTAGATAGCTTTAAACTAAAAAGAGATGGTTTGAGAAGATTAAGTAAACCAGGTAGCCCTATTTTTTAATTTAGAAATCTTCTCACTATTCGCGACCTACCACAAGGGACAAAGAGTACTTAACCATATAAATGTTTACAAGTTCAGTGAACCATTAATTTTGTTTTGACAATCAAACTCCTACAAGTAGATAGCTGCAAATACGTTTTGTGATTGGTGGAAATATACCTAGTTTTAGACAGGCAAGTGTTACAAAAAAGTGAAGAATGCTAATGTACTTGGTTTCATTTCGAATATAGATGATGCTTCAGGAGAGCAATTGATCCTTTCAATGCAGCTAAAGTTACAATCGGAATAATAGATGTAGGTATTCCAAGCCTCTTAAACACATCTTTCATGAAGAAAGTAGCGGTACCTCTTGCTCCAACCAGAAGTCCGATTACTTAAAGCTCTTCTAGCTGGTACTTTTGGAGGTAATATGGAATGGTAGGATTGTAGATATTCTTTTTTTCCTTATCCACTTCTGCTGGCTGTTCCTCATTCGTTTCGAAACACACAGTGGGATCAATTATGAATCCAGATCTTGTAGATTCCTTGAAAGCTATGCGCCGTGTACTTCCAATGACGGAGAGAACATGTACTTCTTCAAAGGTGTTGTAATCGGCATCTTCATAATAAGTTATACCTTTCTTTTCTAAGTTTTCGAAGTCCGGATTTTTAAGTTACAAAAAATTAGCGAAGAATTGAGATATATAATTTTGTGTTACTTTTGAAAACCCTATATTACATAAATTTAATTAAGTGATGCCTGTTGCAACTACAGCACCGTAGAAGGATCTTACATTTAGCTTGTTACAGTAGGAAACCAAGCGAAGCGAAAAAGATTGAGGCTCTCCCCGGTGCTTTATATTTATTCTTATTAAACAATTTTGTATGAATTTCTTTTAACATTCTTTCGATTGTCGAGTTTGTTACGTATAGAGCTTCATTTCTGAAATTGTATTAACCGAAGACCTTGCTTGGAATTCTACAGCAAAATAACCGTTGTAAAGCTCTTAATTTGCTCCGCTTTAATTTAGGCTAACGTGTATCGTACTCTGAAAATTACTATGGAAATACAGAGATCATATTTTCTGCGTCCATCCCCAGTAATGAGAGCTTAAATGAAATCTTGTATGTTGCGAAATTTTTCAATTTTCTAGTTGCGATATAAAACTACTACAGAATTCTGTCTTGTTTATGTGTGGATATTAGAAAACTTGGACACTGTGTTAAAGAATACAGTTTAATAGAATCATTTACACTTGGAGAATTATCTTCATTTGTAATAGTCCTTTAACTGTTATAAATAGATAGATAGATAGATAGATAGATAGATAGATAGATAGATAGATAGATAGATAGATAGATAGATAGATAGACAGACAGACAGACAGACAGACAGACAGACAGACATTATGTAAGTCCTATACATATGTAGGTTGTAATGGAAAATTAGGTTCACTTATTAATTAGGTTGTTTTATGTATTATTATTATTATGATTATTATTATTATTATTATTAATTGTAATTATTGTGTATTAACTGTATTGTGTATTAGTTTTTATTGCCACCAGCTATTTACCCTCTTGCAGTGGAAATATATATATTCAATAATCTTCTGACAGCACGAGCGGATTCTGTACGGACATACGAATACATACATACATACATACATACATACATACATACATACATACATACATACAGTACGATTATTTAATCCTGACAGTCGCCGGCGATGTGCACCTGGGTCAGGCGACTCCATTTAGTTACGCCAAGGGGTGTTTGAGTTAGTTACTCGCTTGCCTTCGGAGCGATCGGAAGTCGTACGTGCGGTAGAGCGATATGTTTCGAGTACAATTAACTATATATTACTGCATTCCTTTACCGACCGCTCGCTCTTATCTCTACTCCGGAGCTCTCCCTGCTACTCCTATTACTTCCCCTCTTTCGCGTCGCTGAGCTGTCAGGACTAAATAAGCGGTCTGTACACACATACATACATACATACATACATAATTTTATCGTGCAATTCGGTATAATCTGAAATATTATATATATTTTTTTGTTTTATCTTATTTCTATATTAAAATTAATTAATTGTTTTCGTGGCTGAGATTAAATAAGTCATAGATTGTAAATCTATTAAGGAGAATTGTTTCTCTTCTACTATCAGAATGAATAAATTTATTGGAGGTCTTATATTCATACTTTGTATGATAATAGAATGCATACAGTGTAGGTGATAGTAAATTAAGATATCGTTATCTGTATGTTGTGTTTAATTGTTCATTTCTCTTTACGTAACATGTTTAAAAATATCGATGCACTTTGTAGCTCGTGTAGCAAGGTACCGTATTTACAATTTGAGCTGTTTCGGACTTTCTTGATGTGAACGCAAGCATTACACGGTTGCAAGCTATTGCTGCCCTGTTCCCAATTTACGCCTGTAGACTTCACTCTCCAGTGAACCCCTCAAATAATAATGTAACTATATAAAGTCGGGTGATCTCAGTGGCGAAGAAATAACATCACGTCATCATACTCTCCATGTGTAAAGATTCGTGGCATTGTGGAATGTACTTAGTAAACCGCTACAACCTTTCTCGCACATTCTCCAAGTAGGCGAGCCAGATTGATAAGACTTATCACTGCTCCAAGTAACATGCGCACATACAAGTGATCGTAGTTTATATGTTTTTCCTTTAGTATGGCTCATTCCTCCTGAATAACCCTGTATCTGAATCTCAACATAGGTAACTATAGCTATATTACTGTAAGTCTTCTTTAATGTTGATATGTATTCCCATATTTGAAGTTGAGTTGTGTATGTTTCGTAGCAGTTACAGTGGATATGGGTCACAAGTTCCGATCCTCGAGATGCTCGACTGGTAGGAATCAATGTATATTTTCATATAACATCATACACAGAGACTGCGGTATTGAGACCCAGATAGCCCCAGGCGGTCGGTTGTTCGGCTTTACAAGGAGCTCAGTGTTGGCTGCAACACTTGTTGTACAGTCGTCGCCATAAAGCCAGATTCCCAGATCACTCGGGAGGTAACGAGTTATTTCCGCAACGGAAGACTTGTATGTGTGTGTTGATACTTGACCGGTTTTCTGTTAGTGATCGTCAGGCTGTAATTAATGCTAAGGGATTCTGGAAGCTCTGATAACTGATTAATTGACTATTTTTTGTAGACAGAATCAGAAAGATAAGGGTCTAACGACAATATTGAGTGCTCTCAGCTGTGGGGTTTCTGTATTCATCTAATTTTCTTATGTGTACATTACAAAGTGTGAGGTAGTGTTAGAATTTGTGTAAACAAACACACGTATCGTGGTTTTTCTTAACTTTATTGTTTTAGTCTTAACACTTGATGTATTCTTCTTAGTGGGACGACTTTCAAAATGGAAAGTTTTTCTGCGTACCACTCTAGAAATTAAAAAAAAAAAAAATAAATTACAACATTTCCCCTTATGGAAGTTTGGCCGATGCCACCCGCAACGCATCTCTTACAAGCAAACGTTCTGATGGGAGCAGACAAAAAAGTTAAATCTTTTTCTTTCACCATGTTAATAATGTCAAAAGAAGTGCTTATACAAATTTTGGCCACTCGACCGCAATTACGATGCCGCCCAGAAAGTGATTTTCCCTGCGGCCGTTTATAGAAAAAAAAAAGGACAATTACATGGAAATATTTATTTAAACAGATACAGCAATTGTTGCGCTATTTGTCACCATATCTCCCACTGGAATTGAGACATTTGTCATACATACCATGGGATCAATTTTTGTGTCGTAGAAGTCAGCCACCTCAGATCGGAACCAGCGTTCTCTGTCGATCCCACGACATGAGAAAGGTCTCAATTTCGATGGAAAATATGTTGAAAAATAGCTCAACAATTTCTGAGTCCGTTCCAATAAATATCTCCTATAAAATTGTTTTTTTTTTGTGTTAACGGCCCCTAGCGAACTTATTTTTTACGGCCTTCGTAATTGCGGTCGAGAGGCCAAAATTTGTATAAGCACTTCTTTTGACATTATTAACATGGTGGAAGGAAAAAATTTAACTTTTTTATCTGCCCCCATCAGAACCTTTGCTTATTAGTTCAGGGGCTTGATTTGTTCACTCCTGGTCCAGGCTATGCTTTTGCTACTACGATTATCAAATGGAATGCACAGTCTATGCTTAGCCTATTATATTGGCCATCGATCCTAATTTATTTTCATATTATAATATTATGTAAGTTACATCGTAGCATTTCCTGAAACTATAGCATTGATCAAATGGAATGCACAACCTACGTATATTTCATTACCGGATTCATCCTCATAGGCACGGCGTGGCTCAGTCGGTTAAGGCGCTTGCCTGCCAGTCTGAAGTTGCGTTCGGGCGCAGGTTCGATACCCGCATGGGCTGAATACCTGGTTGGGTCTTTTCCGAGGTTTTCCCCAACCGTAATGTGAATGCAAGGTAATCTATGGCGAATCCTCGGCCTCATCTCGCCAAATATCATCTCGCTATCACCAATCTCATCGATGCTAAATAATCTAGTAGTTGATATAGCGTCGTTAAATAACCAACTAAAATAAAATATTCATCTTCATATTTTGTTTCTATAGTTTGAAGAGGTATTGGAGAAATAATGAGAGTATAAGGGTACAGTACATCAGTTATTCATAAATTTCAAAAAGCCGTATGACTCGGTTAAGAGAGAAGTTTTGTAAAATATTCTTATTGAATTTGGTATTCCCAAGAAACTAGTTCGATTAATTAAAATGGGTCTTTGTGAAACTTACAGCAGAGTCCGTATAGGTCAGTTTCTATCTGATGCTTTTCCAATTCACTGCGGGCTAAAGCAGGGAGATGCATTGTCACCTCTACTTTTTAACTTTGCTCTAGAATATGCCATTAGGAAAGTTCAGGATAACACAGAGGGTTTGGAATTGAACGGGTTACATCAGCTTCTTGTCTATGCGGATGACGTGAATATGTTAGGAGAAAATCCACAAACGATTAGGGGAAACACGGAAATTCTACTTGAAGCAAGTAAAGTGATAGGGTTGGAAGTAAATCCCGAAAAGACAAAGTATATGATTATGTCTCGTGACCAGAATATTGTACGAAATGGAAATATAAAAATTGGAGGTTTATCCTTCGAAGAGGTGGAAAAATTCAAATATCTTGGAGCAACAGTAACAAATATAAATGACACTCAGGAGGAAATTAAACGCAGAATAAATATGGGAAATGCGTGATATTATTCGGTTGAGAAACGTTTGTCATCTAGTCTGCTGTCAAAAAATCTGAAAGTTAGAATTTATAAAACAGTTATATTTCCGGTTGTTCTATATGGTTCTGAAGCTTGGACTCTCACTTTGAGAGAGGAACAGAGATTGAGGGTGTTTGAGAATAAGGTTCTTAGGAAAATATTTGGGGCTAAGAGGGATGAAGTTACAGGAGAATGGAGAAAGTTACACAACGCAGAGCTGCACGCATTGTATTCTTCACCTGACATAATTAGGAACATTAAATCCAGACGCTTGAGATGGGCAGGGCATGTAGCACGTATGGGCGAATCCAGAAATGCATATAGAGTGTTAGTTGGGAGGCCGGCGGGAAGAAGACCTTTGGGGAGGCCGAGTCGTAGATGGGAAGATAATATTAAATGGATTTGAGGGAGGTGGGATATGATGGCAGAGACTGGATTAATCTTGCTCAGGATAGGGACCGATGGCGGGCTTATGTGAGGGCGGCAATGAACCTTCGGGTTCCTTAAAAGCCAATAAGTAAGTAAGCGAGTAAGTTTGAGGAGGTACATGCATAGTCACAGTTCTTGAAAGAAACCGCCCAGTCTTCTCGAATATATAGTCAATTTCAATAGTAACGATGACGTATTAATTAATGAATAACATATTTTGATGCTTCCTTATTTCAGTAATTTATTTCTTTAAGAAAAGGATGCCTTGTTAAAACCATTTGATATTCGGTCAGTAACCAGTTTCAATTAATCAATCAACCAATTAATTAATTAATTAATTAATTAATCCATTCATTCGTTCATCCATTCATTCATCCATCCATTCAGTCAATGATCCAAATGAGGCATTTAGTAGTCTTTCCGTCAGAGATTGATTCTTCCATCGTTCATTGATTCACTCGGTCAGTAAGTCTTTTATCATTTGTAAGGATTGTGCTCTCTCTCTCTCTTTTATCTATCTGTCTCTCTCTCTCCCTCTCTCTCAGATTTCATCTTAGGTTCATTTAAGAGTTTTTTACTTCTCAAACTGAGGTTATATAGAACAGCGTGGCTGCCTCCACACAGCACAACCAGAGCATCATATTAGCTGTGAACGTTCGTTCATGCCAGAGGCTTAATTGAAACCCCGCCGAACCGCATCTAAGTTGTTTCCTCTGTCCTCCTGGTTTCTTTATCTTTCTACTGTATTGTATTTAATTTCTTTCTATTTTATTATTCTGTATATTACTTGACATAGCCGTCAAATGTAAGCACTCACTCCAGCTTTAAAATGTGTTCAATTCTATGTCTCTAGTACGAAGTTTCTCGGAATCGAGAGAAATAATTATTCACTAGAAGGGGTCTAGTGTCGCCAATCAGTAACATTGCAGCTTCCCTAAAATACTGATAAAAATTCCCTAAAATCGCTTAAAAATATGACAGTGATGGACTTCTGAATAATAAACAAAAATAGATAAACTATAATGTTATAATTCAGTATAAAACTAAAAACTGGAACAGAAAACATAGAAAATCACAACTTTTAAATAATGTAATCAAATAATTATTTCTTGTATTTGTGTACGAAAAATTGTAGAGTGTAGCTTTGACAGCAAGTATCACGGATTAAGCACAGAAAAATGGCATCATAGTCTTTAAAAAAATTCGAGGTAAAGTACGTCTAAAATAACCAGTAGTAACTATGAGGTCACCTTTCGACCAAATTAGCTTTGCACGTGATAATTTAACTATTAATTTTGTGACTTAAGACCATGAAGGCAGAATTTTAGAATGGAATGGAATTTAACTGAGGGGAGCACGGATGGCCCAGCACTGCGATCTATTACGGTAACCCTCGATATGGAATGAGTTGCGTGCCACATATCCCCTACGCGCATAGCCCTAACCGCATGACTCCCTTAATGACCGGTCCCTATAGCCAATAGAATCCATATACCATTCCTCCTTCGGTAAATTCCCCCAAGGCCCCCCCCCCCGTCGGTCCGAGGCGAAACTCCTCTCCTGATTAGATCCGTCTCGGGTGCCATTGCAGAAGCCATCCAACGTCGCTGAACTACAATCCATAGAGGCCGGTCGAGAGAGTCAGCAGCTTCGTGAGGCCGCCGGTAGAGTGAAAAACCGGAAACGGGATGATGAGGGAGGAAAGGAAGTGGCGAAGATGAGTGACGTTCCAATCTCGTGATAAAGTTACCTGTTCTTCATCCATAGAAGTGAGGGAAAAACCTCGAAAAAACGTCACCCAGGCAACTCGACCGGAATCGAACCTGGGACCACTGGGTTTAGAGTTAGACTCGCTAACCCCTCAGCCACAACGGTGGACATGTATTGTAATAATAGCTATGCATATCGTATGCGAATATTTTATTCGTTAAAGGAAAAGAAATGGGATTAATGATGAGTTTAAAATCCCCTACTTTTCTCCCTATCAGTACCTCGGAAGAATGTGGCAGAGTGGGCAGCGGATACGCTTCCCAAGCAAAGTCCATGGTTTGATTCCCGGCGTGGGCGAGGATTTAACTTTATTCCATGAGATTAGGTGATTTCCCTTGTCTTACAATAGTGAGTCACAAATATGGCTATACGTTTGAAGTGAGTCTAGTATGCCAGTGTACAATAGTGGCAAAAAAAAAAAAAGCAGACCGACCCTTGTTGCTGATACAAAAGAATCCTGTGCTGTGTATTGTGTCAAACTGTGGTAATTTCAATATGGATAGTGAAGCCAGAGGTATGCACTGCTATTTAAAATAAAAATACGCAATTATCTTTGCCGAAAAGAGGTAGAAATGTAATATTGATGCCAGATGTAAATAAAACTCTCAAAGTTTTTTCGTCTGTAAGTTTGAGGCACTGAAGGAAACAAAAGACGGTAAGAATCGAACAAATGCAATAAATATGCAATACATTTCATTGTTACAATTAATTATACAAGATGGATGTGTTTTGTGACTAGCAAAATTTGAATCTGTCACTCTGAAATCAGCTACAAGGGTCGGTCCGGTTTTTTGCCACTACTGTACATTGCAGAAATGCTGAACGGTATGTGATACATGAAGTTTCATTTGTTCATTTCAGGTAAGAATCACGTGCCTGAGCTAGCGTCTTTAGTCAAGATGGCGCTGAACATGCAGTAGCAAGGTACAGTTGTGGCGTTGTTATTATTATGCTAGAGAGAATCATGGAATTGGTGAAGAGATTAGTTCAAAATTTGAAACGGTCACAGTTTGCGAAATTATGTATTGGATGGGAAAGATTGTTAGGAATGCAAATCTAGTGGTACTGTGAATATTTCAATATCAAACATGTTCTTCTTTAATATATAAACAGTGTAGTCTATATTAAAACATCTTAGTCCATGTTTTTATATAACTATGCCAGAAATAATATATGTTTGTTGTTTTCATAAATGTTTATTGCTTTATCTGTTTTGATAATAAAATTTTGTAATTGGTTTGTGAATTACGTAGTTCGTATTGTCATGTGGTAGGATAGAAAGAGTTATCATGGTACTAGAAATTCAAAATGATACTAATTTAAATGAACGTCAACAACAATAGCAATAATATACACAACTTTGTAATAAAAGCGTTCAAACCGAATATGTTATAATTGATATAATTACTTAAATTGCTTTTATTTAACGGGGTACAGCTTACAGGAGTAAAATTTTGTAAATATTCAACATTTTTTTTCTTTCATTACTGTATCTTGTACAAAAATGAAAATTTATGTGTGTAAAACACTGTCCTTATACTAAATGAAAAACATATTTTTACGATTAAAAAAAAATTGCATTTTTATTTTCAAAATTCAGTTCACTGTGCAGTGATGGAGCGTTTCCCATATAACACAAAAACTATTCAACATTCTGTGTTGAAATTTGTTGTATATATTTATGCATGTTATATCTACAATAAGATGCAAGATCACTTCTCTACCTTTGATAGAGTGTCTGATAAAAAATAAATTCATTAAAAAATGGTCAAATATTAGTATTTTCTTTTAACACAAAATATAAAAGAAATATTATTTATTAAGGAATGTAGTTGAAAGAGCATGATATTTTAAACATGAGTTTCAGCAATGAAATAAAAGAGAGAGAACATGAAGAAATTAAGAAGTTTATAAGTTACGAGGCAAAAGCTTCATCACTGCACAATGAATTACCACCATTATGAATTTTGAAAAAAGAAATATATATAAATAATTTTTAGTCGTAAAAATATTGTTTTCAAATAGCAGAAGGATAGTGTTTCACACATACCAATTTTCATTATTGTAAAAGACACAGTATTGGAGGAAAAAATGTTGAATATTTCCAAACATTATAGTGCTGTAAGCTGTACCTAACCCCTTAACTCTTATACCAAATTTACAATCTATGTAGAATTACTGAAAATAAGTAAATATTATAGAAGAATATGACGTGAATGGAGAAGTTTTCCCCTAACTCCTCGTAACAAAAATAACAATGTTTCAAAATGATTGGAAGATCAAGAGCATTGATCCTTCTAAGTCGTCTTGTAACTTAAATTTGTCAACGAGAAATATTTGCCACTCTAAATTAAAAAAAAAAAAAAAATCGTACACTGCATGTGGAAATAGTTTCTTGCTGAAATCATGACTCTGTTATATAGCGAAATGCTGTATGTAGCTAATTTTAACAGTGTCTGGAACAATTTTCAATGTAATGGGTTTACAAAGGAGCTTAAGCCGTCTTGTACACATCCGTGTTTGCAAGGAGTTGTGTGCACACAGTCCAACACTCCTTTCACCATAAACCTGTGTGCGATGTGTTCGCAGCAGTCTGGACAAATATTCCCTCACCACAGCTCGTTTGTCACGATCCTGTGTGCGTAAAATTATAGGGCTTCAGATCTATCAGTATTCAATTTCAGCATTGTATTGTGGTTTCCCTCGTAGTCTCACCTTCGAGGGATTTTTATTTTTGGAGAAACTCAAAAGGTTTATGAGAATAACCTTCACACAATAGAGAAAATAAACAGTATTTATTTTTCGGGTAGTGCCATTCATAACTTGTACAGGGACATCATTTTTTTTACTAACATTTTTAATATTAACCTGGCTATACCTTTGGATCAAGCGAAAACACGTTTTCTACCCTCTTCCACTACTGGACTTCGATGATACTGGCGTAATATACAAACAAATCACTTTACTAGGTATAGGAGGGAATAAAAGTAGTTCGTCCATTTACATAAACTAGGAAATATCGCACTTTTGAGTTTGATAATTTTCATTAGGTTTTTGTTTAATCAAAATACAGTACAGTATTAACAATGAGTGTTTTTACTCACGAACTGAGCTGTCCATGCGGACGTATTCATTATGCAGTGTATATTATACTGTCTACAGCACATTAGCGTACACTATAGAGAATGAAGTTAAATGGAAAAATAATCATAATATTGATATTTAAACATATTTTTTAAAATGGTGGCCGTTCATTTCGATACAGGCTTCAGTTCTAATGTGCATATTATCGCACTATAGATTACTGTACGTAATTCCAATTATCAGGTTCGTACTTCGTATCAGTAACTCATGTTGAAATAATTCTGTACCTACTCTGTTAAAGAGTACCTTACGTACTGTAAATTCAATCTTCACTTCTGCCCGATCGGAAAAGATAAAATTACTCAGACATGCTATCTACTGTCCAAGTGGTTATGTCGAAGGGTCGTAGAAAGGGGGAAAATCACGTGACAGTTAATTACTTAACGAGGCCCTTTTATTTAAGTTATTTTAAACAGTTGTATGGGTATAATATTACGTAGACGTCCAATTCCTAACAGAAAGTAATGTTCTCAGAAAAGAACTAAGACAGCCCAGCCACTAGCCTTTACAGAGAGGCGAATAGAAGCAGGTGGTGGAAACCGGGATGCGACGTAGGCAAATGGACGACAGTACCTGTGCGAAAATGATTCAATATTGAAAGCTCTTTCGTCACTGGAAAACGCGAACATATTTTTGGAACGTACTGTTTACTATGACCGTAAGGCTACTATGACTATATGCGGTCTTGGATCTGTGTGGAGAACGGTTGAACTTCATTAGTAGAAGGAGTGGGAGTGAAGTACATTAAAAAACTCAGGTACAATAAAAATTGAAGTAAAAATGAAATGATGTCCCTGTATAATGTTTTATATCGTCGTCGTCATCGTCATCATCATCATCATCATCATCATCATCATCAACAACATATGACAAAATACTTTGCTAAAATGCCCCAATGAAGACACTGTACATATTTCTTTAAGTCTTTTACGTAATGTGAATTCAATGCAGCCAAGTCTTAGTTACACAACTAAGGGACGATGCATTTCCTATTAGCTGGTTAGCCATCTCTAACGTTTTAAAAGATCCGACTTAGTGGACGTTCCTCTAGTAATTCCTGCTACATGAAGTTAAAGATAGTTTTATTAAAGATGAATTATTGTATAATAGTTAACTATAAATGAAAACCCATTAAAATATGCTCAATAAACCTACGTGTTCAGTATGAAATACGAGAGGGAGAAAAGAGAAACGTTCTGGGGCAAAATTACGCATTCTGACCTTTGCACTATCTAGTTCGTAGGATTTTCCCCGTCGATGTGAGTTCTAAACTGCTGGTATCAGCTGCCATCTATAGCAAGTTTTTCAAAGAGGCGCGTCCATAAAGTAACTTTCCTCCTCGTCCCACAGTTAGCAAACCATATGTTGCGCGAAGCGACTTCGTCTACGTGATAGAGTAATGTCCTGGCATGGCGCATGCACTAGCGGAACTTTCCGAGTGCTCTTAGTAGCTTCATTGCATTGGTTGAAGATGGAGGTTCCTATTCCAGCTCCCGCCGCGTGAAGTGCAGTCAGTGATAAAGTTTTTGAATGCACAGGATATAGCGCCGATTGAAATTGATCGTCAGCTGTGCCAGGTCTATGGGCCTAACGTCATGAACAAGCAGATGCTGCGTTGCTCCACAAGGTCGTCTGTGATGATGGTTGGCCTCCCACTGCGCTCCTCGTCATGCACATTTTGGCGTCCTGCTGTACATTGTCTACAGCATAAACGTACCATCTACTTGGCAATAGACCTGGCACAGCTGACGATCAATTTCAATCGGCGCCCGCCATGCCCTGTGCATTCAAAAACTTTATCACTGACCGCACTTCACACTCGGCGGGAGCTGGAATAGGAATGTCCATCTTCAACCAATGCAACGAAGCTACTGAGAGCACTCGGGAAGTTCCGCTAGCTCATGCGCCATGCCAGGACATTACTCTATCACGTACAGTCGCTTCGCGCAACATTGGTTTGCTAGCTGTGGGACGAGTGGTTAAGTTACTTTATGGACGCGCCTCGTACTAACAGCTAAGCTTAAATTGTGCATTAAGTTATATCCTTACATATGAGTTATTGATAATATTGATAATTCTTTGATCTTTTGTTGTAGCGGACAGATAGTCATCAATTACATAGTAAATATTTAGATCGGACGTTCCAAAAAAGTAACGTATCTCATAGTATTTCCAAGGTTTTAAAGCACAAATCACTAATATAACACGTCTGACTCTTCCTCGTAAGACCTCTCAATTGGATATGCTGGACTGCCATATCACACTCAGAAGTAGGAAAAATGTATATTCGGATCTACATTTCGAGCGTACTTTTGCCCCTGCGTACCCTATGTATGTATATATGGCAAAGAATAGGTATTGTAAACCTAAATTCTAGTATCCATCGCAGATCGAAACGCTAATGCCTATATAATATTTTCTATAAAATATTCAGACCAGTTCTCTTTGTACTGTGACAAGTAATTTCATTTGTACAGGTTTATCATTTCTACTTTGAGTCACTGTATCGCGCTATATAAACCAATAAAGCTCGGATTCTGGCATATATCATAGCAGTGTCGCTTTCATATTCGCATTAATTTGTGTGCCTCATTTATTGTTAAACTTTTGGATCAGTTCTGATTCAAACATTGCGGAGTAATAAATACATGTTGCTTTTTACTACTCCCAGCGTGCAACAACACGCAATACAATTTCATGTGAATGGTCTTTAAGTTAGGTTCTAATTTATATGCATTGGCATGCATCTCTATTTATTCGATAAATGGGGTTGTTACAGTTACAATAGATTACAACGTACATCTACTACTGGAATCAGTGCCAAAGTTGTAATAAAGCTTCGACTTTTAGAAACTTTCTCCATCCCGAACCACCATCGGTACTTAACCATGTTCTATTTCTGCATTCATAGCCTAAATTTGCTCATGCACAACCAAACACATTCCTGCAAGCGGCTACAGAATACTATTGGAAGTCCTATTCCACTCTTCCAACAAAATTAGTTTTTATTTATTTATTTATTTATTTATTTATTTATTTATTTATTTTTCAAATATGATAGCAAGTACCATAGGCTATAGTGTGTACGTTCACGAACTTTTATGTTGTGGGATATGCCTCACCTTGTTATTGAAGTTGCTTGCCTTATTGATGGAAGACGTAGGATAGGGCTTTTTTCCGCCAAGCCCTACGATTATATCATTTTCTCAATTGGTTTTCATTTAAGTATTCATATTGGAAATTATTATGCAAGGTCGCGTGATATTTTGTATTACTTGATCAACTTTTTTGTAATTAATCTCGCTACAAAATAATATTTCTTCCTGTTCAATTCAAGATTTTCAGTACATACTTAGTTTTACATCTTTTGGCTGCATACGAGAGAAATTTACATTATTACATGATTTGTTTACAATTCTTAACTATATTATACGAAGTA
The DNA here is from genome assembly GCF_040183065.1 of Periplaneta americana. Classification (NCBI taxonomy): domain Eukaryota; kingdom Metazoa; phylum Arthropoda; class Insecta; order Blattodea; family Blattidae; genus Periplaneta; species Periplaneta americana. The sequence goes on along the minus strand of NC_091119.1, from coordinate 168,289,793 downwards.
AATGCAATAATTGTCATTACTCATTGCTCAGTTTGTGAATAGTATACATTTACGAGAGTTTCTTCAAGGAAAATTATGCCGACTAAATACGAAACAAAATAAATTTAAATTTACACTCCTTCTCCGTGATGAGAACTTCTACACCTTCGCTACCAAAGAAACAATGTAAATTTACTCATAAATTAACACTCCATATCTGTCGTGAAGACTCATAATATGCATTCTCTTTCACAGAAACAATGTAGACATAAATTATAGTCCATATCCGTGATAAGGATATTCCCTTCCAAAGAAACAATGTAAATATAAATTTACAGTCTATATCCGTGATGAAGATATTCCCTTTTCACAGAACAATATAAATATAAATTTACACTCAATATCCGTGGTAAGGACTTATACGAGTAATTATTCACTTTCACAGAAAGTATGTAAATATAAATTTACAGTCCATATCCGTGATGAAGATATTCCCTTTTCACAGAACAATATAAATATAAATTTACACTCAATATCCGTGGTAAGGACTTATACGAGTAATTATTCACTTTCACAGAAAGTATGTAAATATAAATTTACAGTCCATATCCGTGATGAAGATATTCCCTTTTCACAGAACAATATAAATATAAATTTACACTCGATATCCGTGGTAAGGACTTATACGAGTAATTATTCACTTTCACAGAAACTATGTAAATATAAATTTACAGTCCATATCCGTGATGAAGATATTCACTGTTCACAGAACAATATAAATATAAATTTACACTCGATATCCGTGGTAATGACTTATACGAGTAATTATTCACTTTCACAGAAACTATGTAAATATAAATTTACAGTCTATATCCGTGACGAAGATATTCTCTTTTACAGAACCAATGTAGGATAAATATAAATTTACACTCTATATTCGTAATGAGGATATTTCCTTTTAGAGAAATGATGTAAATATAAATTTACACTCTAAATCCGTATTGAGGATATTTCTTTTCACAGAAGCAATGTAAATATAATTTTAGAGTCTATATCTGTAATGAAAATATTCCTTTTCACAGAAACAATGTAAATATAATTTTAGAGTCTATATCTGTAATGAAAATATTCCTTTTCACAGAAACAATGTAAATATAAATTTACATTCCATATCCGTAGTGAGAACTCATACGAGTATATATTCCCTTTCACAGAAACAATGTAAATATAAATGTACACTCAATAATCGTGATAACGATATTCCCTTTCACAGGCACAATGTAAATATAATTTTACAGTCTATATATGTAATCAACATATCCCTTTTCACAGAAACAATGTAAATATAATGAGGACTCATACGAGTATATATTAACTTTCACAGAAACAATGTAAATATAAATTTACACTCCATATCCGTGATGAGAATATTCCCTTTTACAGAAGCAGTGTAAGTAGTGATGATATTCCCTTTCATAGAAATAATGTAAATGTGTAACCCCATATCCATGGTGAAGATCCCTATAAATTCCCTTTCACAGGAACGATGTAAATATAAATTTGTACTTCATATCCGTGGTAAGGAAATTCCCTTTCAGAGAAACAATGTAAATATACATTTACACATCATATCCGGGTGAAAGGTAAAGGTATCCTCGTCACATGCCATGAAGGCACTTGGGGGGGGGCATGGAGATAGAGCCCCATACTTTCCATGACCTCGGCACTAGAATGAGTGGTGTGGTCGGTACCACGTTGTGTGAACCTCGGGATCGTTCTGGAAGTTTGGCAACGAGAAAAATCCCGCCATCACTCAGGATCGAACCCGGACCTTCCAGTCCGTAGCCAGCTGCTCTACCAACTGAGCTAGCCGCCGCCATCCGTGGTGAAAACCCCTGCAAATTCCCTTTCACAGAAACGATATAAATATAAATTTACATTCCATATACGTGGTGAGGATATTCCCTTTCACAGAAATAATGTAAATATACATTTACACACCATATCCGTGGTGAGGAAATTCCCTTTCACAGAAACAATGTAAATATACATTTACACGCTATATCCGTGGTGAAGATCACTATAAATTCCCTTTCACAGGTAAATTTGTACTCCATATCCGTGGTGAGGAAATTCCCTTTCACAGAAACAATGTAAATATACATTTAACCACCATATCCGTGGTGAAGACCCCTGTAAATTTACTTTCACAGAAACGATATAAATATAAATTTACATTCCAGATCCGTGGTGAGAATATTCCCTTTCAGAGAAGCAATGTAAATATACATTTACACACCATATCCGTGGTGAAGACCCCTGTAAATTTCCTTTCATAGAAACGATATAAATATAAATTTACACTCCATATCCGTGGTGAGGATATTCCCTTTCAAAGAAACAATGTAAATATACATTTACACATCATATCCGTGGTGAATAGCCCTGTAAATTTCCTTTCATAGAAACGATATAAATATAAATTTACACTCCATATCCGTGGTGAGGATATTCCCTTTCAAAGAAACAATGTAAATATACATTTTCACCCCACATCCGTGGTAAAGAACCCCTATAAATTCGCTTTCACAGAAACGATGTAAATATAAGTTTACACTCCATATTCGTGCAGAGGACAATCTTCTTTCACAGAACACATTTTCTTCCTGAAAACTCTGTAAACCTGAATTTACATCCACATCTGTCGTCAGGACGTACACATTTACGCTTCCAAAGAGACAATGTCAATTTTAATTTCATTTTATACTTAATATCCGTCGAGAGTACTCATACACACGCGCTTCCAAAAATCAATAAGCTTTCCAATTGTCATTCCATAGCCGTCAACATTATATTTACGTTTAAATTTGCATTGTGGATAAGGTCTAAAAGTTTTCAACAGTCGCACATGGCAGTGACTTGTAATTACTTGCAACTCTCACAGTCGTTTACAACTGTCATTATTAACTTAGATCTTGTTTTAACACGGGTTCCTGACCCACTGTTTGAGATCTCGCTCCGACATGTTAATGTCACAATCATAGAGTCGAGATGTCGACTATCTGGCGTCTGGCTGTTGTATATAGTTTATTGCAAAGTTGTAACTCATCTATTGCGATCGGTGACCAGAAGTTCAGCGGCCCCGGTCGGCCCTCCCGGTTGACAAAGTTCAGCAAACTAGCCGTGACAACTCCACCAAGTTTTCTTCATTCCTACAGCAGTCAGATACTATTTCTTTGAAGTTGAGTGCCGAGCCGGACTAATAAATGTATTACATGATATTATCTGTCAAGAACTCAAAGTGACTTGCGAATTCGTGCTTTGTGTATTCTGGAAGGCTCTTTCTCATATCGCAGTGGCAACAAAGTTTCAAACTGACAGTGTGATAGCTCTCCCACTTACGGAAATGTCCGTATGAAGCAGGCTACATATTTCAGTGTCATCCCTTAACTGCCATAAGAGAAAACTGTAGAAAATGCAGTAGACTAGGCCTACTTCAGACACGTCTTTGTCGTAATTTTGTTTCCGTATCTTCTGCATCAATCTGAAAGTCCATGCTACTGTTAAAGCTTGAGTAGTATTTTTTAATAAGTTGTTTAACGATGCTGTATCAACTGCAAGGCTAGCGACGATGGATAAATCTTTAAGGGCAGATCGTTCTTATGGTGTATGAAAAATTAGAGAGAAAATGTCTGATATCTGATTGCCATAGATTTGGTCCTAATGTTCGTGGTATTTTAATTGTTTTGCGCTGAAAATAAGAGAGCTTTTGGCTGTTCAATTAACATAGATTGTGTATCTACTATATCTTACGGTAGAATTTTTTTTTTAAATATAAAAGTAATTTTTAGATTATTTATTATTATTATTATTATTATGATTATTATTATTATTATTATTATTATTATTATTACTATTATTATAATTATTACTGTTATTTTTATAATAATAATAATAATAATAATAATAATAATAATAATAATAATAATAATAGATAGGTTTGGAAGTAAATCCCGAAAAGACAAAGTATATGATTATGTCTCGTGACGGGAATATTGTACGAAATGGAAATATAAAAATTGCAAATTTATCTTTTGCAGAGGTGGAGAAGTTCAAATATCTTGGAGCAACAGTAACAAATATAAATTATACTCGGGAGGAAATTAAACACAGAATAAATATAGGAAATGCCCGCTATTATTCGGTTGAGAAGCTTTTATCATCCAGTCTGCTGTCAAAAAATGTGAAAGTTAGAATTTATAAAACAATTATATTAGCGGTTGTTCTTTATGGTTGTGAAACTTGGACTCTCACTTTGAGAGAGGAACATAGGTTAAGGCTGTTTGAGAATAAGGTGCTTAGGAAAATATTTGGGGCTACGAGGGATGAAGTTACAGGAGAATGGAGAAAGTTACACAACACAGAACTGCACGTATTGTATTCTTCACCTGACATAATTAGGAACATAAAATCCAGACGTTTGAGATGGGCAGGGCATATAGCACGTATGGAAGAATCCAGAAATGCATATAGAGTGTTAGTTGAGAGGCCGGAGGGAAAAAGACCTTTAGGGAGGCCGAGACTTAGATGGGAAGGTAATACTAAAATGGATTTGAGGGAGGTGGGATATGATGATAGAAAATGGATTAATCTTGCTCAGGATAGGGACCAATGGCGGGCTTATGTGAGGGCGGCTATGAACCTCCGGGTTCCTTAAAAGCCACTAAGTAAGTAATAATATTAATAATAATAATAATAATCATCATCATCATCCGTCACTAATTAGGCCTGTGTAGACCTCCTTCGGCCCCATCTAGCAGTCTTCTAAAGGGCTTCCTAACAGTCGATGTCCTCTGGGTTGATATTGCACCATCATTTTGGGGATTCTTGAATTGTCTATTCGTTTTACATGGTGTAGCCAATTTAGTTTGTATCTGTTTATTTTTCTTCTACTGACTCTACTTCTAATTGTTTCAATATTTCTTCATTCCTTTTTCAATCTAAAAGAGTATATCCTGCTGTCCGTCTGAGAAATTTCATTTCCGTTGCTTTGATTCTCTCATATCTCTTTTCTTTAATGTCCAAATCTCACTTCCGTATAAAAGGGAGGGTAATGCTAGAGTATTATATATTTCTATTCTTGTGGATTTTTGTACTAATTTAGCTTTTAATGTATTATTTATTATTCCTAAATTGTGTGATTTTCTTGTTCACATCTTTTTCATTTTGATAAGATATTTCACAACTCAGATAATTGAAATTTTTTACTTGTTCTAGGCATTGGTTATAGTGTATTAACGTACTTCTGATTGGATCTTGTCACAAAAATGCCATTACTTTTCATTCTTGTGCTGAAATCTCCATCCCAAAATCTGATAATATTTTATTTAATGTATATAGTCCTCTTTGTAAGTTATTCTCTAAATTGGAAATTATAACTTGATCGTCTGCAAAGAGCAGGGTATTTAATGTTAAGGTACTGGTTATTATGATTGCTGATGTATAGATTTGGTTTCATTTAGAAATGGTACTACTACTACTACTACTACTACTACTACTGCTACTGCTGCTGCTGCCGCTACCACCACCACGACCACCACCACTACATCACAATACATTGCTCGACTTTATTCATTTCTATAGTTCTGATGTAAATTAAATTTTATTAACTTATTGCCAGAGGACAGAAACGTAAAGCCATACAATATCATTTTAATATGTCCATTATTTTTGTACCAGGACTCAAATGAATGTTTATCATTTAAAATAGTTTTTATGGGACAATTTCGTAAAGGTTCGCCTCGTTTCACAAACTTTAAACTCGTGCCAAAAAGATAAGTTTACGAATGTGTGCCATACAATGTTTTTTCTACGATAGCACGAATTTACATTAAATTAATATTTCACATATATACATCTTGATTACACAACTTTTAACACTGTATCACTTCGAAATATGTATGGTAAGACTTTCCTGTCTTAAACTTCAACGTACCTCGTTTACATGTTTCGACCTATTTATGGGTCATCTTCAGAGCTGGTCGTTGTTGGTCTTGGCGCCACTTGTTCTTTTTTCCTGTGAGGGTGTGTTCCTGTGGTATAGTGTAGAGTCAAAGAGTGTGTGTGTTTTGAAGTTGAGCTGTGTGTTGAGGATTTCGTTCGGGTGTGTTTTTGTGTGTCTGTATATTTCATATTGTTCTAGTATGTTTAGTTTCTGGCTTTTTGGTTGGATGTGTAGTATTTCCATGTCTGTGTTGATGTCTCTGTGGGTGTAGTTGGCAACAACTTCTACATAGGACAGACAGGCAGATCGTTTCAAACACGTTACAAAGAACACATCACAGCCATAACAAAATTACAAAACACCTCCACATATGCAGAACACATCACAAATGCTAACCACACCCACAGAGACATCAACACAGACATGGAAATACTACACCAACCAAAAAGCCAGAAACTAAACATACTAGGACAATATGAAATATGCAGACACACAAACACACCCCAACGAAATTCTCAACACACAACTCAACTTCAAAACACACACTCTCTTTGACTCTACACTATACCACAGGAACACACCCTCAAAGGAAACAGAACAAGTGGCGCCAAGACCAACAACGACCAGTTCTCAAGATGACCCATAAATAGGTCAAAACATGTAAACGAGGTACGTTGAAATTCAACACAGGAAAGTCTTACCATACATGTTCCGAAGTAATATTTCACGTTGGAGAGGTTGTAAGATCACAATGTCATGATCTTCTAAACTCAGAACCATGAAGTAAGTATCCATGAAATGACAGCCTGTTTTATTAATGTTCACGATTTCATGACAATTTAAACCGGTAATATAATCAACAAAGCGTTCAGGAAGAGTTGAATGATAATACTGTTATTATGAGTACTACATGTAACTTCAAGGCTAAAATGCAGATATGAATGTTACATTTGTTACCCTACTTATTATGTTACGTAAAATATTTAAGTAATGATAGATGAAGGTATTGCATTATTGAATGATGTATGTATATTGTGTATTACATTTTATTGTATTATAAAATACGGTACTTAGTTGTGCTTCTATTCGACTACTTTTTAGGACAAGAATTAGTGTATACGATTTATAGATAACGAAAACAATTTTAGGTTACGTTTGTATCCGCACTTAAATATATCAGTAGCTGTTTCTACATAATGCTCCCCGATCCTTCAAGACGGGATTAAGAGCAGTCCACTTTTCTTTCTGTGGTATTTCTTAACGGGATGAACATTTTTAAGCTTTTGAGCTGCTGCAGCGGCGGAGTCCTCTTACAGCGCAATATGTCATTTTTATTATCAGGAAAGTGCTCGTGAAATTAACTCGTGTACGAGCTATTCTAGATTTCTGGTTTATTGTGTTTCATCTTCATTCTACTACTTGAAATACTGTATAACATCTCTCCGTTTTGCCACAGACTACAATATAATTTCCCTCTCTCTTGAGTTTACTTTTAAATTGGTGTCTAACAGCCTATACAGGATGATCCGTGAGAAAATGGTAACTGTTGCTATTTATTGATTCTGGTTCACGTTAACACTTTGTTTAAAAAACTTAAAATTGTTTAACGACACGTTAAAAGTGTTAAAATTAAAAAAAAAAAAATGTTATATACCTTAGACAGACGGCCCGTTTCGACGCCGTTTCTGCGTCATCATCACTGTCCTACGAACTACTGATGTTCCTGTTGATCCTGCATACTGCCATTTGCATTCTTCAGTTGTAGGGGTGGGGGTGTGTTGCTCCTGTGGTGGGGGGTGGTTGCTTGTGTGCTATGTATCATGACGTCGAATAATGTGTGGGTACGGAACTGCAACTGTGTATTAAGTATATGTTGTGGGTGTGTTATTGTGTGTTTGTATATTTCGTATTGTTCTAAGATGTGGACGTTTTGGTGTGATGTGTGTACAGGAAACCCACTACAACTACAACACACATATACAATTCATCAAACCCTCCCATACAACATAAACATGCAGCTTTCCGTACAATGACACACAGATTAATTAACATACCAATGAACAATGACAACTATACAGAAGAACTAAACACAATAAAATATATAGCACAAGACAACGGTATAACCCTAACATGGTAGACACAGTAATAAAAAAGGCAAAACAAAAACAGAACAAACCAACATAAACACCAAATGAGAATAAATACATAACATTAACATATCACAATACCAATACTCACAAAATTGCAACTTCATTCAGAGAATTAAAATACAAGATAGCATACAAAACAAATAACACAACGCAGAAATATCTAAATAATCACATCAAACATTCAAATAAATATAATTCAACTGGGGTTTACAAACTAAAATGCAATAGTTGTCCATATTTTACATAGGACAAACAGGAAGAACCTTTCAAACAAGACATAAAGAACACATTAAAGCTATAACCAAACCATACTTCACATCAAATTACGCAGAACATATTATCAACAATAATCATGACTACAATAATATAGAAACAGATGTGGAAATTATACACATAACACCAAAAAGTCCACAGTTAAACATCTTAGAACAATACCGAATATACAAACATACAATAACATACCCAGAACATATACTTAATACACAATTACAGTTCATTACCCACACATTGTTCGATATCGTGATACATAGCACACAAGCAACCACCCCCCCACCACAGGAGCAACACACCCCCACCCCCCAACTGACGAATGCAAATGGCAGTATGCAGGATCAACAGGAACATCAGTAGTTCTTAGGACACTGAAGATGACGCAGAACCGGCGTCGAAACGGGCCGTCTGTCTAAGGTACATAAACTTTTAAAAAAAATTTAACGCTTTTAACTTGTCGTTAAACAATTTTAAGTTTTTTGTTGTTATTTATTGTTAAATAATTTGTACATGCATTCTAGAAGAATGGAAGTTTTGTCCAAATTAGACCTCAACGTGCCCACCATTGCGAACGCGACACAGTTCATATCTTGAGGCTAATTCTTCCCATGTGTGGTCTTACATCTCAGGAATAACTTTCTCAAAAGCTGAGAAAATTTTTGCTATGGGGTCGTGAATATCCCTGGGTCGCTGTGCATACACATCATTCTTCACGAAATCCCAGAGAAAGAAGTGGGTAGTGCTAGATCTGAGTAATTTGGAGACTACATACTTGGCTCTCTTCGACCACACCAGTTGTTACCAGTTGCCCAAGGAGGTAGTACACCATCCTGTTGGAACACGATGCCCATGTTGTTTTCTATTGCAGTTGTGATTCCAAAAATTCTTCAACATGTCCAGGTGTATTATTCCTGATTCGTAGGTGTAAGATATATGAACGTAACTTGTGAAATAAGTAAGAAGAAATCGCTCTAGAGAGACATGCAGACATGATGAAATTACTTTTTTTGACACTAGGGAGGCTGAAAAGAACAAATTTTCGTAAAATCATTGTATATAATATATATATATATAACTGTAATAAAAGTCAATTTAAAAATGTGATATATTATCGCATTATGTAGCCTTGTTCACTGGTGACAGATGATGAGGAAAAGAAGACCTGATCGCCTTAAATCTACATAAATAAATAAATAAATAAATAAATAAATAAATAAATAAATAAATATGTAAGTAAATAAATAGATTAATAGATAAATAGATAAATAAATAAGTAAATAAATAAATAAATAAATAAATTAATTAATTAATTAATCCTATAGGAAAGTATCTCAGGTTTCCCAAATAAACTTGATTTTTTTATTGTACTGAAATATTTGTAAAAGTAAAGGTTACTCTTCACGTTTTGAACACCACTCAGTGTACTGAACAGAAATTATTGTGATTTCTGTATACAAGTTACATAGGCTCGTAGTAATTTTTGTAATAAAATCAGATATAATAATGTTAAAAAAAATAAATAAATGAATGATTAGGTAAGTAAATAAATAAGTAAATAAATAAACTAATAAACAAACAAACGAATAAATAAAGAAAGAAAGAAACAAATAGATGAATAAGTATATAAGTAGGTAAATAGATTAATTAGTTACTCCATTAATAAGTAAATAGATAAATAGGCAAATAGCTAGATAGTTGAATAGATAAATAGATGAATAAAGAAACAGATAAACAAGTAAATTAAAGAGTGAGAAGATCACAATTTTACGAAAGTTATGAAGTGTATAAATATAGTGTAAAGGTAATAATTGAAGTAATGAAGTAATATAAGAAGTAAAGTAGGCTAGGAATAGGAAGTAACCATGATATATGCCAATAATGTCTAAGAAGTAAGAAAGAAAGTTTGAAACGGTTGGAATAGTTGGTGTAGTGAAAATTGAGTCTGGATTAAATAGCAAACCTATTGTGAGGTTTAGGGAATTAGATTTAGATATAAATAGGTTTTGAGCAATAAATAGTATAGGACGAGTAAAGTTCGAAGTAGACGACGTGATAAGAGAAAAGAAACGACTAAGAATTAGGAAAGTAAGGAATGTAGTACAAAAAACTTATATCATATGAGTATAACAAAAAAAGAGATAGAAACGGTAATGAAAAGTATGTATAGTGAAAATAGAGTGTGAAATAAATAGTAAACGTAATAGTAGGGATTCGGAAATAGTTTTAGATAGGTTTTAGAACTATATTATGTAGTGTCAGACGAATAAAGTGCAACATACATGAAGAGATAAGTAAAAGAATGGACACGGAAGGATAGAGCATTGAATAAAGGAAGATAAGTGCATCAGTCGTCCACTAAGTTTAAAATAATTGATGTAAGTAGTGTAAGAAATGGAAAGGCTGGCCCGAATACAGGAATGTGGACGATACGGTTGAGTGACAGTAAATCATAAATCAAAGAAGTAAATTAATAAATACTTTGTGTTCACACGACAGTTTCATTCTTCTGTTAGATAAGTACAGAATAAGTTTTACAAATAATAGTGCGATTTAGAGGCCTGTAATATGTAGACGAGTTTAATCCTCAAGCTCGTGCACGAGTTGAAACAGAAGCTGGATATGTGGGCTATATTCTCATTCATTTATCGATCTCATTGTTGTATCAAATGTTAGTGACATTTTTGTTTATGACATGCTGGCTCGAAAGGCAAATTTACGCGACACGGAAATTTACAATTCAATATTAATTTGCCTACATAATTAGATTTCATCCACTTCTTCGTAGTATAAATGAGGCCGCAAGTAGTTTACTGTCCGGAAATTATATTTTCGTTGCAGGTGAGGTTTAAATTATTTGAAGCAAATAACAGTAATTTCCTCCCCTGTGATATCCGATGACCCGAAATAAACAAAACTGTATTTTGTTTTGATCTTCGAACATATTAGAATTTTCAGGTAATAATATAGGTCTATTTTAAATTTATGATATAGTAATCCTGATAATGACTGTACGTTACCAGTGAATTAACAATTGTTAGCCTTCTTACATTTCTAGTGGCTAGCCACTTCAGGCTATTTTATTCATTGCATTTTAGCGTTCTTCCTAACTAGGATTTAGAATGACATTAGATCATTGATTACAGAAAGGAGGTCATACACTTAAAACAATGAAAGTGAAGTTCCTGAGATGCATTTTATGGCACACTTTTTACATAAGGAAAAGAAATGAAGGTGTTTGTAATTAATTCAATAATTTTAATTGAGATAAAAAGTAACAGTATTAAAACATGTTAAAGAAACTACATTTTATTTCGAAAATAAGAAAATCAATTACAGCTATCCATCAGAAGGCATTAAGCGTTTAATTCTAGAACATAATGATAATAGTTTTGATGGTGATAGTGAATATTTGGTTGAAAGCAGTCTCAATAATGACGATGACGTTAAAGAATGTGGTAGCGTTGGTGAAGAATGCAGTGGTGGTTTTTGTGAAGAATGGTGTGGTGGTATTGGTGAAGAATGCTGTGGTGGTGTTGGTCAAGAATGCTGTGATGGTGTTAGTGAAGAATGCTGTGGTAGCGTTGGTGAAGAATGCAGTGGTGGTGTTGATGAAGAATGCTGTGGTGGTGTAGGCGGAAATTGCTGTGGTGGTGTTGGTGAAAAATTGCTGTGGTGGTGTTGAATACTGTGGTGGTATTGGTGAAGAATATTTTGATGATGTTGATGAAGAATGCTGTGGTGGTGTTGATGAAGAATGCTGTGGTGGTGTAGGCGGAAATTGCTGTGGTGGTGTTGGTGAAAAATTGCTGTGGTGGTGTTGAATACTGCGGTGGTATTGGTGAAGAATATTTTGATGATGTTGATGAAGAATGCTGTGGTGGTGTTGATGAAGAATGCTGTGGTGGTGTAGGCGGAAATTGCTGTGGTGGTGTTGGTGAAAAATTGCTGTGGTGGTGTTGAATACTGTGGTGATATTGGTGAAGAATACTTTGATGATGTTGAAGAATGCTGTGGTGGTGTTGATGAAGAATGCTGTGATGGTGTAGGCGGAAATTGCTGTGGTGGTGTTGGTGAAAAATTGCTGTGGTGGTGTTGAATACTGTGGTGATATTGGTGAAGAATACTTTGATGATGTTGATGAAGAATGCAGTGGTGGTGTTGATGAAGAATGCTGTGGTGGTGTAGGCGGAAATTGCTGTGGTGGTGTTGGTGAAAAATTGCTGTGGTGGTGTTGAATACTGTGGTGGTATTGGTGAAGAATATTTTGATGATGTTGATGAAGAATGCAGTGGTGGTGTTAATGAAGAATGCTGTGGTGGTGTAGGCGGAAATTGCTGTGGTGGTGTTGGTGAAAAATTGCTGTGGTGGTGTTGAATACTGTGGTGGTATTGGTGAAGAATACTTTGATGATGTTGATGAAGAATGCTGTGGTGGTGTTGATGAAGAATGCTGTGATGGTGTAGGCGGAAATTGCTGTGGTGGTGTTGGTGAAAAATTGCTGTGGTGGTGTTGAATACTGTGGTGGTATTGGTGAAGAATACTTTGATGATGTTGATGAAGAATGCTGTGGTGGTGTTGATGAAGAATGCTGTGGTGGTGTAGGCGGAAATTGCTGTGGTGGTGTTGGTGAAAAATTGCTGTGGTGGTGTTGAATACTGTGGTGGTATTGGTGAAGAATACTTTGATGATGTTGATGAAGAATGCTGTGGTGGTGTTGATGAAGAATGCTGTGGTGGTGTTGAATACTGTGTTGGTGTTGATGAAGAATGCTGTAGTGGTGTAGGCGGAAATTGCTGTGGTGGTGTTGGTGAAAAATTGTTGTGGTGGTGTTTGTGAAGAAGTGTGTGGCTGTGTTGTTGAATGCTGTGGCGGTAGTGTTGGTGAAGAATACTTTGATGATGGTGAAGAATGGTGTGGTGGTGTTCGTGAAGAATGCTGTGGCGGTAGTATTGGTGAAGAATAGTTTGAAGGTATTGGTGAAGAATGCTTTGATGGTGTTAGTAAAGGATGCTTTGTTGGTGTTGGTGAAGAATGCTTTGATGTTGTTGGTGAAGAATGCTGTGGTGGTGTTTGTGAATGGATTAGCTGGTATACCTCGACGATACTCCGATTACCCTGATGTTTATACAGCATGAAATGTAGGAACCTTATTGCTAGCCAGTAGTATAGTAAAAAGAGGTGCAGGGACAGGATGAACAGTGTACCCACCACTAGCAAGAGGTATTGATGGTGTTGGTGAAGAATGCTTTGATGGTTAAAATATTGTGTTTTATTTAACGACGCTCGCAACTGCAGAGGTTATATCAGCGTCGACGGATGTGCCGGAATTTTGTCCCGCAGGAGTTCTTTTACATGTAAGTAATTCTACTAACATAAGCCTGTCGCATTTAAGCACACTTAAATGTCATCGACCTGGCCCAGGGTCGAACCCGCAACCTTGGGCATAGAAGGGCAGCACTATACCAACTCGCCAACCAGGTCGACGCTTTGATGGTGTTGGTGAAGAATGTTTTATGGTGTAGCCGGAGAATAAGGTGATGGTGTTGATGGAGAGCGCGGTAGTGTGGGTGAAAAATTCGATTACAAATTTAAAATCTGAAGTTCTCTCGTCTACAAATTGTCAGAGCTTGCTAATTTCTAAACATGGCACACTGACTAAATTATTTCTTCATTTATTTAAACAGTTTTCTTATGGCAATGTTAAATTCATATGTCCTGTATGCAGAAAACATATACCGATACATGTTGTTTAGTCAACTATCCGAAGACAGGTTTGAACCTCATAAGTGACACCAATAAGGCATCACTCAGACATACGTACATACATACATACATACATACATACACGCATACATACATACATGCATGCATGCATACATACATACATACATACATACATACATACATACATACATACATACATACATACATACATACATTAGGCATAGCCGGCAATGAAATGGCAGATAATTTAGCAAGCAAGCTGATGAACGAAGGAGATTGGCCAGTGAGTTGCCAACAGCTTGTGAACAATTACCTCAAAATGTTCAATCAGTTTATAAAATCTATAACTTGTGACAAAACAGCAATTAATATAGTGTAAAACAAAAATGCGTGATAAAAAAGCAACTGAAAGTGAGTTTAGAAATTTGTGACACGAACAGGCACTACTACAGTGTTAAAAATGTGTGATACAACATAAGGACCATACATACATAGACATTTTAAGTACATTAAGACTAACAAATTGTAAATATTGTATATATATATATATATATATATATATATATATATATATATATTTGTACTACATAGAAAGTGAAAGCATGTAGTATTACTTAGGTAATGGGGCATGCTGTAATTATATTAAAAATACATACATACATACAATTGTCGGTTTCTGGTTTAATTATGTAAATCCTACTTAATTGTAATCTAATACTAATATGTATACTAATGTGCTTATTTTTATTTTTACTGTGTACATTTTTTTTATTGAATTATCGGCTTCTGTTTTTATGTGATTCGTATTTGATTCTAACAAATGAATATGTATTTCACTATGTTTATTTTTATTTTATGAGGTAAATTTTATGTAACTACAGTACCTCTTTTGATCTCATTATGTATCAGTATGTAATTACTTAATTCTGATCCAGTTTTATGTTCAACTGTGTAAGCAAGTTTTAATCCTGGTTGAGTGTAAGAGAAGGCCTTACGGCCTTAACTCTGCCAGGTTAAATAAAGCCATTATTATTATTATTATTATTATTATTATTATTATTATTATTATTATTATTATTACATACATACATATATACATGCATGCATGCATACATACATACATACATACATACATACATACATACATACATACATACATACATACATACATACATACATACATACATACATACGTACGTACAGAGATAAAATATTTTGTTTTGATATCACGCAATCGAAGTTTGTATTCTGCGAAAAACCTCTAAACGGATACTTATGTAGAGTCGTAATAATTTTTCTCTACTTTGTCTAATGAGGACGTAAGAAAAGAAAACTTGTCTCCGCTCCTCCAAAGAAATGATGAACACATTCTGTCTGGATTGGCGCCAGGTTATTAGTTTGCCCGGGGCTCGAGCCTGCTTCGCCATGCCCTGATGGGATCGAATCGCGACCTTCGAATTCCTGGCGATTTCATAAAATGAACTAACACGAATCACTTTGATGTGGGGCCGGCCGGTGTCTTGCTTGATACTCCGCGTCGATATTTTTGGCTCGGACTGGAGTCCAGATATAAGGGATGGAATTTTCCTACAGCAGAACGCAAGATCCAAAAGGAGGGAAGCACAATGTTTTTTGAACATGATTGGTTGACTAATTTCTTTTGTGCTTCTTTTGCTTTGGCTCCATAGCCAAGCGTCGGGTTTTTTTTATTGTGCGAGTTTTTAAAGAAGATATTCTCTTCCCCACACCGTTTCTCTTTCTCTATGAAGAAGGACATCTAAGTTTTAAAATATCATAAGTGACAAAGCCTTTGCTATTTTCAGTTTGTCTTGATGAATATGAAAAATGCTCGAACCAGTTGTGTGAAAACTGTGATCCACGACATTTCTGTAGCCGGTCCAAGGCGGATTGACAGCGGGCTCTCGTGACTGATGTAACAGATTAGAGACGTCTACTGCTGTCTTGCTGAAACGATTCATATTGCAGCTGGCAACTTGGAGTCGGGTAATGAAAATGCCATGTCACAGGTCAGTTCAGAGCAGTCAGTCCTCAAGGAGATGCTCTCTAGTAATTTAAGAGACTGATGTATGGGATGCTGTTCCAAGAAAACGGTGGCTACAAAATATTAATTTTGTTCCTAACTTTTTGTTCTTTTCCGTGTCTAAAAGAAGAAGAAACATACATCCTACATGTCTGCAATTTTTAGCTATAGAAATTATGTATAATGAATTTGCAAAATAAATTACTTACTGCATTATTTTATGTTTAATTGAAGTATTTAAAGTATAATAAAACTTAACGTAATTTCTTTCAGGAAGGAAAAAAAATATTAAGATTTTATTAATTTGTCCTATAGGATAACATCTGTAATATTGACAATTAATATTTGAGGAGAGAAATTCGCTCCGGCGCCGGGGATCGAACCCGGTCCTTGGTTCTACGTACCAAGCGCTCTGACCACTGAGCCATGCCGAATTCAATCCACAGCGCCGGAGCGAATTTTTCTCTTCAAATATTAATTGTCAACATTACAGATGTTATTCTGTAAGACAGATTAATAAAATTACTTAGTCATACGTTAAAAAGTGTTAATATTTTAAAAAAGGTATATACCTTCGACAGACGGCCCATTTCGACGTGATGTCACATCTTCATCAGTGTCTCCTGAACTACTGGTGATCTTGAATTCTGCGATGTGCATTTGTCGATTGTAGGGGTGGGGGTATGTTGCTCTTATGGTGGGGGCTGGTTGTTTGTGTGTTATGACATATCATGACGTCGAATAATGTGTGGGTATTGAACTGTAATTGTGTGTTAAGTATATGTTGTGGGTATGTTATTGTATGTTTATATATTTCGTATTGTTCTAATATGTTTAACTGTGAACTTTTTGGTGTGATGTGTATAATTTCCATATCTGTTTCTATATTATGGTAGTCATGATTATTGTTGATAATGTGGTCTGCATAATTTGATGTGATGTAGGGTTTGTTATAGCTTTAATATATTCATTATATCTTGTGTGAAAGGATCTTCCTGTCTGTCCTATGTAAAAATGTGGGCAACTATTGCATTTTAATTTGTAAACTCCAGTTGAATTATATTTATTTGAATGTTTAATGTGATTATTTAGATATTTCTGTGTTGAATATAGAAACAGATATGGAAATTTTACACATCACACCAAAAGGTTCACAGTTAAACATCTTAGAACAATACGAAATATATAAACATACAATAACATGCCCACAACATATACTTAACACACAATTGCAGTTCAATACCCACACATTATTCGACGTCATGATACGTCATAACACACAAACGACCAGCCCCCACCATAAGAGCAACATACCCCCACCCCTAAAATCGGCAAATGCACATCGCAGAATTCAAGGATCACCAGTAGTTCAGGAGACACTAATGAAGACGTGACATCACGTCGAAACGGGCGTCTGTCGAAGGTATATACCTTTTTTAAAATTTTAACACTTTTTAACGTATGACTAAGTAATTTTGTTTTTAACAAACAAAGTGTTAACGTGAACTTGAATCAATAAATTAATAAAATATTAATATTCTCATAGCTAGCAGTGCATATTTCTGTACAGATTACTGTGCACTTAACTGCGGAATCCCGGCCAAATAAGTCACTCAACTGAGTGCGCCCCTTGTATAACGCCAGTTGACTTGAACATAATGTCAGCATATATGCCTAACTTGGAGTCAGACCACAAAGGGAAACATTGAAGGAGGAAGGTTCGATCCAGTGCTGTGGATTGAATTCGGCGTAGCTCAGTGTTCAGAGCGCTTGGTATGTAGAACTAAGCACCCGGGTTCGATCCCCGGCGCCGGAGAGAATTTTTTTCTCAAATATTAATTAAGGAAAAAATATTTAAGTGTGAAAACGCAGAATTCTGAGACATGATACACAGAATCATCAACATGAGCCAACAAGACTATAAGGAAGAAGTACACACTGCCAAATACATTGCACAGGAAAAAGGATACATCCCCAACCTAATAAACAACATCATAAAATTAAACGCAAACAAGAAAACCAACACAAACCCAAGAACAAAACAAATATATCACACTAACATACGAAAACTAGAACATATACAAGATTGCATCATCATTCAAGAAACTATAATACGACATTGCATAGAGAACACACAGCAAACTATAAAAACATCTTAACACACAGACAAGACACACAAACAAATACAACTTAACAGAAGTATGCAAACTATCAAGTAACGGTTGTAATGACTTCTACGTTTGATAGAAGGGAAGATCATTTCAAACACGTTACAAGGAACATATAACAGCCATAACCAAGCTACACAACAATTCAACCTATGCAGAACACATCACAAACTCCAATCACAACTACACAACATAGATATTGACATGAAAATACCGCTTTTCGCATACCACTCTCTCTTTCGCATCTTAAAAGATCCCATTGGACCCCAGCGTGGAGGTGACGAGAGTGGATTTGACTAATTGGGCCATCCGGACTTCACCGAAATTCACCGCAAGGTTTCTAGTTACTTTCATGGGTGCGTCTGAAGGAACGAAGAACAATACATTCACTATCTCTTCTGTTTAGAATCATGCATACTCCTACTCCGAATTATCTGTTATCGCGCTTTCAATTTCTTACAACTCTTCGAAACCGACATCAAGCTCTTCTTTCTATCCCTCATCATAGAATGTCTTTATACTCATCTTCCTATACTGTAGAAATACCTCGCCTCTGGAATTCGTTACCTAATGACGTCAGGGACTGCCGGACTTCATCACAATTCAAAATTAAATTGGAAAATTTTGTCTTATTTAATGTTTTTAGGTATTGCTAGAAGTATTGACTTGTGTTTTTTTTTCTTTTTCTTCTTTAATCTAGATTAAAATTCCAAGTTTCTTGTTTATGTTAGTTAATTAGTTAGGATACAATTAATTATGATACTTAATCACTCATTTAAAGCTTGTGTGACTGCAACCTGTGTATATTTTTGTGAGGCTTTATTTTGTTTATAGTGTTTTTTTCTCCCTCTCTTTATTTCTTGTGTAGCTTTAGTTTGTATATAGTGTATTTTTTTCTGTTTATTTCTATTGTTGTATTTGTATTCCTGGTGTTGTGGAAGAGAAGGCCTGATGGCCTTAACTACACCAGAATAAATAAATAAATAAATAAATAAATAAATAAATAAATAAATAAATAAATATCAGATCTATAACGGTTTTTGACCCGATCAGAGACCGAGAAATCCTAATTAGCCTTTGCCCCCCCACAATGTTATTAGCTGACAGTAATTTACCATTCAATACTTACATACTACCCAATTGTTTGGAGACTGAGTACTCGAGAGAATACGCAATTAATGGTGTAGTTATATACAGTACATTGACTTTGAAGAGTCGCGGTTTTAACGCCGGTAAACAAATGGTACTTATGTCCGTACTGATGGTTCAGAAGTGTTTTGAAAACGATTATGAAGTTGAATATCAATTGAACATTAAAATTGAAAATAGTAATAAAAAATAAAGCTCTATGACCGTATGAGTTTTCTGTTCTATGGGTGAGCCGGTTTGTTTTCGAACTTACACTTCAGACACATCTATCGGGGCGAGTGGTTCGATAGTGAAAGTGAAATTAGATCGCTTTATTGCTTTGCTTTTTGTGCCGCCGTGTTTTTGTTACCAGACTGAAGAACGATAGGTTTTCAGTCCATTTCCATAAAGAGATTAATATGCAACCACCGAATCAAGTTCACTTAGTCTTGTTTTCGTTATGGGAAACAATGATACAGCCATCGTGTCGGCGTTTGTTTTCCTTGCATTGATGTGTTTGCCGTGTGATGAAGTGTGACAGATTTTGACATGCAAATTAATTTGAAACCGACTTTCAGTACTGTTATGAAGAAGTGTATCTTTCAGGCTACAGATGTCGTAGGCCTATATTGTTGTACACAGCAATGATAATGATGATGATGATAATAGTAACAACAATAATAATAATAATAATAATAATAATAATAATAATAATAATAATAATAATATGATTATAATTACACTGGGGAACTTCATGCAAGTGTATGTTTTCATTAATTCGTCATATTGAAAAATTGAAAGTAGTTCTTTGACGATCATTGTTTTTACGTTGGAATGAAGCAAACTTTATTTTGCATAAATGCATATTTCGAAGTTTTTCCCTTTTAAGTGCATATATATATATATATATATATATATATATATATATATATATATAGTCCACACCTGTGAAGTAACGGTTAGCGTGTCTGGCCGCGAAACCAGGTGGCCCGGGTTCGAATCCCGGTAGGGGAAAGTTATCTGGTTGAGGTTTTTTCCGGGGTTTTCCCTCAACCCAATACGAGCAAATGCTGGGTAACTTTCGGTGCTAGACCCCGGACTCATTTCACCGACATTATCACCTTCATTTCATTCAGACACTAAATAACCTAGATGTTGATACAGCGTCGTAAAATAACCCAATAACCCATATATATATATATATATATATTGATTTATTTATTTTGCATATTAAAATGCGTGCATTAACATCTTTCCTTGTTTTGCCCGATTTATTAACCAATTTTAAAATTTCTCTTTGTAAAAATAATAATTGCCTAGATATATAAAAATTACGTGGTGATTAAAGCCAATAATTAGTTCATTACTGTTGGGAACATAAAATTGCTGCAACGGCAATGAATAGTCTGCAACAGGGACGGGGATCTCGTACTTTAAGCAGAACAGTAATCAGTACATTCATATAACAGCAACTAAGGTAGCGGGAGAAGACAAGCTCTCTGAAAGAGGCTCTTCCCTGTCGCTAATCTATAAGTTGGGTCCACTTATCATGAGGCTAGTTCTGTGTAATAACAATAATAATAATAATAATAGTAATAATAATACTAATAGTAATAATAATACTAATAGTAATAATAATAATAATAATAATAGTTTTATTTTCCCTGGCAGAGTTAAGACTATCAGGCCTTCTCTTCCACTCAACCAGAATCAAAGCACACACAGGAAAATGCATATCGGTATACAAGTATCAACTTAAAAATAATAATAAAGAAGTAATGAAATAAAAAAATTGAATACATATAAATATAATCACAAACAGGAAAATAAATTCCGGTATACAAGTATTAACTTAAAAAATAAAATAAAGAATTAATTCATATTAATATAATCACATAACTGAAGGAATAGTATAGTAATTAGTATAATCAGTATGGGTTACATTCAAACAAAGGTATTAGTATTAATGAAGAAAACAAAGTAATGATTATATTCAAAAAATAATTGTAACAATAAAATATACTAGTGGTTTTTGCAGCAAGTGATGCAAACTAAGTTCGTCAGACTTTCATTCTAATTTCCTAGAACCAAAAATAAATGTATTAAACACCAGCGACTGTAGAGTCACGTGATGTTGAGGTCCTGAAATTGTGCGAGGACAATGCTGCTAGTGCGCTCCGATTTCATAAAAACAAAGGTGAATGTATTTAAATGCCTGCAACAATAAAGACACGTGAAATATAAATTTTCATTTCAACCAATTATACTGAAAAACTAAGCGTGATCAATATGCTTACAAGTTTAAAGGCCGACATGCCGAAAGAGAAAGAAATAGCAGAAAAGATGTATTAAAGAAATCGGTTTCTAAAAATAAAGTAGATATAATAGAAATGATGATAGCTTGATGATACTTATTACTTTCAATTATTTTCATTATATTATGTTATTAAACCAAATAAACCTTTAAAGTGTATCTTTTACTGGATATATTTCAATTTTTAGCGCATATTTCAACTGTTTTTATTGTATAGCGACATGCATATTGTTAGGTTTTTGGTCCATGAAATTCTGTGGTATAATAATAATAATAATAATAATAATAATAATAATAATAATAATAATAATAATAATAATCCCTGGATTTATATGCACAAACAAAGTCCGAAATATGCACAATAAGACGCAAAATATGCCGAAACATGCAACTTCTTTTTAAGTTTAATATAAAACAACAAAATATGAATGATAGGTATACACGTTTTTTTATTTCTTATTAAGGTTCAATATATACAATTTATTTCTTTGTTTACGTAATTTTTTCTGGTTGCAAAACACAACTACCACATTTTTTAAAGTTCTCTGTTTTCATACTTCGTTATCTACAAGCATATTCGTTCCACATCATAAGGTTACTCGACAAAATGTTTATTTATTTATTTATTTTTTTATTTTTTTTATTTACTTGTTTGTTTGTTTGGTTGTTTATTTATTTATTTATTTATTTTTTATTTACTTGTTTGTTTGGTTGTTTATTTATTTATTTTTTATTTATTTACTTGTTTGTTTGTTTGGTTTATTTATTTATTTATTTTTTATTTATTTACTTGTTTGTTTGTTTGGTTGTTTATTTATTTATTTGTTTATTTATTTATTTATTTACTTGTTTGTTTGTTTGGTTGTTTATTTATTTATTTTATAAATAAATAAATAAGTAAATAAAGAAATAAAAATTTAGTGTACAAACTGTGAGTACTACTTGAACTTCCCTTGTTTTCTTTGTATTCCCGTTTTTATCCCTGTTCTACCCTTTTCTCCTGATAGTATCTTGTAGTACTTGTTCTTGCCTTCCTCTTGTTATCCTTGTATTCTCGTTGTTCTCCTTGTTTTGACTTTTTCTCCTTCTCTTCCCCTTCTTCTCTTTGCATCCTCACTTTTCTACTTATGTTTTCTTGGTTCTCCTTCTCTTCCCTTTATTACTTATATTCTCCTTGCTTTGTTTATGTTCCTATTGTTCTCCCTGTATTGCCTTTATTGTCTTTCCTTTACTCTCCTCCTTGTTTTTCTTGCTTTCTCCTTGTTTCTATCTATTCCCCTTGTCCTTATTATACTCCCCTTAATCATCTCACATTCCCCCTTTTCTCCTTGTAACTTTTTGTTTTCCTAGTCTACCCCTTGTCCTCGTTGTACTCCCCTTTCCCTCCTATTCCCCTTATTCTCCTTATATGCCCCTTATACTACTTGAATTTCCCTTGTTTTCTTTATATTCTCTTTATTCTACCTGTTCCGCGCTGTTTAATAACCTTTCGTATATAAAGATATGCATCATAGTCAAGCTATGGACCTGTCAATTTTTTTCCTCCACTAATGTACCACTTCCATCCAACACGGAAATCGATCGGAATTCATGAAATGTTAAATCCATGCCCTATTATTGAGCTATCGGAGGGACTTACAGCTACTGTAATTAGTCTCTGAAGCAATAAAGTCGTCATAGCTGAAGTAATTTAAATTGTGGACGAAGATTCCCGTGATCACCACCCATTCAGAACCATATTAATGGTTCTCTGTAATTTGACGCAGTATTAACTAGCAATGGGTTTGAAGAGCAGTGAATAGACAGCGATTCCGCACTGGAGGAATCTTAAACCGACAGAGCCACTTGACTCTGCGGAGTCTTACATTGTTCTTGACTTGGTGTGCCGTAAATCTAATTAAATTACACATTTCCCGTCTCTATTAAAGCAATTAGCATCTGATTAAATTTCTAATAGCTCGCTGTGTAATTTTCTGTATTTATATCTACATTTGGAAGCAACTAATTATAGCGAATTTTGTAGTTTAATTTATCTAGCACCATAAATTGTCTAACAACATTCTGTTTTCCTCATTAGCAAATTGCTTCTTTAAATCTAATGGGATTCGAAACTAGGACTGCAGATGGAGGCCTGTGCTCTAAGCTCTTTCATGAGTGGGCTTATTGCCAGCATATGGTGCAAGGAATTGAATGTGATAAACGATACGGCACATTCAGGGGTGGGTAAATTTTTGCCTTTACTCTTAGTCTTCACTGCGGGATAAGTCTGGACCGTTTTAAGTTTCGTATCAAGAAAAGTAGTTAAATAAAATGTTCACTACCGTACTCTTTAAAATAAAGTCTGCCTGGTTGGCTCAGTTGATATAGCGCTGGCCTTCTATGCCTGAGGTTGCAGGTTCGATCCTGGACCAGGTCGATGGCATTTAAGTGTGTTTAAATGTGACAGGCTCATATCAGTAGATTTAATAATAATAATAATAATAATGTTTTATTTTCGCTGGCAGAGTTAAGGCCATAAGGCCTTCACTTCCACTCAACCAGCTTTAATCAGTACAATACATATTTAAATTACGAATATTTACACTACACTTAAAAGGTTCTCCAGCAATATCCTTCAGTTAAGTTTGAACGACTAGTAGACTACATATTTATTTAAATTTAGATGTCGACCTGGTTGACGAGTTGGTATAGCGCTGGCCTTCTATGCCCAAGGTTGCGGGTTCGATCCCGGGCCAGGTCGATGGCATTTAAGTGTGCTTAAATACGACAGGCTCATGTCAGTAGATTTACTGGCATGTAAAAGAACTCCTGCGGGACAAAATTCCGGCACATCCGGCGATGCTGATATAACCTCTGCAGTTGCGAGTGTCGTTAAATAAACCATAACATTAACATTAAATTTAGATAAACCTATACGGTAAAGTAGTAACTTAATTTATGAGCTAATTTAATTCAATCAATTATAATTAATTTGAGATTTGAGATAGCTAGTAAAATGATGAAAATTAATTTAATATAAGCTTACTAAAAGTATGTTACAGGGAGAAAAAAAAAAAATATATATATATTTATGATTAATGATAATAATAAGAATGGACAGATGTTAGTTTCATTATATGTAATAAATATTAATCAGCAATTAATTTGTTAAGGAAGAATTTATGTAATTTTGACCTAAATGAAGTTATTGTCCAACAACCCCTTACATCACTCGGTAGCGAGTTACAATTTCTAGCAACTGAAACTGTATAAGATGAAGAATATAAAGATGTCTTATGGTAGGGTATAATGAGTAAATTGTTATGATGAGATCTTGTACTTAGCTGATGATATGCGGATAAATTTTGAAAACGAGAAGCCAAATAGATTTACTGGCATGTAAAAGAACTTCTGCGGGACAAAATTCCGGCACATCGGCGACGTTGATGTAACCTCGGCAGTTGCGAGCGTCGTAAATAAAACATACTTTTTTTTTTCTTTAAAATCAATATAAATCCCAAAGAAATGCTTCCCTCTGTCGGTGGAGTTTTGAAATATCGAATATGATTTTCGGCATTAAAGAGGCGATTTTCTTTCCTTTTCAGGAGACGGATGTGTTTGGATTGTTATGTTTGTTGCGTGATATCTTATGCGATGGTCCAGTCTCATGCTTTCATTATCATCAAGATATTTCGTTGTTTTTAACGTTGTCCTCAATGGTCTAGTGGTTACCATATTGCCTTCTTCTTCTTCTTCTTCTTCTTCTTCTTCACGGCCTAGCTCTTTCGACGTGTTCCTCCTCCATCAAAATAATTGGTCCCACCATTTTTAACTGGTCTTCCTAGTGACCTCATTCCTCTTGGTTTATAATCCATGGCTGCTTTAGCAATACGTGTAGTTGGCATTCTATGTAGCTTACATGTTCTTTCCAGTCCTGTTGTTTTGTTATAATTATTTCTCTTATATTTTGTATATTTAGTTTCTTTCTTATATCTTCATTCCTCTTTCTATCTAATAAAGTGTAGCCAGCTACGCATATCAGAACTTAATTTCTCGTCATGTTAAAACTAGTCGCTATTTGATTCAACTTGAAAATGTTTTTTTGCAAAGTATTTTTATTTTCACCAATGAGAACCTGGTCATCAGTAAGTAGTACAGTTGCAAGAATTAATTGATCTATTTTAATAGTACATTATGCAACGACCCTATAATGATAGTAATTAAGAAGCGAGTATGGATGTTTATGAAACGAGCGCAAGCGAGTTTCATAATTTTCATACGAGCTTCTTAATTACCATTATAGGCGAGTTTCATACGAATTTTTATGCTCGACCATATATCTAACTTGAAATTACAGTATTCAGATGTATACATTTTATTTGTATCTGACAAGATCGGAAGTGACCTTGTTCTAGGTCCTGAATTTCGAGATGTGCGCAGACGCGAAGGTATTGATTTTTTCCGAGGAACAATAATGTCATTGACCTTGTGTAATCCGTTAAACTTGGTATAACTTTGATTATTGAATTCGACATTGAAAAACGAGATGACAAATTGAATTTATTTGAATATTATTTACAATTAACGCTAATTATTATAGTAACAGAACATAACCTTCTGCGACAGTATTGGATTTCCAGCCTCCGTGACTTTTCGCTAATTCTCTTTCGATTGCATATCCGAGAATAATCGATACTTGCGGTTTTATAACGGTACAAAGCTGACTCGTTATTGGCTGAACACCTGTAAGCTGAGTTGTCATTGGCTGAAAGCACCTGAACTTTAATGAGTAGGTGTACTTTAATGACATGCATTGAAGGACTGCTACCAGGTGTATAATTACTACATTTCGGCATGGTCGAGCATAAAATCTATTAAATCATTCAGCCAAATTTCTATGACCTCGTCCAAATGTTATTTAAACGTGTCGGTGATAAGGGGCACCCTTGTCGGACACCTTGATTTATTTCTGCTGTATCATTTCGGAATGTTTTTATTTTTATTGTATTACTTCTATAAAGGCTCTGTATACTTCTTATTATATGAGATGGAATTCCTCTACTTTTAAATATTTTCCATAGTTCATATCTATTGAAAGCTTTTCCGTAGTCGATAAAGGTGAAATAAGTCCATACATTGAATTCTTTCCTTTTCATAATCAATTGAGTTACGGCAAATATTCAGCAGAACATGATCCCCGTTTTCTGAAACCATATTGGCTGTTTGAAATTGAAACTTCCATTATTGATTTCAATTTATCATTTAATATTTTGGCATAGAGTTTATAGCAAGAGTTCAGAATACTGATATTGTACCTCTATAATATTTCACTTCGGTTGTATGTTCCATATAGCCATCAGACCGGAAATTCACGGATTCACAAAGGAAATAAAGTTTTAGGGCCAGTATTAGATTCAGTGCACGTAATCTATAGAAAATTTATACCTGTTAGAGAATTTAAGGCAAATTTTGTCTGTAATTTCTTTCCTACGTTGGATTTCGACGATGAATAAATTCTATACCGGTAGTCGAAAACTTTTTTGTTAAAATTTTCAGTCCCTTATTTCGTTTCATTCTCGCTCACATGTGTACCAATATTAGTCATTCAAAATAAGTAATAGTTATGCTTTATTTAACATCAAATTTGCCACCGGCGTACCTCGGTCGGTAAGGCGCTTGCCTGCCGATTCGGAAATCCGCTCGGGCGCGGGTTCGATTCCTGCTTGGGCTGATTACCTGGTTGGGTTTTTTCCGAGGTTTTTCCCAACCTTAAGGCAAATGTCAGGTAATCTACGGCGAATCCTCGGCCTCATGTCGCCAAATATCATCTCACTATCACCAATGCCATCGACGCTAAATAACCTAGTTTTTGATAAAGCATCGTTAAATAACAAAGCTAAAAAAACATCAGAATTATTAAAGTGGCCGTAGCCTATATATTAGTGTTGACTTTTCCATCTTTTTTCTCGGATCTTTGTTTAGTTCTACGATTCATTTATTTTTTTCATAAAAAGTTGTGAAGGTTGGAAGTCTTTCTTACTTTAATGTCAAATTTCTTGAACAGTAAAATAATATAGTTAAAATAACTTTAGTATTTTTACTTAATGTTTTGCTGTTTATTATTGTTTTGACCTAAATAAGTTTTTTCACAAAATAACGTATTTCCTTTTATGATCCTGCTAATGTTTAAGCTATACAAGGTGATTCACGAGGATTTATCGTAACTTACGGAGCTTATTTCCGAAGACATTTTGAGCGAAAGATTCATATAAACATTTGTCCTAATCTCAATAATTTCAAAGTTACACTAATTTGAAGTTGTTTGTAAAATAACTTTTTTTTAGTTTTAAGGGTAAAAGAATATTACAAATAGAGAATGAACTATTCAGAAGTATCATTTTTTAATTGGCTAGTGTTCTGAAGCGAAAAATTTGATTTGTACATATATCGTTTTTCAATTTTTAACTAAAAATTACATAATTCTTACGCACTTACCACAAAAATTGTTACAAATTGTACGACTTTAGGAACTTGATTATTTACAGTTTAATTATGCATCCTAATGTATGGTCTTGAAGAATTTACAAAAGTGGCGTTATTTGTAACAATTGTTGTGATGAATGCATAATAAAGTTTAATTTTGTAGTTAAAATTCGAAAAATTATGTACGAAACAACTATGGAATTCACAACACATTTTTAGCTTCAGAATATTAGCTAATTGAAGAAGCGATACTTCTGAATAGTTCATTCTTTATCTGTAATATTCTTTTACCCTTAAAACTCAAGAGTAATAGTATTTTACAAACAATTTCAAATTAGTGTAACTCTGAAAATATTGAGATTAGGACAAATGTTTATATGACATATTTTGCTCAGAATATCTTCGGATATAAGCTCCGTAAGAGACGATAAATCCTCGTGAATCACCTTGTATATCGGAAAAGGAAGTAAGCTTAGATTTTTGATACGACATAATTATACTCGTATCTGTAAGACAAAACCTGATAGAAAATAGAGAATCTATCCTTATGGAGAATCTTAACTGTCTTCTGTATATTTTATGTAACTACGTATTAATATCAACTTGTTGAGCTACATTTATGAGTGTAGCTTTCAACCCGGGGCTGCGGTGGAATAGATATGTTATGATTCAATCCCGTTCGTCTATTTTCTCTGCCATTCGCCGTGTCATTACCTCCGTTACCATCAGTATCATTAACACTAACCCGTGTTATTAATGTCATTAATAAATCAATACTTCAACATATCAAAACTGCTTTGTAATACCGCATTCTGTTGCCTGAGTAATGTACGATTCTATGCATATGTGAAATTAAGGGGTGTAGAAAATTCTGTATACAAAGATGGCTACAGGTTGATTGGAACTTAATTTTTTTCTTTGGATTAAATAACATTTGCTCGCAATTCCAGTTAATTATCGTCTCCTTTATCTCGTAGCTGAAGCACAGGGCGTCCAAAGTGTCTCCATCAGGTCTTATTCTGCTCCAGCTTCTTCATCTCCTTTCATGTTTCGTGTTCCTTCGTAATTTTCTCAATAAGTATTCGCCTCCATGCTTTATTTGGCCTTCCTCTTCTTCTGTTTCTTTAAGGATTTCAGTCTAA
The DNA here is from genome assembly GCF_040183065.1 of Periplaneta americana. NCBI lineage: Eukaryota > Metazoa > Arthropoda > Insecta > Blattodea > Blattidae > Periplaneta > Periplaneta americana. Next base: position 168,260,411 of record NC_091119.1, on the reverse strand, counting down.
AACAAGGTTAGCTCATTCGTCAGGGTCATTTTCTGTTGATCCGGAGCTGCGTTTGGCTGTAGTTTCTATTCCCACTTAAGTAGATTATCTTGTTGAGTTTTTTAAATTAATTAATTAATTTATTTAATCTGACAGGATTAAGGCCATAAGGCCTTCTCTTCCATCCTACCAGATAGCACATATAAATACAAAAAAGAAATACAGACGCTGATGAAAATAATACACATTAAGTTAAAGCTCTATAGACGGTCAACAGGGTCAAAAGAACACTATAGAGCTCTCATCGAGCTAATACAAGAAAAAAGAAAGAAAACAGAGATAGCAATGATGATAGTGATAACTTATAATTGATAATAATAATAATAATAATAATAATAACTACATTACATATTAATTGTCTATTTTACAACAGCATAGTTACAATATTTACTATTTATGTCATGGGTTAAGCCGAAGTTGCGCAACCTGACAGGTGTTCAAAAAGCAATTCCATGAACTAGAATGTGATTTTTTAATTTAAATTTGAATTTTGATACTGTCCGACAGTCTCTGACATGGTCAGGGAGAGAATTCCAGAGGCGTGGAATAGATATGCTGAAAGATAATGAGTAGAAGGATGTTCTGTACAGAGGAATAGAGAGAAGGTACATGTTCCGGGTTCGAGGTAGTGAAAGGTAAACAAAACGAGATGCTAGGTAAGAGGGTGTAGAGGTGTGGATGATTTTAAATAGTAATAAGAGAGTTGAAGAATCTTCTTTCTTTAAGTGGACTCCAAGACAACAATTCTAGTGATGGTGTTACATGATCGAATTTTCTAATGTTTCAAATGAAACGAACGCAGATATTGTGAACACGCTGTAGTCTATGGGCAAGATCAGTATTTAGATTCGTCAATAGAGAATCGCAGTAATCGAAGTGGGGCATCACTTAAGTTTGGATCATGTTCTTTTTAAGGCTGAGAGGTAAAACGTTGGTTAAGTGTCTGAGGGAATGAATTATGGAAAAAGTTTTCTTACATATGTAGGTCACTTGACTTTGAAAATTGAATCTAAATATACCACCAAATTTTTTACTGTCTTACTATATGTAATTGTAGTATTATTTATTTTTGTATTTGATACAGTGGCTAGATCTGTTTTGTTTAATGCTCGTTGTTGGCCCATTATTATAGCTTGCGATTTGTCTGGATTTAGTCTGAGTCCAAATTTTTGCGCCATTGATTTCGAGGTTTTTTGAAATCTAAGGACAATGTCAGGTAATCTATCTCGAATCTTTGGCCTCATCTCGTCAAATACGATCCCGCTAATAACCAAGTAGTTGATACGGGGTTGCTACCAACTTAAAATGTAGGCCTATGTAAGTAAAGGGTGTCTACGTCAACCCTACGAATAGACCTATGTGGTGGTAGTATTGATGGCAGGAATTGTTGTTTTTATTTAGCTAAATGTTTACCTGTTTTTTTTTTATTTCTAGTCCTGTGGAAGGAGACAGAAGCAAGTTATTAGCCTGTAATTTGAAAAAAAAAAATAATAACTATGTTTTTCATACGTTTAATTTTCATTCAGATCGAATTTTTATTTATTTCATAGTTTTACAATTCTTTGACATCTTCCTGTAATAATATAATACATGATTTTCTTTTAGAAGGAAGATGTTGTAGAACATTCAACAATCCCTGATAATAAAATGTATTATTTTATTTTAGACTCTTTATTTTTTAACATTCAGTATTCGATTTCATTTTCTCTACACGACTTGCGATAGTGTTTTCTCCATTAAACAGATTGAATCGAACTTTGATGATTCTAGTGGGAAAATATTTTAGTCGCATTTTAATACACGATTAATGTAATGCTTATCTTTAGATGGACCACATCCTGTACCTGTTATGCATGATATTTCAAAATTCTCGTGAGAAGCATACCTCCAATCAACATTCATTATAATAGGTGAGCTGCACGTAAAAAAAATCATTTGCATACGCGTTATGTCTCCTACTAGTGGGATCGGCGAGTTACCACTTTTCCACTCCTTAAAAATCGGGTATTAACGGCTCGGGCCCGCCTGCATTACAGAAGACAACAGTTCGGATTCCAGATCATACTGTGACAACGATTGGCGATTACTGATTCTGCATGCAAACCTTGACTATGATGGGGAGGGGTGGGGGGGAGTCAACGGACATGCTGCAAGGTAGGAGTCCGTCATAATTATTTTTTGTATGTAGTATATCTATAGTATCCTGTAAATGGATATATCCATGGTTTTTTCAGTTAAACCAATATATATATATATATATATATATATATATATATATATATATATATATATATATATATATGGATTATTGTTTTTCACTTTGGCTTTTACAGTTCCCCAGAGATAGAGCTAACAAGGGGTTATGTGAGAGGGGATCGACAAAGTGCACTAAAATAATTCACATACCCTAGAAGAGCTGAAAAACATGATCCAGAAAACATCACTCCAATTTCTGAATTATAAATATAGCAAGTGATTCAAACGGCCGCCATATATGTTTGTGAGACGAAATGTTTTTAGCAACTCATTTCTTAATTTTATGTGTGATGATTTAACTGTTTATATTTAATAATACTGTGGCACCCGTCTGGAACTCTCTGGTCGCGTCTGGTTGCCTCGGGAGTGTGCGCGCACATCCAGCGTGAAGAGAGACGCGGGGAAACGGAACTCGAGCTTCGGTAGGCGCTGTAGCGCGGCACGGAGAGAGGGGAAAGAAGACTATGGTGACTACGCGGAGGGGAGAGAGCAGGGGGGGGGGAACATTTAGAAGCGTATCCCTCCCGAAGGTTCGGAAAGCCACGCGAATCGAAGGTTCGAGATGTTATGGTTTAGTAATAAAAGCGCGAGCAGCCAGTCGTAAGTCACGAATTAGTCTTCAGTCAGCCTTTGAGAGCATCTGGAAGACCGGAGTTCGACGTGCAGAGAACCGCAACTGGGAAGGCTCGAGTTCGACGTGTCGTGGACCGTAGCCGGAAGACCGGGGTTCGACGTGCAGTGGACTTGAGTGAGTCCGTAAATGTGGCAGCGTCCAGGCAAGGGCGACGTACCCGGAGGATCTGAGTTCGATGTGCAGTGAACTTGGACAGTGAACTGGAAGAACTAACCAAGGCAAGCGAATTGTGAACTGAGAACTGACAGTTTTGTTCTGCACGTAGTGCTTTGTGAACATTAATTGAAATTAGGAATACATTGTTGTTCTTCTCAATAATACACGTGTATTGTCATTGTTGTCGTGTGGAGTGCAATAACGACTATTCTGTTGCTGTGTTGAGTGGAGTACCCATCGTTATAATAATAATAATAATAATAATAATAATAATAATAATAATAATAATAATAATAATAATAATGATTTATTTAACCTGGCAGAGTTAAGGCCATACGGCCTTCTCTTACACTCAACCAGGAGTAAAAACTGTGTTACAAAAACACTACAAATTTACAAAGTACACTACAATTTTACACACAAAACTGAACATGATAATAATAATAATAAAATGTAAACAACAAGTAAAAAGAAATCAGACATAATATATAACATAGAGAAAGAAAGAAAAAAGCATAATAAAATGTGAACAGCAGGTCAAAAATACATGAGGCATACAAAGTATAAAAAAATAAGACAATTATTGATAATAATAATAATAGATGTAGATTCATTTTCCGGGCTGAGAGGCCGTGGTCTATTGGTTGGTTTTATACCAGACGTTTCGTCTGCAACTGCGGCAGACATCTTCAGTGGAGTGGTATCCAAGGTCGCAAGACTACACTGCAAGAAATAATAATAATAATAATAATAATAATAATAATAATAATAATAAATAAGAATAGTGATAATAATAATGATAATAATAATAATAACAATAATAATAACAATAATAATAACAGGCCTAATAGTAATAATAATACTAATAGTAGTAATAAAATAGTGCAGTACAAAGCATACAATGAATACAATATTTTTAAGTACACACAGTAAGGCAAATTATGATTATATACAGCTCAACTTATCACATTAGAGATATACCGTTATCGGAAAATATGAAAACAAAAATATAAAATAAGTTAAATATCACTAGAACATTAAAAAAAATGTGAATACGTGGAAACATGCAATGCAACACTTGTCATAATAGTCACATTGTTGACAGGTGTTGTGGTAAAAGTTGAATAAACGTTACAATATTTTACATTAGTAGTTTGTGTCGTGACGAATTGTCGATATTGTTCTCTCTGTGTAACCTAAGCTTCCTACCGACGGCTCGGTCGAGAGTCTAGTTGCCGCGTTGTGATTCATCTACAATCTGTTCACTCAGCACTTTGTGCCTTGGAAATGGACAACTTGAATGTTACGAAATACTAAATAATTAAACTTACTGTAAGTTTGTAACTAAACCATTTTTCCTCATATGATCTAGTAACATAATTCTTGCGACAATAACCACAAAATTTAAAATTTAGCGGCAAGTGGACATTTTCCCTTTTCCACTCTGCCATTGTTTTAATTGCATGTCAAACTCTCCGAATATTTCATTAACTTAGGTAAAAAAGTCACATCAGAAATTAACTTTAAGTCTTTAATTTGTGTGATTCCTCCTACAGCTGCCAATAAATTAGCCAAGGAAGAAGCTCTCGAAAGTTCGCAACCATCTACAATATTACTTTCACTTCTGCGGCATATGCAAGTGCTGGTAATTCCTTCTCCTCCCTCGGGATGAGCCAACATATTTCAGAGCTCTGGCTCTCCATAAATCATATTATGCTCAAGAATCCACAGTACGATACAGGAATGTGTTATGACGCATGAAAAGGAAAATGGCAGGCTCATCTTATTACGCTCTGCATACCGACCTCAAGATATCACTTACTGTGACATATATATACCGCTTTGGATGTGAAAGTCGCTGTTCTTTGCATTCTTTACATAGTACAATGCATAAATCAAGCGCTTCTTATGGGAGCTGTTATGGACTTTAATTTCTCTTATTGTGACTATTATTTTATGTACGTAAATGTTTATAAATAAATTTGTAAGTATTTTGATTGATAAGGATGGTTTCCTAAGAAACCCTAATTTATTTTCGTTCTTCTTATTCTTCTTCTTCTTCTTCTTCTTCTTCTTCTACGTCATGAAATTAGGTCTTAGACCTGTTTCCATATCAAGAGATCGAGTCTCTCCGCTTTGTCATCGGACGTCCATCATTCCTTCTACCTTTAGGTTGGTAGTGGAGTAAAATCAGTGGAAGCCTGTTGAGTGGCATTCTTTCTATGTGCTGTAGCCAATTAGATCTTAGACTTTGAATTCTTTCTGTCAGGTTAAAAATATTGAATTCCGTTCTAATCTCTTGATTATATTTCTTGTCTAATAATGTATAGCCTGCTACTGAACGTAACAACTTCATTTCAGCTATCTCTATTCTTCTTTTATTTGATCTGTTAAGTGTCCAATTTTCGCAGGCGTGTGTCGCATTGGTACTGTGTTTATAAAATGCTAACTGTGTGGATTTTAATGTTTTATTTTTCAACGTTCTTCTTATTGTTCCGCACATGTTATAAAACCTATTTAATTCCATGTTCATATCGTTCCGTTGACAATAAGATACGTTGAATCCTAGATAATTGAAGTTATTTACCTGCTCTATTAATTTGTTATTAATCATTATTTTACATCTTTTATGATTGCACCTTCTAAAGCCATTGCTTTGGTTTTCTTCTCAGAAATACTCATATTATATTCACTTGCGAGTTCATTCAATTTATGAGCAGCAACTTGTAATTCTTCCTCAGTGTTACTAAAAATTACTTGATCGTCTGCGAACAGTATAGTGTTCAAGACTTCATCAATTTTACAATGTGTATTTAGTTGTTCTTGCCATTGTCTAATGACATAGTCAATATATATACTAAACAGCGCTGGGGACAGTGGACAGCCCTGTTTAATTCTTTGGTTAGTTTTTATTATTAATTCTTTATATGTACGTATTGTAAGACTTCACCCTGAAAACTGAGACTAGGTTGCATAGAAAGAAACACTACTACAGAAATTTAACAATTTATTCCTTTGACCAGGTCTTATTTGCGTTTCTGGTTATCACGAAACCCTGTTTGGTCACATGTGAATCGTGTCTACCTCGTTCACACTGTGTTCGACTTAAGGCACAGAGTATTTTTAGAAACATTACCTAATTGATCAACTCTAATTGAGGTTCTGGCTGATATGTACATCTATTATCAGGCAGTACGTCTCACTTGACGATATGTGCCAGAGAAAAAACAATTGTTTGTATGCATCTGAAGTAAGATTAGAGTAATATTTAGAGTAATAAATTGTTACTCTTTTATTAACATAAATATTGTATATTGTTCTACCTTATCATTTTGGGGAATCTGTAAATTCAGATTGTTTTATAATAAACTTTATATATGTACCCTACCCTATCAAGATACACGTATACATCTATAACTAGGGACCGGATTTTTATGTTATTAGCCCCTACATATAATACAGAGTGATGTATATAGAACTGACACATTTCTTTCTTTAATTATTCCGTTGGAAATTCATTCAATGACCCAATTTTAGCACCAAATTAAGCAGAATGTTCTGGAGTTTCGATTCCTTGTCACTAGATGCGCAGATGTTTATGTTTTATTCCTACTGTTGGCAGCACTGACCCAATTTTAGCACCAAATTAAGCAGAATGTTTTGGAGTTTCGATTCCTTCTCACTAGATGCGCAGATGTTTATGTTTTATTCCTATTGTTGGCAGCACTAGATGCGCAAATGTTTGTTTTATTCCTATTGTTGGCTGTTTTTTCGACATTTTGTGTCAACGTGAAAATGCAGTACACATTAAATCAACGACTCTTCCTTGTGAAGCAATACTGGATTACGAATTCAATTACAGCTACTCAAAGGGCATACCAGAGAGAATTTGGTGTTCGCAATCCTCCCAAAAGAAACACAATACTGGGACTGGTAAACAAATTGGAAACAACTGGATCTCTGGTGAGTGAAAAGGGCAAGCATCGTTCATCTAGGCTTCCCACGGTTGTTGTTGACGTAAGAGCACGACTGGAGCAGTCACCCAAAAAATCATTAAGACGTTTGTCGCAGGAGACAGGGTACACCTACTCAATGTGTCAGAGAGCCTAAAGCCATATAGGGTTACGGTTGTTCATCAGCTACAGGAACCAGATAAGAATAAAAGATTGAATTATTGTCGTTGGTTTCAGACGTTCATTGTGCAAAATCCTGCCATATTGTCCGTCACATGCTCACAGATGAAGCATGGTTCCATTTATCCGGTTATGTGACGACCGAATAATTTCCAGGAACCTGTGGCCACCGAGATCTCCGGATTTGACAACGCCGGACTTCTTTCTATGGGGTTACTTAAAAGACAGGGTTTAGACCACACGTCCCCAGACATTGGACGATTTGAAGCACAACATCACACAGGAGATTTAAGCTATTGACAACAGAGTCCTCCAACGAGTGGCCAGTAACATGGAACGACGTGCTGAGTTGTGCCTTATGCAGAATGGAGGACATTTTCAACATTTGCTATAGAAGTAAATAATCTCCCAAAATTCCTCTACATTTTAGGTATAATAAGTTGTTGCTAGCACAATTCGTTTTGAAACAATTAATGAAAGAAATGTGTCAGTTCTATATAAATCACTCTGTATTCCTTTCAACCTATCCGTATATAAAGAACAAATCTTTGCGAATCTTGTAATCGCCATTAATATATTAAAATTTGACTCTACATATTTTTACGTATTTACCCCACATTGTATATTATGGCTTGGTATTACATAAATATACATATTTAAGGGTTTTATTCATTTCTGCTTCTCTAAAAGGAAAAAAAAAAAAAAAAATTCTGCCGGGGAAGTTTACAATTTGAAATACACAGATTTAAAAAAAAAAACCTTTCTACCTACCCAAGAAGGGATACATTTCGGGACGAAACATGACGTCCTTAGTCCCAGGAAGTAGTAGAGGCACTCATCCCATACCGCCCATTGTAAATATGAGCGAACAAAAGGCAACCTTTCTCATGCAACTACCTTGTATTGTAAAAATCATTCAGAAAGTAGCGTAGTGGAATGGGACGAAACCGTTCCCATGGAATTTGCAACCTTACCCACCATCTTCCTAATCCTTCCATGGAAAACCCGTGTCAAGTCTGACACGAGCCGCAATAAAGTAGCCGAATTTTGAAAAGAAGCTGGAGTAAAGGAACAAACTTGAAATATGTTGAAAGATTAAAATAAATGGCTTTTCAGGTTATTGCTTGCCCTCTTTACTTTAAATTTAGTAGACCTATAGGGAAATGGGATTTTCCGAGGAATTAAAAAGTAAGGTTTTCGGCTGGAATAATCCTACCCTTCTGAATGAGACAGGAATATCACTTTTCAAACAACAGTTTGTAAATGTCTATAGTTTGAAGTTTTAGTAGGTACTTTGTTTCTTACAGAGAGCAGCTAAAATGCGTATGTCCCACATCTCTTATTTTCCCCTCTAGTTTTAGTACTTACAGTATAAAGTGTAAGTGAGTTTATCTATAGCTTTTAACTAACTAAAATGGTCCCTGTATCTTCAACCCTAACGACAAAAATAAAATCATGGATTCCGATGAACGAATCTTTCACTACAGATGGAAAAATAGTAATGTGTCAAATGTGCGGTAAAAAATTGGGTGCGCTATGAAATCACAAATGGAGAGTCTTACCTATCCTATACCTGCCAGATATTGATATTAAATATTTTCATGATTTTACATATTTTGTACATATTCAGCTTATTTTTCTTACATAAATATGTACATATTTTACACCTTGATAATGCATAAAAATCCGGTCCCTACCTATAACTTACATTACTCTCATGTCTCGTAAAATATTATGAAATGTCTGGAAGGAAAAAAAAAATATATATATATATGAGGTACGAAACTGCTCCTTACGCATTCAAGAACGCAACCTAACGAAACGAGAAAAATCCATCAACCTCTGAAGAAGACAACGTACGCAGTGGCATGATGAATGCGAAAGTTAAAAGACGGTTCCGTATTTTTTAATCCAATGTGATGCATACCGTACGCTTCTCTCTCATGTCGTTAATCACGGATTAAATCCCAGCAGATGGAGATAGCATTTTAAGGACGATTAAATCCTTCAAGGCGTCTTTATTCAAACTAAAATCAGTGGCAGTTCGAGGTATAATTTGCAGATGATTGCAGATAACGTATATTTACAATATTACATTCTATAAAAAAAAGGCCTACATGATCTATGCTTTCCCACGCTAGTGACATCTAGAAGTCACGATGTCGTAGAATCGGGGCTAATAACGGCAAATTTAAGTACTCTGCAATTGAAGAAAAAAATAACTCAAAACCTGCATAGATTTGATCTCGACAGAAAGGAAAAAGTACCGGTAAAGAAATATGAGGAAGAGATTTTCTTTTTTTAGAATTAATTTATGGATAAAGATAATTATATACAGGAACAGCTGTTATTAAAGTCAGATGAAAAATTAAAAATATATATATATATATATATATATATATATATATATATTGTACAGTAGTACTTACCTACTTACTTACTTACTTACCTACTGGCTTTTAAGGAACCCGCAGGTTCATTGCCGCCCTCACATAAGCCCGCCATCGGTCCCTATCCTTAGCAAAATTAATCCATTCTCTATCATCATATCCCACATCCCTCAAATCCATTTTAATATTATCTTCCCATCTACGTCTCGGCCTCCGCAAAGGTCTTTTTCCCTCCGGCCTCCCAACTAACACTCTATATGCATTTCTGGATTCGCCCATACGTGGTACATGTCCTGCCCATTTCAAACGTCTGGATTTAATGTTCCTAATTATGTCAGGTGAAGAATACAATGGGTGCAGCTCTGCGTTGTGTAACTTTCTCCATTCTCCTGTAACTTCATCCCTCTTAGCCCCAAATATTTTCCTAAGCACCTTATTCTCAAACACCCTTAATCTCTGTTCCTCTCTCAAAGTGAGAGTCCAAGTTTCACAACCATACAGAACAATCGGTAATATAACTGTTTTATAAATTCTAACTTTCAGGTTTTTCGACAGCAGACTGGATGATAAAAGTTTCTCAACCGAATAATAACAGGCATTTCCCATATTTATTCTGTGTTTAATATCCTCCCGAGTATCATTTATATTTGTTACTGTTGCTCCCAGATATTTGAACTTCTCCACCTGTTCAAAAGATAAATTTCCAAGTTTTATATTTCCATTTCGTACAATATTCTGGTCACGAGACATAATTATATACTTTGTCTTTTCGGGATTTACTTCCAAACCTATCTCTTTACTTGCTTCCAGTAAAATTCCCGTGTTTTCCCTAATCGACTGTACAATAGTGGCAAAAAAAAAAAACAGGACCGAACTTTGTAGCTGATTAGAGTCCTGTTCACTCCAGAGCACGATAGACTGGTAACTAAGACTTTCGTGTTTCGAATCCTGCCTGGGAAAGAAACATTTTTTTGTTCCTTGTTCAAATTTATTCCCAATACTTTTCGATTGCAGCGATATTTTACTACTTAATTAACTTATTATTGCCAGAACATGAATTTTACCAGCAATTGAAAAGTATTGGGAATAAATTTGAATAAGAAACAAAAAAAAGTTTCCTTCCCAGGAAGGATTCGAAACACGAAAGTCTTAGTTACCAGTCTATCGTGCTCTGGAGTGAACAAGGCTCTGAAATCAGCTACAATTGTCGGTCCGGTTTTTTTTGCCACTACTGTAAAATATATTGAACATATTCCTTGAAGCCACCGGCGTAGCTCAATCGGTTAAGGCGCTTGCCTGCCGATCCGGAGTTGCGTTCGGACGCGGGTTCGATTACCTGGGTGGGTTTTTTCCGAGGTTTTCCCCAACCATAAGGGTAATGCCAGGTAATACATGACGAATCCTCGGCCTCATCTCGCCAAATATCATCTCGCTATCACCAATCCTACCGACGCTAAATAACCTCGTAGTTCTAATTTATTCACAATTTACATTTTAAATGATACATATGAATATATACCCCAAATGAGCATATGCTCGTGCTCGGGTACAGTCCAGTAGTCTACATAAATTTTACAAAGGTCAATAATAATGCTGATGTTAGAAATAATAGTAATAATAATAATAATAATAATAATAATAATAATAATAATAATAATAATAATAATAATAATAATAATAATAGAATATCCGTGACGGAGATGGTACAAAGATAGTAATACAAATTAATTCATTAATAATAATAATAATAATAATAATAATAATAATAATAATAATAATAATAATAATAATAAAATAATAAAACAAAAATATTTACAATAATAAAATAAATACTAAGACGAATAAAATAAAATATAAAACCACTTAGCGAAAGTTAACACAACTTAAATAAGCATATAATAACTAGAAAAAAAATGACGAACTCCAAAATCAACAGAAAAGTTCGTTGTATCGCAGACGACAGCAACCGCCGTATTGACATTATGTTATGCATTATTGGTAGTAGGGGGGAGCCGAAGGTCTACGTAACTGCCGTTCTGTTCGAATCTTCTCATACAATTATGGGAAGTTAATGCTGAAAAACAAAATATCTACGAGTCTAACTGTTCATTATTACCAGGATAAATACAAATAATACTGAAATATATTAATCAAGTTTCAGTTATAGATCTCCCCCTTTTGTGCAATAGGTACCATATCAAAATATTTTATTAATGGCGGGGAAAATATAAATTTCAATAACTTTCTAGTGACAAGATATAGTGACAAGTACAATCAAGTGTATCTGAGGCGATGCTAAGAAATCATTTATTGCAGATATACACTGTTATTAATTAAGAAAATTATCTATATATTTTTTACAATGTTTTATCTTATTGGTTACATGCATCAGATAAATACAATAAATATTAGTAACATATGATGGTAGTAACACTTACAGCGTCGTTAAATAACTAAGTAAAAAGAAACTCTTCCTTGAAAACATTTCCAGTTCTTTGCTATGAAAAAACTTATCGATAACTTTCTCGTGGAAATTGGAAATGTTCGTAATCAAGTCTTTTTCATGCTGAAACCGCTGTTGACGCTGAAAACCTCTCTTGCCCCTTGATATTTATAAAAAATGTTTTTATCATCTTCGTAGCAGAAAAACAACGCAAAGGTTCCACTCCGAATGCCCACGTCCATTTGCAATACTCAGCTTATCGGCTCTGTTTCTGGAATATTAAAAGGGAAAGTTTTCAAATAAATACGATAGAGCACTAAATATTTTTGTCTGCGTGTAAATGAACAGATTAAACTAAAACACCGCGTTATGCCTAATAACTGTTTTGTTGTTGTATCAATGCAACTATGTCTTTCATTTCATTACGTGCCGATTGTATAAACCATTTAATCTTAGACCAGAGGTTAAATTGATCCTCGTTCTAGCTGAACTTGGAATTTTATGTTGTATAAAGTCTAATCTGAGATTAATTTGTCTTAAACTAAAGTCAACTTTGACTGAAGAAATTTCTTCGATTAAGTTAGATGATCCAAGTTCAGTTATTTCTTTTCAGTTTGAAATATACGAGTGGCAGATTGTGCAAAAAGAATAACCATTGTTATTAATATTAATACATATGGTATATATATATATATATATATATATTTTTTTTTTTTTTTCAATTTCTTGCCTTAGTACAAAAACAGTCTTATATTTTATAAGGCTTTATCGTGTTCAGCAGTATCAAATAACATAACCTATAATTATATTATGTTTATAACAACCATTAATTATTAATGGCTATGATAGGTACATTCATAAATTTTCAATTAACTGTATTACTAAACGAAAATTGTCGTTTTATAAAACTTTATTATGTTTAGCAGTATCAAACACCATACCATGATAACAATTTGAAGAACGGTCAACTATTTACAATGCACAAAACAAACCAGTGTCTACAACAGAGCGTACGGAAAGTCGCCAAAATGTAGTTAGAAAGTCGCTAGATATCTCATTATCAAGAAAGAAAGATTAAATTTTATCACTATGGGGTGCTAAAAGGTCGCTAAATCCCTATTTAAGCAATATAAAAGTTAAAAGAAATTATCGTTGAAAAAGAGTTAAAGTCGCTCAATTGGCGACACTGAACATGGCCCGCGCATCACATACATCACCTGTTTATGCGATGTTGCCAAATCCTTTTCACGTGAACTTAGATTGCATTTGAATCAAGGTAATTTGATCGCAGGAAAGTTTTATACAATAGAAGAAGTGTTTGAACTCTGTTCACTTTCCGATCTTCGATCAAAGTTCATCTTTAGTGAGGGAGTTTTATACAATTGGGCCTAAATAACTTGCAATATCACCTAGTTATTTTTAATTGGTGTAATCGAAGGAAAGTGCACTCGACGTGATATATTCGTATAAATCCCATAATTTCGTTAAGGCCATGGACTCGGTGCTGGAAATTTTCACGTTATTTAGCGTGGGTCCCCTAGATTTATAGCTACAAATGCTGCCATTGCATTACAGGAAAGGCCAGGAAGTAATATAGTAATAATATCTACACGTTTAATGACGTATCCATTACGAAATGTTTGTGTAGAATCGCTGTGTCAAAGAGAATGTCATAACTGGAGTGGGAACTCACGCTGATATCATTTTCAAAGACTCGATGGTAATTTGAGTGCATTCCACGTATTATTTAGTCACTTGAGTGAATATCAAAAGGAGAACACCGGAACAGCCTGTGACGTTGTTGGGATTACAGTAATTCACGAAGGTAGCAAAAAATATTGTGTTAAATTATTTATCTACATACTTAGGTTTTGAAGTGCTGAAAGATAGATATAAGGTGCCCTTTTAACGCGGAACGTTTTTCTGCTTACTTCTCGAGAAAAAATTTTAACAAAATTTACAGCATTGTCCCATACGGAAGTTACGTCGATGCTATCCGCAGTGCATTGGTCAGTTAAAAAATTCTGTTCATTCATGGCCCAGGTCGTGCTTCTGCTACAACATTGATTAAATAGAATGCTTAGCCTATGCTTATTAAGTCGGTGGAAATATTCTCATTTGCTTATACAGAGTGATTCACGAGGAGTTACCGGCACTTACGCAGCTTATTTTGGAAGACGTTCTGAGCAAAACCTGTCATGTAAACATGGGTTCTATTCTCAATATTTTCAGAGTTCCACTAATTTTAAATTGCTAAAACATACCTTTTTAATTTATTTTTAAAGGTAAAAGAAAACTGAGCTAGTTGGCTCATGCGTATCGAATAGGACTCGCATTCGGAAGGTTCGTGGTTCGATTCCCGGACAGACCAATCTAACTGTGGTCTTTCCGTGGTTTTCTATAGTCACTTAGGCAAATGCCGGGTTGGAATTTTCATTGCCACGGTCCATTTTCCCTTCTCCTCTCGGTGTAGTAAGAGAATTTAGATTTCATATCATATCATATTCATCTTCTTCATCCCATTCAATAGACATATTCAGGTCAAGACGCTTGTCTTCATCCGCTTACTGGAGTGATATCCTCTCCCCAACCAATCCTGGCTTCCCAGCCTTCCACAATATCTCTGCCAGGATTCATTCCTTAAGAGCACTTCCAAGGGAGCTTTGACACTTTGGAAGGGCCGTTGGAATGGATCCTTCATCTTGGCGGTGTGAACTTAGAGCGGGAGAGAGTAGGAGGCCCCTATTGGGTGAGCGGGTGAGGGATCAGATGCGGCCGGTGGGCTGGTACACCCTCATTCTCATTCATCACATAACATTCGGAGTGCACAATAGATCTCAGTATGGCTGACGTGCAAAGAGTCGTCCTAACCCGCCCGTAACCACCGTGACCTAAGGGTAAAAGAATGTTGCAAATGGAGAATGAACTTTTCAGAAGTATACTTTCTTTAATTGGCTAGTATTTTGAAGCTAAAAGTGTGTTGTTAGTTCCTTAGTTCCTTTGTACAGATTTATTTTTTCCAATTTTAAACTAAAAATTACATTATTCATACGCACTTATCAAAACAATTGTTACAGACCACACGACTTCTAGTAACTTGATTCTTTACAGTTCAATTTTGCATCCTAATGTACAGTCTTAACACTAGGAGGACCAGAGTCACTGTCTACCTACAAGAACCGGACCGTCATTTTGACGACTGCAGGTTTATTATGTTTTCTTTCCAAATATTTAACACTATTGAATAGGAATGTTTGTTTAGACCATTTTTAAATATTTTACGGCATATGAATAATTTTTCTCTAGGACAAATTCTTTAAACTTTAATAACTATTCCGTTCATCTTAAGAAATCTAATTACAAATGAAGGGAATAATTTTCACATTTAAACACCAAGCATTGCACTGTAAACAAGAATAAAAGTATCAATAAAACATACAAAAATAGGAATCCTTTTATGATTGTTTATTCAAAGCCATCAGCTGCATCATAACCAGGCTTCGGCCTAGGGATACAGAGTAACCAGTATGAGGTTTAGAGTACACGGAGTATAAATGACGTCATGACCCGTATGGGGTGATGCAACAGCACAGGTGGGTCCGAAATGTGCATTGCCGTTGTGTGTATTGGTGCTTGGCTGCGGTAGGTGTAACAAGCTTCGGCGTAGGGATATCTGATTGAAAGTTACAACTCACGTCAATACTTTAATGGTAGACATTTATTGTCTACACTGGGAATGTACTGTATATACTGCATCTGTACAGGTTCAAATATATTTTGTGCCGTCCTATGACGGACTGTTTACATGTTGAGACACGAAGGAACGACGCGCTCCATCTCCCAATCGACTCGACCAACACAAAACTATCGTCCGTGCGTTCTGAACTCCATGCGTTTCTGTGCCCAGGACCGAAGCTTGATCATAACACTTTACACAGGTATACTCGGAATTTACTAAGCATGGTCCACATATGTAGTTGAAGCACTTTGCACACTGATTTTTACTTCTATTCTTACCTCTGCTGAGGAACTGAGGTCCGAACAACAACATTTCGTTCCATAGTCACTGCAGGAGGATTGTCAGAATTCCTAATGGGAGGAAATAACGATACGTGTTGATATTTTCATTTAATTTTCAAGAAAATCGTACATTTTATTTAAAAACTCATTCCTTATCGGTTTCTCTAATGATAAAAGTAAAAATCAGAATCGTGCGGATAATTCTTACGGGGTAAAATTGTTTTATCATTTATGGGAAAATAATTTTTCCTAAAAAAAAACTATGGTCGACCAGGGTAATTGTAAACACTTTTCATTGATTTCAAATATATTTCAACGTTACACAGCTCTCAGTAACGGTAAGCATGACAAAGAAACATTGTGTTTATTTTAAATGTTTCTTTTCCCTGAAAATGGGTTTAAAATAATAAGATTGACTTTTTTCATCTTTTAATTACTAGTTTACATTTACCCCACCTGTTTACATTTACCCCTTTGAGAGGGGGTAATTGTAAACACCAATTTTCGCACGGGCTATCACACATTGAACATTTTTTATTCTGTTTCAGAAGAAAGAGCTGTACTCCTTCCAACTCCAATTTTGATCACTGGTACGTTTCTTCCCTTTATCCTATGAGATATGGCGGATACAGGAACTCCGTACCGTTCCTGAGCTTCACGATAACTGTAGTTACTATTTTTCACATCTGTGACAGCCCTCTCTAAATCCTCTACACTGTAGTTTGATGGAGGTCTCTTTCTAATATCATTTCTTGACATTTTAACTACTGAAAAGTACGAAATGTAACCATAGTAAAACATGTTTACAATTATCCCCAAGCAATTAAAACTATGGGGCAAATGTAAACACGTCATAATTTAATGAACTGAAGTTATGGGAGATCCCAAAACCATTGTAATAAATGCTAACTACTATACATGACTCATAAAAACAACATATTCTTAAAAATAGCACTGTACGTTTACTTATAATGCCAAAAATGAAGGTGAAGCAAAATTCATTCTCAACTTTTTTTGTAGACTCTTACAAAACATTCGTTCACAACTAAGCAGTTACTCCTATTTGGCGCCAAACTGCTTTGTAGGTTAGCCAACATGTTAATTTAAATATTCCCCCGAATTAAAATTTTTATATTGACAGTTTTGTATTTCTCACAGCATTTGTTTACAATTACCCTGGTCTACCCTATTTATTTAGAATTAATATGATATTAGAATTTTTTGTTATATCTATCCAAGGAATAAGCACTTAAATTTTGCACATTGATATTACCTCCATCCTATAAAACTTTCAGGAAACGGCAACTTAAAAATGTTATGTCGTCAGCAAGAAACGTAAGATAATTTGTTTTGAGTTAGAGCGTTCACATTCCTAACTTGTGTCAGTAATGTACAAGGGAATTCGTCCACAGACTCTCTCAAGGAGTAGGCTACGATATTTTGAATAATGATCAATTAAAGTTTAAACTTAGTCGTGATAGTTGAGTAGCTCCCAGCCTTCGAGGAAATTAGCAGAGGTTGTCCCATTGGAGAGATTCCAGTAATGTTTGAGGGAAATGCGTTACATGCTGTTTAACTGCGTATTTGCACCACCTCAGTGGTTGATTGTTCTGCTGATTGAGAATAAATCAAAGCACAGGAAATGTGTGTCATCCAGAAGTGTTTGTTACCTCTGATTTATGTGCGTTTTGTCTCCCTACTTCGCCGTCTCTGTGATGTGCTTTAAGGATTATACCGGTGGAACATTATTAATGAGTCACCCTTAAGTGGCGAGTGTTTGCAAACATGACAGGTGTGTATTTCATATCGGCACCATTACATAATTATGTACTAGTATTGTAAAAGGTTTTCTGTTAAACTTATTAAATTATAATGACAACATACATGGTGAGTAAACAATATGTTATACTGTAGCTTTGCCAATTTCAATTTTATGAAGAAACATTATAATAATAATAATAATAATAATAATAATAATAATAATAATAATAATAATAATAGTGATTTATTTTAGCTGACAGAGTTAAGGCCGTAAGGCCTTCTCTCCCACTCAACCAGCAAAAAGTATACATGCATATGTATGAACTTATAAAGAATTCAACAATTTGATTTATATAAGAGTTACATGTATACAAGAATTATTTACCAATTAAACAACAAAATACTATGAACTATTAATTAAGCACTGAAATTCAAACTGTGTAGCAGAATTAAGCTAAAATACATAGAATGTTAATATATTTCAAATAATGTTAGATAATAAAAAGAGATTATTATGAGACAAGTTTGAAAATACAGCACTATCACGATGCATGTCTAAAGGAAGGAGTAACAATGTAGACAGTGATAGTTTAAGTCAGTATAATTGGAGTGAAATACTAAGAAGGTTATCTTTTAAGCTGTTTTTAAAAGTGTTTATTGTCTTGCAGCCCCTAATACTTTGTGACAAGGAATTCCATTGTCGCGAGGTGGATACTGTAAAAGATGATGAATAACGAGATGTTCTATGAAGAGGTATATTTAACGCGCCACAGATAAGTGATCTGGTATTTACGTCTTGGTTAGAGTATAGATAAGAGAAACGAGACGAAAGGTAAATTGGTGTTGAAGTGTGAAGAATTCGAAAGAGTAAAGACAGAGAGTGTAAAGTTCTTCGTTCTTTAAGTCGGAGCCACGAAAGACTTACGAAGGACGGTGATATGTGATCATATCGTCGGATGTTGCACACGTATCTGACGCACATATTCTGAACTCGCTGTAACTTGACTGACAGTTCAGAACTTAGGTCACTTAACAAAACGTCACAATAATCGAAGTGCGGCATTACTAGGGTTTGTATTAGGGTAAGTTTTAGTTGCTGGGGCAAGAAGTTTCTTAAGCATATACAGGCTGTTCTAAAAATGTTTAAATATTTAAATGAGGTAATGTGCATTAAAAGAAGAAATACATACCCTACAAATATGGGTCCTAAAATTAAAATAATAATAATAATAATAATAATAATAATAATAATAATAATAATAATAATAATAATAATAATAACAATAATAATAATAGTCATTTCAGCTTGCAGAGTTAAGGCCGTAAGGCCTTCTCTTCCACTCAACTAGCAAAAAGTATACATACATATAAATTAACTTAAAATCTACAAAGAACACTAGAATTTGGTTTGGATAGAAGTAGCATGTATACAAGAGTTACTTATGAATTAAACAGTAAAATACTATGAACTATTTATTAAACAGTGAAATACTGTGAACTATTTATTAAACAGTGAAATACTATGAACTATTTATTAAACAGTGAAATACTATGAACTATTTATTAAACAGTAAAATACTATGAACTATTTATTAAACAGTGAAATACTATGAACTATTTATTAAACAGTAAAATACTATGAACTATTTATTAAACAGTGAAATACTATGAACTATTTATTAAACAGTAAAATACTATGAACTATTTATTAAACAGTGAAATACTATGAACTATTTATTAAACAGTAAAATACTATGAACTATTTATTAAACAGTGAAATACTATGAACTATTTATTAAACAGTGAAATACTATGAACTATTTATTAAACAGTGAAATACTATGAACTATTTATTAAACAGTGAAATACTATGAACTATTTATTAAACAGTGAAATACTATGAACTATTTATTAAACAGTAAAATACTATGAACTATTTATTAAACAGTGAAATACTATGAACTATTTATTAAACAGTGAAATACTATGAACTATTTATTAAACAGTGAAATACTATGAACTATTTATTAAACAGTAAAATACTATGAACTATTTATTAAACAGTGAAATACTATGAACTATTTATTAAACAGTGAAATACAAACTATGTAGGAGAATTAAACTAATTTACATAGAATGTTAATATATTTCAAATAATGTCAGATAATAGGAAGAGATTATTATGAGACAATGTGAAAATACAGCTCTATCAGGATGGATGTCTAAAGAAAGAAGTTACCATATAGTCAGTGACCGTTTAAGTCGATATCATTAGAGTGAACTGATAAGAAGGTTATTCTTTAAGCTATTATTTAAAGTGTTTATTGTCTTGCAGCCCCTAACACTTTGTGAAAAGAAATTTCATTGTGGCGAGGTCAGATGTTCTATAAAGAGGTATACTTACCGTGCCACAGATAAGTGATCTAGTATTTACGTCGTGGTTAGAATGCAAATAGGAGAAACGAGACGAAACGTAATTTAATATCTTCTGAAAAATGAGCAAATGTTTACCATCACTTTAAGAGCAGGTCTCTGCACATACATCTTATATCATAATTTTTTTACCCTTAAAATATAACGTTTACTGTGTACTTAGGTACTTCGAATGCTTGTCCTATGGTGTCTTGGCGTTGAGTTGCTGGTAGCTATTTTCATTTACAAATAATTGAAACACGCTTTGCAATGATTGAATCAATCTACTTGTGATTCCTGTAAGTCCCAACTGATGTCAGGAGCTTGACAAACAGTGAAAAGAAGTGATAAATAACTATTCCACCTAATAGCAAATTTGAAACTAAATGCACGTATGAAGTATAGTATACTATACTCGAGGACCCAGAAGGTTGTTTTCTGCTTTTGCTCCTCTCTCTCTATTTTATGTTACAGCTCCTTTTTAATTCTGCTACTGCTGTCTTTTTTTATTGCGTCTGTTTATTTCCTGTTTGTTCTTCTTTCCTTCCTTTTCTTATAATTACTGTTAACAGCACTATTTCCCTTTTTCTATCTTCTACCTGATTCGTTAAATCTCTTCTACCATTCATTGCACATATTTCAGGGAGGATTATATATAAATCTAAAATCTGAATTTGTGAATATCTCTCCGTATGTGAATTACTGTGATTACGGCAAATTCGAAAATGTTTTTGAAGTTAAATGATATTGAGTTGTTATGAGGAAAGATGATGCAAGATGCTGACGAAGTAGCGGTGATTTACACAATCCGAGATCTGATTTTTGACTTAACTATCCGCCGATAATGCTGACTACTTTCACTTTACGTTTCTGTTTCAGGTCGCTAATTCACTTTATCGATTTTTCAACATTCTTTGAATAGTGGAAAGGAAAGTTTTATTTCACGATAATTTTGGATGTGTGAAAACGAATATTTAATTTCAGTTTCAATTGCTAATAGTTGAAACATTACCTGATCTCCAATTAATATTTAGGTTCAAATAGCTGTTACATTTTAATGATAGCTTAACGCAAACATAATTAAATGTATAATAATCAATAACGAAGTTCACAATCAAACTATATCAGCTTATTGGTGTTTGATAACGAATTTAATACCATAATTAATGTAGTTATCATTAAGCTTTTCGAAATTAATTAACTACACTATGAAATGTAGCAACACTAGGTTGTTACATTGTGAATGTAATGAGCAGAATTATGTACGGCTATAGAGACAAAATCCTTTCCAAACGTCAGGTGGTGATATAAATAAACATCATAAGAATTCTTCCTATATGTCATGCTTACGCAATTCACAATATCTTAACTGATCATTGTCTTCGCTGGGTTACATTCAGGCGTCCCTGGTTCGATTTCCGGATAGATCGTAGTGGAGTTTGTTGTGGCCAAAGCTGACCTCGCGGAGAATTACTTTCGGAGTACACCCGTTTCCCCTACCATTTCGCCAGCATTCTTTTCCTTCCCCTCATTTCTTCTGTCATCTGCAGTATTAGAAAACAGGCCGAGTTTAGGTCTTGGGGGTAGAATGGATTTGCGATATTGATATAGGAGGGACTTGGACAGTCATCGAATATACAAAGTGGAAGTGGAAGAAAACTACCCCTTTATAGCGGGTGTATTTAGACAGAATTAACTTCTCTCCTATCTAACAGATTTTTATTAAACATTGCATGGAAGTTACAGATAGCATAAATTTAATTCTTATGCAATATATTTTTATGAAACTTTGTAAAATAATTAAGTCTACAGGTAGCAATAGATGTAATTAGCGTTTTCACAGAAAAATATATGCTATCTGTAAATGCTGTACAAAGTTCCATAAAAATCTGTTATACAGAAGAGACGTTAATTTTGTGTAAATGCACCCGTAAATATAGTTCGTATACAAAAAATATAGACCTATTGTATGCTATCTGTAACTTCCGTATAATGTTTCATAAAAATCTGTTAGCTAGAAGAAAAGTTATTGATTTTGTCTAAATCCAAAGGGGTAGTTCCTCTTGCACAAAAGTAATCAAAGTTTGTACACAAAAAATATGTGAAACCTATAAGGTCTGTACAAAGTTTCATAACAATCGTTAGAATGCAGAGAAATTGTTAATTCTGTCCACCTAGACTGGGAAAATTGCACACTATGCGCCGTTGGCATGTACAAATTATACAGGGACATCATTTTATTTTTACTAACCTTTGGATCAACGGTTGAGAACCGGAAACACCGTTTGTTACCCCCTTCCATGACTGGCGTAATATACAAACAAACCACTTTACTAAGTATAAGAGGGAAGAAAAGTAGTTCATCCATTTACGTAAACTAGGAAATATCACGCTTTTGAGTTTGATCATTTTCATTAGGTTTTTGTTTAATCAAAATACAGTACAGTATTAACAATGAGTGTTTTTACTCACGAACTGAGCTGTCCATGCGGACGTATTCATTATGCAGTGTATATTATACTGTCTACAGCACATATGGTACACTATAGAGAATGAAGTTAAATTGAAAAATAATCATAATATGGATATTTAAACACATTTTTGAAAATGGTGGCCGTTCATTTCGATACAGACTTCAGTTCTAATGTGGATACTATCGCACTATAGACTGTTGTACGTAATTCCAATTACCAGTTTCGTCCCTCTTACCAGTAACTCATGTTGAAATAATTCTGTACCTACTCTATAAAAGAGCACCTTACGTACTATAAGTTCAATCTTCACTTCTGCCCGATCCGAAAAGATAAAATTACTCAGACATGCTATCTACTGTCCGTCCAAGTGGTTATATCACATGGTCGTAGAAAGGGAGGAAATCACGTGACAATTACTTAACGAGGCCCTTTTATTTAAGTTATTTTAAACAGTTGTATAGATATAATATTACGTAGACGTCCAATTCCTAACAGATTAATGTCTCAAGAAGGAGCTAAGACAGCCCAGCCACTAGCCTTTACAGACAGGCGAATAAAAGCAGATGGGGGAAACCAGAATGCGACGTAGGTAAATGGACGAAAGTACCTGTGTGAAAATGATTCAATATTGAAAGCTCTTTCGTCACTGGAAAACGCGAACATATTTTTGGAACGTACTGTTTACTTTGAACGTAAGGCTACTATGACTGTACATGCGGTCTTGGATCTGTGTGGAGGACGGTTGAACTTCATTAGTAGAAGGGGTGGGAGTGAAGTACATTAAAAAACTCAGGTACAATAAAAATTGAAGTAAAAATAAAATGATGTCCCTGTACATACATTGCATTCATTATTTATATTGCCTTAGACTTATTTTAAAATACATTAAGTACTGGAGCCAATGCACGAGGAAAATTAGAACGTTTACACACCACATGTGAATGTTACAGATAGTAAAACTGAAATCATTATCATGCTATACCGGGTAGTTACTTAAGTTGGAGTTGATGGGATCTGCGTGTAAGCCTATTGTCTAAATAATGGGAGCTCTAATCAAAACGAATAGAGCAGGCTGTGAAATTGTTTTGAACATCCAAATAGAATTCCCAGCTAGAAAGAACGAGCCAGAGAATTCTAAATATAAACACACACAAGCTGGCCAGAAGCAGTGTGCGTGCGTGTGTCTCGTGGAATAGTGGCATAAGTCCCTCGCACCGGAACTGCCTGGTATGACTCAACCAGGGGTATATATAATACGACAAAACTAAACAAATTCACACGTACTCAAAGTAGCTAATAAATACGACCTTGTCTTTGAAGTTGAGACATTGTTTAGTCTCCACTATCATATGTCGATTTGATCACTAGACTTAACAAGACTATACGCACGTTACCAACAGGATGCCAAACTATTGCATCATTACTATCTGTCTTATAGGAAAGGATTTTTCATCAATTCTGTTCTTATTGTTGTGAGATATTTATTTGATAAGATACAGAGTTTTTTCAACAGTAACGTGTAATTGAAATTAAAATTGAATGAGGAGATTTTGGACAAAAGCTCATATACGTCAAATTTTGTATTTGGAAACGAATTCATTCATTCATTCATACTGTTGTGCCCAAGAGCAGATATTTCACTGCAAACCCAGCATTCTCCAGTCTTTTCTATTTTCTCTATCCCCCTTAGTCTCCGCGTATGATCATATCGTCGTTGTTCCTGCAATAACTCCTATGTGACATATTTATTGATTTTAAGAATTATGCCGTAGGCCTAATTATAAATAACTTAAATAGTGACACAGCAAATAATAAAATCTTCTATATGTAATTATATTTCTTTCTTTCGAAAAAGTAAGAATTCATAATCTTCTATGTACCACAGCCATAAAATGATTAAATGAACGGAGTTACGCAATAATAGACCAACCGACAATTTGAAAAAAAAATATATTAGATATTTGCACAGATCTGTTTATGGCAGGCTAATTTAACTCGGAAAAAATCAAGAATGCAATATCTGAATTTTGCTGCTTATAAGCAAAATTACGTTCATTGCATAAGATTAATTAATTAATTTTGCTTTGAAATATTAATTCAACTGCTGGTCTCAAAAATCGGTTAGCATTTTTTGTTATTATTTGTGCTATTTTTATTTGTAATAGTATGAATGTTATAACTTATAATACTTCTTGCATAAAATGTTTTGTAAAAGACAGATTTATTTCAATGGGCAATATCTCGAAACAGGTTTTTGGCGCTTGGTTTCTTATTGCGTAATTCCGTCCAAATGTGTTTTTTTTTTCCTACCGAAAAATTTTATATTTTGCACATAGGAGTTTAATTTTATTTTAGTTGGTTATTTAACGACGCTGTATCAACTACGAAGTTATTTAGCGTCGGTGAGAATAGTGATAGCGAGATGGTATTTGGCGAGATGATGCCGAGAATTCGCCATAGATTACCTGGCATTCACCTTACCTCTGAAAAAACCCAACCAGATAATCAGCCCAAGCGAGGATCGAACCCGTGCCCGAGCGCAACTTCAGATAGGCAGGTAAACGCCTTAACCGACTGAGCCACGCCGGTGGCCACATAGGAGTTACTGCAGGTACAACGAAGATATATCTCAATGTCGTCTATTATTTGATACCTTCTTCTGCTTATTCTACCGTACACAGTGCAAATAATTTAAATTTTAAATATTAGTGCAATTGTTAAAGTCGTCCATGTTTTGTTCTGCCCTGTTTTACGAAACAAGAGTCGCGCGAGTCGTCAGTCAAGTACTTCGCATGCTAGACGCTCGCATATCGTCGACTTGAAATCTCCAGTACTACTTAATCTTGTAGACCAGCCGTGGCGAAAATGTGACTCGCGAGCACATTGTGGCTCGCAGTGACAGCTATGCATTTCTCTTGCTTCCTATCTCCCCCGAGCCCCACCCTCTCACTCACTGGAGTCAAACTCCGTTCCATTTGTATTTGTCTCTGACCTGCGAGTGGCGTATCGTCGCAATGCCTCTGTCGAAACCATGATTCTCTACAAAAACGAAAGTTTCAAGTAGGATGGGACAACGCATTTTTTTGCTGCCAATAAGATGAGAATATTAAATGTATGATTTGTTCACAAGTATTGCGAGGAAAACGGTTGTATAACATAAAACGGCATTATACTGCATGTCACTCATTAAACATTAAAAGATTGAGTGTTATTATTATTATTATTATTATTATCATTATTATCATTATCATTATTATTATTATTATTATTACCATCATCATCATCATCATCTCTGTACGTCGATCCTTTTTCAGCAGATGTACGAATAATGCGGTTAGATCTTCAATTTCAACTCCCAGATTTACAATGTGATGTTAAATGAAAGCTAGATGGAAGGACTTGACAAATGTTGAACTTTTAAAATCTTTGCCAAAGAATAAATATCCGAAGCTTCGTTCTTTCGCTTGCTCTGTTGAAGCCATGTTCGCTACAACTTACGTTTGTGGAAAATTATTTCCAACAATTAAAATTATAAAAACTAAATTTAGATCACGACTGACAGACAAATACCTTCGTGATCAACTACGACTGGCAGTAAGTGACATAAATCCTGATTTTGATATTCTGTTGCAGAGACATTCTGAAGTCAGTTAATTTTAGGTTGTGATAATGTGTTCTATGTTTTCTTATTCATTTCTTTCTTCGTTACACGTACTAAACATTAGTCTGTAACCTTATACTGTATAAAATTTTATTTAAGTGCTTGACGTAGGCTAAAAGGAAAATGAAAATCTGTTAATAAGTCAGACAGTTGCTTCCCTTCCCCTTCGGGTGTCCGCCTCCCTCTATAGTGCTATGCACGTTGCAGGTCACACAGTGGCTCGGCGCACGATCACGTTTTCGCCACGGCTGTTGTAGACTAGTGGGAGAAAGTACGGTACCTAGTTATTAAAAACCTAACATCGAGTTATTGAAGACACAGTTGCAGAGAAATATTCCAAATGATAGTTCTAGAAGAAGGAATTTTAGGGCAAGGGCTAGGTCTCATTAGTTGAAGAAAGAATTTTAGGGCAAGGGCCGGGTCTCATTGATCTCACTTAGCCCAACTTTCTACTCGTAGGCCTACTTCCCGGTTCGCTCGTCATACAACATTTAAACAGGCACTAAATATCGGCAACTGCATTTGCGTTAACCGCGTTAGGCCGGTTCCGGGTCGCTGACACAAGGCTCAATATTGAGCTGTTCTGACGCGTTGCAATTGTACGACTCCTAGCACCCAGTACCCGGTAGTGGGTTTACTCTGTGGTACGCTTTGCCTCATTTCCTCTTGCTGCCACACCTTCTACGTAACTTCTACTTGAACTGTGGAAACAGCATAAAGCAATATCATCTTATGTATATAGTGTAACTGTCATATTAACCAAGAACTGTCTCATATGAATATAGAATATTCTGGTATTGTACAGGGACATCATTTTATTTTTACTTCAATTTTTATTGTACCTGAGTTTTTGACTGAACTTCACTCCCACCCCTTCTACTAAGGAAGTTCCAACTCCACACACAACCAAGACCGCAGATAGTAAGCAGTACTGAGTTACTGAGTATAGTACGTTCCAGAAATATGTTCGCGTTTTCCAGTGACGAAAGAGCCTTCAATATTGAATCATATTTTCGCACAGGTACTGTCCGTTTGCCTACGACGCATCCCGATTTCCCCCACCTGCTTCTGCACGCCCCTCTGTAATAGCTGGGCTGTCTTAGTTCTTTTCTGAAAACATTAATTTCTCTTAGGAATTGGAAGTTTACGTAATATTATACAGCTGTTTAATTTAACTTAAATAAAAGGGCCTCGTTAAGTAATTAACTGTCACGTGATTTCCTCCCTTTCTACAATCCTGCGGCATAACCACTTGGACGGACAGTAGATAGCATGTCTGAGTAATTTTATATTTTCGGGTCGGGCAGAAGTGAAGATTGAATTTACAGTAGGTAGAGTAGGTACAGAATTATTTCAACATGAGTTACTAGTACGAAGGACGAAACTGGTAATTGGAATTAGATGCAATAGTCTATAGTGCGATAATATGCACAAAAGAACTGAAGCCTGTATCGAAATGAACGGCCACCATTTTCAAAATTGTGTTTAAATATTCATATTATGATTATTTTTCAATTTAACTTTTTTCTCTATATTGTACGCTAATGTGCTGTAGACAGTATACACCGCATAATGAATACGTTCGCATGCATAACTCACATCGTGAGTAAAAACATTTATTCTTAATACAGTACTGTACTTTGATTAAAGAAAAACCTAATGAAAATTATCAAACTCAAAATCGCGATATTTCCTAGTTTACGTAAATGGACGAACTACTTTTCTTCCTTCCTATACCTAGTAGAGTGATTTGTGTTTTACGCCAGTATCATCGAACTCCAGTCTTGGAGGGGGGAGCAAGCGGTGTTTCTGGTTCTCTAAAGGTATAGACAGGTTAATATTAAAACTGTTAGTAAAAATAAAATGATGTCCCTGTACTTACTTACAAATGGCTTTTAAGGAACCCGCAGGTTTATTGCCGCCCTCATATAAGCCCGCCATCGGTCCCTATTCTGTGCAAATTCTCAAACATGCTATCTACTGTCCGTCAAAGTGGTTTTGTCGCATGGTCGTAGAAAGGGGGGAAATCACGTGACAGGTAGGGCCTAATTACTTAACGGGACCCTTTTATTTAAGTTATTTTAAACAGTTATATAAGAGCCTATTACGTAGACGTTTAATTCCTAACAGAAATTAATGTTTTCAGAAAAGAGCTAAGACAGCCCAACTACTAGTCTTTACAGAGGAGCGAGCAGAGGCAGGTGGGGGAAACCGGGTTGCGACATAGGCAAACGGACGACAGTACCTGTACGAAAATATAATTCAATATTGAAAGGTCTTTCATCAGTGGAAAACGGGAACATATTTCTAGAACGTACTATACTCAGTAACTCAGTACTGTTTACTATGACCGTAAGGCGACTTTGACTGCATACGCGACCTTGATTCTGTGTGGGGGACATTTGGAAGTTTACTAGTAGAGGGGGTGGGAGTGAAGTACATTAAAAAACTCAGGTACGATAAAAATTGAAGTAAAAATAAAACGATGTTCCTGTACTTGGGGTGTACTGTAAGTAGTAGGCTAACATGAGCTGCTGCCAGAAAGTCAAAAGGACGACAGCAATGGCAAAGAAAGCTTCTAATAGAAAAACTCACTCCCAAAAATGTGAGAACTTGTGCTCGGGAGTGTTCTTGGAAAAATAGAAGTAAAAGTAAGTTTCACAAAAATTACTTTTACACTTCCTTTTTAAACCCTGAATCATCCATTAAATTGTAAGGAAGGATAATTCCATACTCACAAGATCTAACATTGTAACTCACTTTCTTACATTTTTCAGGAGATGAAAATGAAGTTTTAAAATGAACGTGTGAATTAGTGTATACAGATATGTAGAGTAACAATAAGATTTTACATACAATTGGGGAGGTTTAGAGTTACAATGATAGTACTGGAAGAAAAAGAAACAAATTAAGACCATATTAACTAGGACATCTCAAAACCATAAAAAATTGAGTTACAATGTAAGTACTTGGGAGGGTCGAATTATTAATAAAGGAAGAATTGTATACTATTGGGCTGAAATTAGAGCTATACATAAATCTAAGCCTATATTCGGTATTACATTTTAGATTAGATTAGTGGAAGAGAAATAAATTGTGTATCTTCTAGTAGAATAGGTATAATAATTTGATGAGTAGGCCTACTTAGTTTTATGTTTGTGGTAACATAGTAATAATATATTCGTAATTGTTTTTGATGTCTGAAAGTTTGAATTCTTTATATTATACGAGATTTGTTGGATAATATGTTCGTAAATGTTTATTTAACAAATTTTAATTATTTTCGTAATACGTTGATTCAAACGGAACAGAATTTATTTTGTTATATCTCCCCAATCTATTATTATATATTGAATTAGCAACTAAACTAAGGCTAAGTAAATAAACCGCATTAAATTACATGTAAGAAGGAATCGTATTTGGTAAAATGTATATATCCATTTTCTTAATTTAGAGCAAAGATTATCCATATTTATGTTTTTCCCAATATAAGTTATGGTTAGTTAATTGAGACATATGATTCAACTTGTGAAAGCGTTCTACCGTAACCTCTTTGATTCATTTCATCGGCTGACGAAGAAATCTTTTCCATCTCCGTCCTTCAGTGTAAATATTGACATCGGTTTCTTTCGCGATTCTTGTAGCACATCTTGACAGACGTATCATTTCATGTATCCGATAACATGGCGTACAAAAATGGAGTCGTGACCAGCTGGAATGTTGCACTTGATGAGGAGGCACAACGGCCGACGGTCCTTGTCTGCAAGTGACGTCGTGCTATTGAGACGCCGTCTTGCGTCACTCGTATTTCGGGGGGCATGTTCGTGAAAGGTAAGAACCATTAGGAGGCAGACCCCGGGGATTGCGGATTAACCGGAGTGGAAACCCTCGAGGGCCGACTGAAGCCGCGAACCTTCTGTTTGAGAAGTTGAACTGTTTACACCGACAGTAATTAACGATTTTACATCAACGGGGAAAGCAGAAAATCGGACTTTGAGTACACAGCGGTTGAGGCGAAGTTTCAACGCTGTTTGAAATTCACTATAGTGGGTTTATATCTCACCTGAGTCACAGTATAGATTTATTCGTGGTTATTGTTGGTCGTTGTCTGTCGTTAAAATACAACATCACGAAGTATGCAGAGCAGCTATTTGTGTACTGTTGACCATGCCGAATAACCATGAAGAAGTGTGGCATTGATTAACATAATATAATATTCAGAGGCATAGTGAGGACCGATAAGCTAATACAATAACATTAGGAGTAATCAGGATCCGTCTGTGCTTATCTGTTTAACAAATATTGGTTGTTATAATACTTGTCACATTAGTTTATTCAGTTTTTAACGTGT
This sequence comes from Periplaneta americana, assembly GCF_040183065.1. Lineage (NCBI taxonomy): Eukaryota > Metazoa > Arthropoda > Insecta > Blattodea > Blattidae > Periplaneta > Periplaneta americana. The sequence goes on along the minus strand of NC_091119.1, from coordinate 168,229,681 downwards.
TCGACTTGAATAAGCCATCTTCAGAAAAGTTATATGCCTAATTACATGAATGAAATTGGTACATGTGTATATGGTACAAAATAGATGAATCAGTTGAAATTATAACTCTCTATGGTGATAATATTGAACATAAATTGATTAAAATATTAAAACAAGGGCTATATGAGCCATGGTCAAAGGTTATTAAAATACAAAAATATTAAAACTTGTGCAATATTGTTACAATTACTACTGGGTGTTCATTTCAAAGTGTGTCATGACGTCACTGTTGTTGGGTCACCGATTTGAAGAGACTTTCAGCTGATATGTTAGAGAAGTTGCCTATTATTTAAGGCGTTCTTCAATCTGAACTTGAGAACGTGTACGGTATAACTTGAACGTCGTACAACAGATGGCGGTCTGTACGGTCTGTGTGCTACCATAACCTCTTTCGAACTTTGTTTTGCGCCGGCAAGTCGAACGCAGGGTATTTGTTATCATCGGTTGCGTACGGTAACATTCCACAACACAAATCAAATGCTCCGTGTTCATGTTGACCGTCGAAGTTAATGTCAACAAATACGTAAGTGATCGTCTTAACCCTCTCCCCATATCCCGACAGTACGTATTTCCAAACAGTTCACATTCCTGCCACTACCGGCGTTACCGTACATATCGGCACGTACTCTTCAGAATGAACGCCGTACTTGCTAGCCAACTTCTCTGCCTCTTAGATTATACACCTGAGCTGCGGAAGTGTAGGAAGATTGAATTCTCTAGGCTCATCAGCTAGCCACATGACGGCATACAGCGAGCTAAGACACATTTTGAACTGAACACCCAGTATATGTTGGACCATCTGTGGTAGTGTCCAATGCTGACTAGAATGAAGGTGATTCAATATCGTATGTACTGTGATGGCATCTCTGTAGTCGCAGACAACTATTCTTGTATTTTAATAACCTTTAACCATGGCTCATATAGCCCTTGTTTTAATATTTTAATCAATTTATGTTCAATATTTATCACCATAGAGACTTATAATTTCAACTGATTAATCTATTTTGTGCCATATACACATGTACCAATTTCATTCATGTAATTAAGCATATAACTTTTCTGAAGATAGCTTATTCAATTCGAACACGTTAAAAACTGAATAAACTAATGTGACAAGTATTGTAACAACCAATATTTCTTAAACAGATAAGCAGAGACGAATCCTAAGTACTCCTAATGTTATAATATACAATTTTTTCTTAAACGAAGTACTCAAGGATGGTGATTTGAATAACGGATATAGTTTAAGAAAAGTTGAGTAACCTTTGATTTCTGCAGAATTTATATCATTATAATATGTCAACCGCTGATCTAATGTAATGCCTAAATATGTAGTTGTTGATTTCCTGAGTATGATTTCATTTTATAATTTAAGGGGAAAGTTCCTGTGGACGCCTCTTTGTGAATATGATCGTGGCACTTTTACGTGCATTGATATTGAGGCCTGTCCTCCACAACTGTCGCTATGCATTTTTCAATTATATTTGAAGTAATTAGTTCCATTGTATATATTTTAATCTTAAACGTTGGACGCTAAAAGAGGATATGCGAAAAAATGGTTAAATATTTGAAAATAACTCGCAAACTTCGCATGTCCTGATGTGGAATGAATGCTAACATGACTAAGTTTTAATTGTTTCCACTTCTACCTACCATAAATCGTAAGAAAGAACGGTCAAATACTGCGAAAGGTGGGATGTTTTCAGACCAACACTATATTCTCTAACAATGCATCTCTTTTGTCGTATAGTCATCACGATGAAGGGCAATCAAAAGATGTCACAGGACAAATACAAGATAAGGGATAAACACCAAGACCCGTGGAATAATGATAAATGCAATCGGGATACTTCAGCAATCAATGTACGCAAGCATTGACTATAGCTTTTATACATTCGGTACTGGACACACACTGCGGACATAAACAAAGGTAGTACAGTCTGATTATGATTGAAAATGAAATACAAGAATGCATACTTAAAACATGCAAGGCTCCATTTTCTTCGGTTTCGTTGCCGGCATTACAATGAACAACAAAATACATCCGAAGATTTGCGAACTAAAACGACCGTTGGTGAATGCAAATCATGCGACTGGTGTTTCGACATTGCACTTGTACACGTTACCAAATACAGTAGAGCGTCTCGTTTAGGCACAGTGAAAACGCAAAGAAGATGCAGGTAATGTGTGGGGTAGGACGAGCCGTACGATAAACACGAGGGATGTACAAGATTTTAGTTACAACATTTATGGCGGAGCATTAATTGAAATTATATCTTCCAAAAACACACAAAACAAAAGAACACAAATTGCATAACTTTATTATACACACATTTTAAGAAACAAGCAAGTGTAATGTTGAAATAATTCAATATAACAAATAAAATTTTGCTACTTATATGATGTTGCTTTCAAGCAGCATTTTTTACGGTAATAAATTTCGTTCTCTGTATGACTAACATAATATCACCGTCTTCTGTGGCCGAATTAACAAAACTACAGTATATTGGTCTGAAGTGACAACACTATTTCCTAAACATAATAATTATCTCTTCTCAAAGTTCAATTTATTCAGGTACAGTACAGAAGACAGTGACATTATGTTAGTCATAAAAAGAATGAAGTTCATTACCGTAAAAATGCTGCTTGAAAACAACATTATGTAGACTAAATAGTCCACACCTGGAGTAACAGCGCGTCTGGCCGCGAAACCAGGTGGACCGGGTTCGATTCCCGGTCGGGGCAAGTTACCTGGTTGAGGTTTTTTTCCGGGGTTTTCCCTCAACCTAATATGAGCAAACGCTGGGTAACTATCGGTGCTGGACTCCGGACTCATTTCATCGGCATTATCACCATCTCATTCAGACACTAAATAACCTAAGATGTTGATAAAGCATCTTAAAATAACTTACTAAAATAAAAAATAGACTAAATAGAAAAATTTGATTTGTTATATTGAATTTAATTAATTAATTTATTTAACTAGCTAGCTAGTGAGTACAAATTAAAATTATAGAACAAAAAATGTTTCTAGCCACTACCGTAAGAGCCAGGCTCGTGTACGGTGTGGTCTTAGCCAATATTATAACATAAAATTTACAAGCACAGTTTACTAAATACAGTAAGAAACTTAATTCAAACCAATAAATAACACATAAGAGCAGAAAAAAGAAGAAGAAGAAAGAGAAAAAGAGAGGAAAAACACATTTAATATAGATTGACAATTAGACAGAAGCCAGTGATATTCAATAAAAACATGAATATAGTCGACAGAAATAATTATTTCAACATTACAATTTCTTGTTTGTTAAAATGTGTATATGATAATGTTATGCAATTTGTTTTTTTTTATTTTGTGTGTTTTTGCAAAATATGTCAATTTTATTAATGTTAATTAATATAATTAATTGTAACTAAAACCTTGTGCATCCCTCGTGTTTATCGTATAGCTCGATCTTCCCCATTTGTTACCTGCACGTTTACGTTTTCACTGTGCCTAAACGAGACGCTCTACTGTACATGTAAACACTGTGACAAACAACCTCGACACTAACGTTAGACAACTGTTCACTATAACTGCACACAGTACTCTGCTGGCTTAGGTTCGGTTCCTACAGCGCGCAACGGGATGGCTGACAGGTCATTTTGCGTTCTTAACAAAATGTACCTACGAGAGTTACGTCACATGTCTAATCTCCGTTGTGCATCAACCTATTGCCGCCGTAAAGGTATCCCAAACCCGCCGTCTAATGATAATTATCTCCCCACGCAGGGAATCGAACTGTGGACTACTTATTTGAAAGACGCGCACACTATCAATTACGACACATTGCAGAAATCATTATATTATGCTGCATATACTTGTACAGGGACATCATTTTATTTTTAATTCAATTTTTATTGTACCTGAGTTCTTGAATGTACTTCACTCCCACCCCCTCTACTAGTAAACTTCCCACTGTTCTCCTCACTGAACCAAGCGTATACAGTCAAAATCGCCTTAAGGTCGTAGTAAACACAAACAGTATTGAGTTAGTGAGTATAGTACGTTCCAGAAATATGTTCGCGTTTTGAATCATATTTTCGCACAGGGACTGTCGTCCGTTTGCCTACGTCGCATCCCGATTTCCCTCACTCTCAACTGTTTAAAATAATTTAAAAAAAAAAGTAATTAACAGTCACGTGATTTCCCCCCTTTCTACGATCCTGCAACATAACCACTTGGACGGACAGTAGATAGCATGTCTGAGTAATTTTATCTTTGCGAGTCGGGCAGAGGTGAAGATTGAATTTACAGTAGGTAAGGTTCTCTTTTATATAATAGTTATAGAATTATTTCAACATGAGTTACTGGTAACTGGAATTAGATGCAGTAGTCTATAGTGCGATAATATGCACACAAGGACTGAACTCTGTATCTAAATGAACGGCCACCATTTTCAAAAATGTGTTTAAATATCCATATTATGATTATTTTTCACTTCAACATCATTCTCTATATTATACGCTAAGGTGTGTAGACAGTATAATATACACCACATGGATTACTCAGTTCGTGAGTAAAAACACTTACTGTTAATACTGTACTGTATTTTGATTAAACAAAAGCTAATGAAAATTATCAAACTCAAAATTACGATATCTTCTAGTTTACATAAATGGATGAACTACTTTTCTTCCTTCCTATACCTAGTAAAGTGATTTGTTTGCATTTTACGCCAGTATCATCGAACTTCAATCGTGGAAGGGGGTAGCAAACGGTGTTTCCGGTTCTGAACCATTAATCTAAAGGTATAGCCAGGTTAATATTAAAAATGCTAGTAAAAATAAAATGATGTCCCTGTATAAATTATATTTTTGAAAACCTGAATAGATGAATAGAAAATTGTAGAAGACTTGGTTGTCCTCTGGTATACAGTATTCGCATTGGAAGCAATGTTCATAAGTGATTACGTCTTGGTACTTGTCATTATCGGCTAAATTTAATACTTCTCCGCCATTGTTGACATCCTAAGCCTCCGGGACTGACGTCAGTCTGCAAGCGGCCGATACTGAATTGGAAATCCGACGAATTAGCATGGAAATGCCCATCGAGTGACCTGCACACACCCATCCCGCGCTTGAATTAAACTGAGGACCGTCGATTTATATGACTGAAATTCTTACGAAAGACATTTGTCATTGTTAATTTTGTCATTTATTTACAATATAATACTCACTTGAAAGCACAGATGGAACTCCGAACATAAAAATCGCCTGTGCGAAAATCCAGAAGTGTAGGCTACAACATTTTAATTTGAATTCTCATTCAGGTAGAGTGACATGTTGTCTGTTCACATTATATCATATACTTTTAAATCTGTGCATTTCGAAGAGCCTTATTGCGAATTTATGTATTCACAGAATATGCAGGCTGGAAGACATTGAATGACAATAACGTCACACACACTACATTATTAAGACTAGTACATTTTTATTACATCATACTATTTTGACCAATAAAACGGTACGAAACGACACGTTTCAACCAATCATGGCTGCTTATCCTACAATTTTTATTACTTCCCTAGAATTTGTTTTTTATCACCTCCCTAGCATTTGTTTTATCACCTCCCTAGCATTTATTTCCTGAAAGTTAGAATTTATAAAACAGTTATATTACCGGTTGTTCTGTATGCTTGTGAAACTTGGACTCTCACTTTGAGCGAGGAATATAGGTTAAGAGTGTTTAAGAATAAGGTGCTTAGGAAAATATTTGGGGCTAAGAGGGATGAAGTTACAGGAGAATGGAGAAAGTTACATAACACAGAACTGCACGCATTGTATTCTTCACCTGACATAATTAGGAACATTAAATCCAGATGTTTGAGATGGGCAGGGCGTGTAGCACATATGGGCGAATCTAGAAATGCATATAGAGTGTTAGTTGGAAGACCGGAGGGAAAAAGACCTTTGGGGAGGCCGAGACGTAGATGGAAGGATAATATTAAAATGGATTTGAGAGAGGTGGGATATGATGATAGACTGGATTAATGTTGCTCAGGATAGGGACCAATGGCGGGCTTATGTGAGGGCGGCATTGAACCCCCGGGTTCCTTAGGAGACAGTAAGTAAGTAAGTAAGTAAATAAATAAGTAAGTATTAGGATGAGTACTTCATTTCTTCTATTCTTTATATACTTTCCTCTAATCATTCGTTAGTAGTCAATTAAATCCCATTCGAGTTTTCATTTCCTCTAGTTAATTAAAACCTCTAGTGAGATTACCGTAGATAAAATAAACATATTTAGTTACCGTTTGCGTTATTTACTTTTATTTAGTGAAAATATATTTTATTTACTTATTTAGTTTCATTTAGTGAAAAATCGATTTTGTTTATAAACTGAATTGCAATACCGCAGTAAATTCATTAGCGATTCCAACGCATACAAATATCCCTTCTCCACAACATTGAGGGGAGGGGGGGATTATATAAATAAACACCGCCTGCTAATATGCTCTGCTCTGCGAAACGCTCTATGCCCCGCGGTACTCAGGCCTTAGGGTAAAGTCTGAGAGCTGCGGGGCATTTTGTGGAGAACGGGTATTTTACAAACGATGACTCCAGCGTTTTTGTCCTCAGTGAAACGTCGACACCACTACCTACCTAACATGTTTATACTCGTAAATTACTTAATATAAAAAACATCAAATGATGTCATTCATTTACATATATTTGGAACAAAATATTTCTCTTAAATTGGATTTAGTGAATAGAAGAAAAGGTCCTGTGTTATAGCGAGATAAAGGCAAAAGTTTTTAGAATTTGCTATACTTTATGAGAAGTTAAAGTTACATTCAGACAAATTGCACGAATGTACAAGAATATATTATCCATTTTCGATTAAATCTTTAAAAATTTTATCCTCGTTTGAATGGGATGAATACTGATTTTCATATAGCAGTATGTCCTGCGAAAAAGCTAACAGTGACATTAAAATAAGCTAAAATAAAATTAATCATACATCTTGATTACACAACTTTTAACACTGTATCACTTCGGAATATGTATGATAAGACTTTCTTGTTAAATTTTAACGTACCTTCTTAACATGTTTCGAGTCCACACCTGTGGAGTAACGGTCAGCGCGTCTGTTTGCGAAACCAGGTGGCCCGGGTTCGAATCCCGGTTGGGGCAAGTTACCTGGTTGAGGTTTTTTCCGGGGTTTTCCCTCAACCCAATACGAGCAAATGCTGGGTAACTTTCGGTGCTGGACCCCGGACTCATTTTACCGGCATTATCACCTCCATATCATTCAGACGCTAAATAACCTAGATGTTGATACAGCGTCGTAAAATAACCCAATAAAAAAATAAAAAAAAAAACATGTTTCGACCTATTTTGGGTCATCTTCAGAACTGTTCGTTGTTGGTTTTGGCGCCTCTTGTTTCATGTTAAGGTGTGTTCGTAGTGTAGAGTCAAAGAGTGTATATGTTTTAAAATTGAGTCGTGTGTTGAGAATATCGTTGGGTTGTGTTTTCGTGTGTCTGTATATTTCATATTGTTCTAGTGTGTTGAGTTTTCGGCTTTTTGGTTGGATGTGCAGTATTTCCATGTCTGTGTTGATGTCTCTGTAGGTGTGGTTGGCATTTGTGATGTGTTCTGCATATGTGGAGGTATTTTGTAATTTTGTTATTGCTGTGATGTGTTCTTTGTAACGTGTTTGAAATGATCTGTCTGTCTGTCTGTCCTATGTAGAAGTTGTTGCAGGTGTTATATTTGAGTTTGTATACGCCTGTGTGGTTGTATTTGTTTGTGTGTTGAGATGTTTTTTTTAGTGTTATTTGTTCTGTATGCGATGTTGTAATTTAATTTCTTGAATGAGGTTGCAATTTTGTGTGTGTTTTTGTTTTTGTATGTTAGTTTGATGTATTTTTTGTGTTCTTGTGTTTGTGTTGTATTCTTCTGTTTTTTGTGGTTTTGTTTTGTCTTACGTATTATGTTGTCTTTTTTGTTGGGGTTGTATTTACTTCATATTCATAACTAGTAAGATTCTCTAGCAATGTTACGACTTAAGCCCGGAATTTAATTAACAGAGACAGGACTTATATTTCTTCAGTAAGAATAGAATACGTCTCATCTAGTTAGTAACACGTCTCTTCATTTAGGGAAGAAAGATGCAAAAAACTTTAATGCAATAGTTTATCATATTATTCTATGTATTTTTTTTACAGAACAATCAAATTATTTATTTTCCATGAAATGGATTAATTTCTTGGAAATGTCTCTAATGCTTGAAATTGTCGTTTCGATGTTTGATGACAGTTGTTCGGCTATATGAAACGATTCATTCATTCATTCATTCATTCATAGTGTTCTGCCCAAGGGCAGGTCTTTCACTGCAAACGCAGCATTCTCCAGTCTCTCCTATTTTCTGCCTTCCTCTTTGTCTCCTCATATGATTCATATATCTTAATGTCATCTATCATCTGATATCTTCTTCTGTCCCGAACTCTTCTCCAGTTCACCATTCCTCCTAATGCATCCTCCAGAAGCCAGTGTCTTCTCAACCAGTGACCCAGCCAATTCCTTTTCCTCTTTCTGATCAGTTTCAGCATCATTCTTTCTTCATCCACTCTTTCCAACACAGCTTCGTTTCTTAAGCTGTATGTCCTTTTCACACGCTCCATCCTTCTCCATACCCACATTTCAAATGCTTCTAGTCGCTTCTCTTCACTTAGTCGTAATGTCCATGTTTCTGCCCCATACAATGCTACACTTCATACAAAGCACTTCACTAGTCTCTTCCTTAGTTCTTTTTCCTACTAAAAGCTTCCTTTGCCATTGCTATTCTCCTTTTGACTTCTTGGCAGCAGCTTATAGTACACCCCAAGTATCTGAAGCTGTCCACTTGCTCTACTGCCTCATTTAGAATTCACTAGTTTACCTTCTTTATTTTTTAATAATTGAATGGGTATGTCCATCAAATTGCTTATCAAAATCACAGTGCTATAATTAACAAAATATTATGACATGTACAGTGTTAAACGTTTTCGGCATAAACTGCCATCTTCGGAACGCGTAACAATATAAGAATATGAATACTTCTTGTGGAAACATTATAGCTAAGATAGATGTTGATTACATATTAAAATATTTAAGACTAGATTGTATATGATATGGATATATAAAATGAGTGTTGAACGATAAAATAAAAATTACATGATTCAAATATAATTATATATTGTCTTCCTGCAGAAGTTAGCACACGGTGCGATTGTCAGTCTTGTCTTCTTGTATTGCTACGTGTTCTGAAAATGACAGTTTATGCCGAAGACATTCAACACTGTAAATGTCGTAATAGTTTGCTAATTATAGTATTGTGATTTTCATAAGCAATTTGACGGCCATACCTATTGAATTATTGTGAAAGAACGTATCGGACCCACACATCATGTTCATCAAATTTCTTTATTTTTCTTCCTGTGACCATGGTCTTCGCCTTGTTGCCATTTATCAAGACGAAGACCAAGAAATTATTATGAGTAGGCAGTGTATGCGGGATGATTTAAGGAAAAGTGGAGTTGTTTCGTATCAGAATATATGGCACGTGCCGTGTCGTCCGTCTTTTGTGTACCTGGCTAGTACATCAGCGTACAGAACGAAGGGACCCGTGTCCGTTCATAGTAACATTGCAACGCAATGTGTGCAGTTGTGTTATCCTGCAGGATAGGCGAAGACGATTCAGCTTCGACAACTTACGAGACTACATCGTCGTTTACTTCAACGCTAGTAATTCCATCAATGATGACGAGGTATGTGCTACAGTACGTCATTTTTCTTTTCATTCTGACTGTACGGAGATACAGTAGCATGTTGATGTTGTCTGTTTACGTTTAAAATCTGTTCAGCCAATGATCTGAATGACAAAATTGTAACATATACATAGGTTGGATAAAAAGTAATAACAAAACTCCTGTCACGTGACGATGGTGCGTTCGAGAGCTGCCAGCTGTGTGGACATGAACAAGGACTGTTAGATGAGTTAGTGCAGCCAGCGGCGACAGTACTCCATCAATCTACTGCAGTGTGTAGAACGTTCACTTTCATAGGAATAGTGCGAGCGCCCTAAGACCATCCTTTCAAAACTAGAGCAGCGTTCCTGGATCAAAATTGAAATGGCACGAGGTCATAGTGCACAAGAATGTTTTCAGGGACTGCATGAAGCATGTGGCGATGCAGCGTTGCCATATCGCACAGTTGCATGATGGATTAAAGCGTTGCGGGAAGACCTTGTTGCACCGGTACCAAAGGGAAGGTGACGACTTTCTTGGACAAATCGTCGCTATGGACGAAACCTGGACTTATCGTATGAACCAAACTTGAAACGCCAATCAAATGAATGGAAGCATCCCGGTTCTCCTCGTCCAAAGAAAGTGCGCCCTACACAAAGTGCTGTGAAGGAGATGTTCATTGTGGCGTATGACATTGATGGGGTAATACTGCACCACGCTGTATCTCCAAGACAGATGGAAAACGCGGGCTACTGGAACATCCACCGTACTCAACCGATATGATCCATGCGATTACGATCTTTTCACTAAAGTGAAAGAACCACTGCGAGGGACCCGGTACAATACCAGAGATGAACTTATCCGTGCTTTAGGGCGGTCAATACGGAACATCAACAAAGATGGACGCGCTGATGGTGTACGACGCCTTCCAAACATTTGGCAAAAGGCAATAAATAAGGGGGGCGTCTATATAGAAGGTACGTAAATGTTGTACCCTTGTGAATAAAGCCATGTCAGAAATATCGAACTGTTGCCATTACTTTTTATCCAACCCAAGTAGTAAATGTGCACCTACATTCAACGATAAGTCATCCCGCATCCACTGTCTAATTATGAATATATAATTGGATTACTTAATCTCTGTTTTGAGTTCCTAGAACTCTGCAAAGCAGTGAAGAAGCTATTACATCAATTAGGTATTGTCAATAACTTTGCACGAAAGAGCATTACCTATATTGAACTAAATTCAGGAAAATGTTCGTCTCTCTAAAATATGAAATACGCTACGTTGGCCTCAGTTGTTACATTAGGAGGATATTTTCCATCTCTGTGACAGTTTCTTTTTTTTTCTGTTGTATTATACTCTGTATAAATATTAAATAAAAACTAATTGTCCTAAATACCTCTGAGAGTTACCATTATACACAATTTGATTCTTTTGAAAACTGAATACCTCCGGCAGAGTAGCACAATTACGTTAACTGCGATGTAAAAGGCCTTATTACTGTCTGAAAGCAAAGTTGGAAGTGGATTAATTATACTAAAATTTGTAAACATAATTGCCCTCTCCTGCGAAAATGTTTCCACCTATTACGTATGAAATTATTACCTAGAGAGAGATTTTGTAATTGAAACATAACTATGAAACGCCATAAAATAGCTTTTTTAGTGTAGAATAAAAAGAGCAGAATTACGATAAACAACGAATTTTCGTAACACTTAAGTCATTTTAATTATGCGTACTGACGTAATAGGTCGTCTCACAGGTAATGTCGGTTTTTAAACCAGCAAGATTTCAATGATTTTCTTTAGTGGGCAATGCAATTTAAGGACGTTATGTTTATTATTGCGTACCGTATATTGTGAGCATGTGACATAGAAAATACAAAGAATGTGATAACGTTTGTGATTAGAGCCCTTCTAAACCATTACTGGAAACAAGATTATAAAACTGTTGCCGCGGAATGTGTGAAGTCGAGGGTGAAGGTGTCGTTAGTGATCATGTAGCACGATGGCTCCAGCAATTCAATGATGAAGAAGGAGACATTAAAGATGTACAAAGCCTTGGAAAACGTAAGGCAGGCGTGTTCATTTAGCGAGTTGTGATGCAAACGTGAGTTGCTGTCATTGAGCACTGTAACCTTCCTCAATCCCTTCCACTACCGGCAGGATGACAGACAAAATCTTGATTATCAACTGTTTTGCAAAGTTATCAAGGGTGATATTGATTGTGAGTCTATCATAAACAATATCAGCCTTCGTATTCCTACAGAGAGTTAAAAAAAAAAAAAAAAAAAAAAAAAAAAAAACATACAACAGAAATTCAAAATCTCTTTCTCCAGTCTGTAGATGCATAAAATATGCCAATTTGCATGGGAACAATTTAGATTCTTTTAAAATATAGTTTCGTTTATTAGTATTTACTGTCCTTGTTCTCAATTTTATTTATTTATGTTTTTCTTGACTTAAGGGGACACTCAACTATATTTTGGAACTTTTTTTCTATTTGGCCAATCTTTTTGAAATTTGGAGAAAAAGTTTAATATACACATGGAAAGTAACATGCAAAATCTCAGCTCATTAGATCCAATACGTTTAAAAATAAAAAATATTTCAATTTTTAATCAATCATTAATTGAAGTATCGCTTTTAATTATCATTTTTTATTTTTTGGCTTTGTGCATTTGACTGTGACTTCTCAATGAATAGGGGAAGAAATCTGCTTATTGATTTAATTCTGTCACGTAAATTAGTGTAGAAATTTAATTTTTCATTTCTATGACACTTTTTTCTCCAATTTTTAAGTTGAGTGTCCCCTTTGGATATTATTTTATTTATTCTTGCACCTTTGTATCTTCTGTTTGTGTATTTTGCTGAACTATAATTGAGGGGCTTAGAACAAAAAGCAGGTAAGTGACGGAAACCTTGTTTTGAGGAAATTACAGTTAAAGTTCTACATGCAATGGAATATTATACACTAGTTTGGTGAAATGATGCCCATATAGCAGCACTGCACAGTGTGATCACTTACCTGATTTTATCCCAAAGAAACATCCTTTTGGGCTATCACAACACGCACTTACCTCATTTTTTTAATAATGTCACTTACCTGCTTTTTGTTCTAAGCCCCTCAATTGGCCTCTGGCTGTTGTTCAGCACACAAATATTAATAAATAGATAGATAGATAGATAGATAGATAGATAGATAGATAGATAGATAGATAGATAGATAGATAGATAGATAGATAGATAGATAGATAGATAGATAGATAGATAGATAGATAGATAGATAGATAGATAGATAGATAGATAGATAGATAGATAGATAGATAGATAGATAGATAGATAGATAGATAGATAGATAGATAGATAGATAGATAGATAGATAGATAGATAGATAGATAGATAGATAGATAGATAGATAGATAGATAGATAGATAGATAGATAGATAGATAGATAGATAGATAGATAGATAGATAGATAGATAGATAGATAGATAGATAGATAGAGTCGCATGTCGGACTGCGAAACTGCGGGCCCGGGTTCAAATTCTGGTTACGTGGTTGAGATGTTTTGGGGGTTTTCCTTCGACTCTTTTAATAGCAAATGCTGGATAACTTTTGGCACTGGACCCTAGACTCATTTCACCGGCATTATCACCTGAATTTCATTCAGACGCTAAATAATATGAGATTTTGATACAGTGTAGTAAAATAACTCAATAAAAAACATTTAAAAACACTGAGAGGAGAACCAGTAACTTACTTAATAAATCGGTAAAATTGACAGATTATTGAGCACGACATAAAAAAGTAGAAAAAATACATCGAATAATAAATTAATAAGCGTAAATAGTTATTTATACTAAAAGTGAATAAACTTGATTCCAATTTTCACGAATAGACCTTTGTTTATTTCTGAAAGAATTTAAACTGTTGTGAATTTATATATTTTCCATTGTTTGATTAAAATTAAGTCAAATTTAAACAGTTATTATCCACATATTGAGATTCATCATTAGTGGTACAACACATAATTACCACCTTCTGATCCCTAGGGTTAGATTAGCCAAGTCTAAACAAAGGTTTACATCAATTACATTGTCTGTGTTTAATAAACCTGCTTATAGTGCACATATTGTAAATTTTAATAGATTTAGGTGTGTTATTCGTAACTGGCTACTCAAACACCCTTTTTACGACATAAATTAATTTATGGAAACTAGAGTTGAATAGTAGTTTAGTTTGATTTTTATCTTGCTTTTCTGTGTCTATGTATCTGTGATATCACGACTGTTTTATCAATAAATCAAATAAATCAATAAGATTATCAACGCGTCAACTCTTTATGTCATCTTAGCATTATAAATTGAAGGAAAGAAATTATGAAAGAAATTCAATTCGGGATCCATAGCAGACAAATTGTCTTCATATGTTCCTATCGATTAGTTACGCCAGGTTTTGGTATTGAGTAAAGAGTAATGGATGACCTTGCAGGTTATTTTTTTTAATTTTTTTTTTTTTTCCATTTAATTTCATTTATTATGTTCCATAGATCTTACATGAGCAATAAAGCTTTAAGATGTGGAACAAGTCAAAATTTTACAATATTACAAATACAGTTTTTACAATTTTTTACAAAATTTTACAATTTTGTAATTTTGTACAATTTTTTTACAATTTTCTGCAATTTTTGTACAATATTCTGGCGAAATGTAGTTATGTTACAAATGTTTCTTTATTTGGTAATATAGTTTCTCTCAATCACAGAACTATCTATCTATCTATCTATCTATCTATCTATCTATCTATCTATCTATCTATCTATCTATCTATCTATCTATCTATCTATCTATCTGTCTGTCTGTCTGTCTGTCTGTCTGTCTGTCTGTCTGTCTGTCTGTCTGTCTGTCTGTCTGTCTGTCTGTCTGTCTGTCTGTCTGTCTATCTATCTATCTATCTATCTATCTATCTATCTATCTATCTATCTATCTATCTATCTATCTATCTATCTATCTATCTATCTATCTATCTATCTATCTATCTATCTATCTATCTATCTATCTATCTATCTATCTACCTACCTCCCTATCTACCTATCTACCTACCTATCTATCTATCTATCTATCTATCTATCTATCTATCTATCTATCTATCTATCTATCTATCTATCTATCTATCTATCTATCTATCTATCTATCTATCTATCTATCTATCTATCTATCTATCTATCTATCTATCTATCTATCTATCTATCTATCTATCTATCTATCTATCTATCTATCTATCTATCTATCTATCTATCTATCTATCTATCTATCTATCTATCTATCTATCTATCTATCTATCTATCTATCTATCTATCTATCTATCTATCTATCTATCTATCTATCTATCTATCTATCTATCTATCTATCTATCTATCTATCTATCTATCTATCTATCTATCTATCTATCTATCTATCTATCTATCTATCTATCTATCTATCTATCTATCTATCTATCTATCTATCTATCTATCTATCTATCTATCTATCTATCTATCTATCTATCTATCTATCTATCTATCTATCTATCTATCTATCTATCTATCTATCTATCTATCTATCTATCTATCTATCTATCTATCTATCTATCTATCTATCTATCTATCTATCTATCTATCTATCTATCTATCTATCTATCTATCTATCTATCTATCTATCTATCTATCTATCTATCTATCTATCTATCTATCTATCTATCTATCTATCTATCTATCTATCTATCTATCTATCTATCTATCTATCTATCTATCTATCTATCTATCTATCTATCTATCTATCTATCTATCTATCTATCTATCTATCTATCTATCTATCTATCTATCTATCTATCTATCTATCTATCTATCTGTTTATTGATTTATTCTGGTGTAGTTAAGGCCATCAGGCCTTCTCTTCCACAACGTGGTTGGAAGAATACTATCGCTTCCCGATCCTCCAGTCTCCCTCACTTGATAGATGTTGGAATAGTCTGCTATCTATTGAAGTATGTGTAACTAGACAATACTATTGCTTTCCGATGCTCCAATCTCCCTAACTGAAGATTTAAGCTCCTTTTTTTTTAAGGGCGGGAGAGAGTCGTCCATGCGAGTGGATGAAAGTTGAGCACTATACGTCACACAACTCTGACAAAATACTGTACTTCAACACCATCAAAGTTACAACATTTTGTCAAACTTAGGTGTGTGTATTCAGTAACAGACGTGGTGTATTCTGTACAAATGCGAATCTATTTGTGTGGAGTTTCAAGCGTACTGTGGGCACGTATCCAGGTCAAGAAGCACTTCAAGATCGGCAGTAGATGCGTTAACAGTTAGTGCCCATCTGGGAGGCAGACAGGCCAGACTGGCGCATCCTCCATGGCGGGCAGAATGGATGGGGACAACATGTGGTCGCTTTGTGCACGAGAACCGTCCGAAGAAGCAGCAAGGAGACAGACGTCTGCATTAAATCTGGCATGAAAATTGCTCCAATTATAATAAAAGCGGGAAAGTCTGTTACTGTACCCTCCTCTCAGTTCTGTGTCTAGCTGATTAGTAATTTATCACATAATTAAAGTCATTGGAATAATATATATGTCCAGAATATTGCTTAGTCTCGGCACGATTTTCTGTAAGTCCAACTTTTATTTTTAAGTTGTCCCACAGTAGACAAGCACATAATGTGGTTTCTGTAATGTAATGTGATCACGACGCCGACTTCCGTCAAAGTCAGTACATGGTAAACTATCAGACTGATAATGGACGAATTTTAATACCGTGAAAGGGTTTCGATTAGTACAAGGTATCGGGCTCATAATGGACAAGTTTCAATACCGTAAGAGGGACTCGAACAGTACGCCATATCAGACTGATAATGGACGAATTTTAATACCGTGAAAGGGTTTCGATTAGTACAAGGTATCGGGCTCATAATGGACAAGTTTCAATACTGTAAGAGGGATTCGAACAGTACGCGATATCAGATTGATAATGGACGAATTTTAATACCGTGAAAGGGTTTCGATTAGTACAAGGTGTCGGGCTCATAATGGACAAGTTTCAATACCGTAAGAGGGATTCGAACAGTAAGCGATATCAGACTGATAATGGACGAATTTTAATACTGTAAGAAGGTTTCGATATGTACAGGATATCAGACTGATAATGGACAAATTTTAATGCCATAAAAAGGTGTGGACTAACCGGTTGAATATCGATTATTCGGTCGGTTGCCTGAACTTGACGGATGTCCTCTAAAGGCTGGTTCACAATAAACCGGAAACGGCAACAATAACGAGAACGGAAATAAAGTTAAAATAAATGTATTTAAATGTGAACGTTCACAATAGTTAATTGTGAATCCTCACATTTAAATACATTTATTTTAACAATATTTCCGTTCTCATTCTCGTGCCGTTTCCGTTCCCGGTTTATTGTGAACCAGCCTTAACCGATCGAATCTAAACCGGTGCACTATTTTGCAGCTCTCTGTTTCGAATAATACAGAATATCAGACTTATAATGAACGAAGTTTTAATAACGTAAGAGAGATTCGAACAGTACAGGATATCAGACTGATAATGAACGAATTTTTAATACCGTAAGAAATATTCGTGTAGTACAGGATATCAGACTAATAATTTTACTTTTTGTGATGTAATATTTTAATTTTATATTTCTTCATTAAACTCGTTTTCTAACAGAGATCCTAAAACCAGTGGCGTCAACAATAAAGAAAATCATTAATTAGTCGAAACATGTCACTTTTCGGATTTACAGCAGTTGTTTAAATCTGCGGAAGTCCCTCCTGTAAATTTTGCGTAGAGTGACTTAATCCCTTTTGCCCGCCCACTAGAGATATGAGATTGATAATAGACGAATTTTTCGTACCGTAAAAGGGATTCGAATCAGAACCGGATATCAAATTGATAATGAACGAATTTTTAATACCGCAAGAGGGATTCGAACTTAAATGACTTTCAGACAACTTTAACAATATGCATGTTTCTTCCTGGATGTATGCATTATTGCCGGCGACAATGGGAGTGACTGAACTGAAATGATTGCAATGAAAATGAAACATGAAATTGTAACGGAGATTTAAGGAAATTCCAATATTTATGTTAAACGTTTACAGAATAATTGAAGTAATGAAACACACCATGTAATTTGTTTTAACACTGTAGTATATTTTGTCTGGTCTTCATATCTACTCGTACATAGGCCTACAACACAATCCACATAGCCTACCCAATATTCGCATAAATATTTTGTGAATGATTGAGGATTTGAGAGGAGAAACAATTAAAAGGAACGAGAAAACGCGTTCTCGCAAAGGATATTAGGACTGAGAGGAATTGTCTGTGTGAGCTCCAAGCCCGTTGGCCACTTGTCCCACTCCGCTTTTCGCCGTTCCAGCTGAAGAAACAGTAGAATAGCAAAATTATTTACGTAACTGCACTAAGGGTTCAGTAACCTAACGCGTCACAGAGGAACATTGGTGATTGTGCATTTCCTTCTTCCCGTTTTCGCTTACAGCCAAATTGTCAATATGACACAACAAACAAATAAGGGCACATTAATTTCTTGGTATTTGCTCTACAATATTACCGAACATTACCTCTGCAACGTCTCCTGTTTTCCTGGAATTTGTATTTCAATATTCATTTACAAAAATGCTACTTTCTCGAAGCTCGTTTACAAAAGGCCAAAATAATATTCGACTTTTATGTACTGATTCATATCTCGGAAGGATCCTATTTAGTCCCTATCTGCCGTATGGAACTTCTTTATTATTTTGCTTAACTTCCCATTTTACCCTACTTACACATGGGAGGAAAATTCATTTGATAACACACTAGACGTCTAAAAAATATGGGACTCCCTGGTCATGGGAGGGCTCGAATCCCGGACCGCTTGGACTGTCTGGAACATACTAAGAATAAATGAACTCTACCTCATTTTGCTGCTAGCAATCTTGTTGCATTGCTGCACAAACTTGACAAAACCGATGTAATAAAGTCAAAAGCAATTACTGCTCTATCTTGGAGTATTTTCTTTATTGTTTGGTTTCAAGCATCTAAAGAGTTGGCTCTGCAGTAAAATTCATTTTTAATTGGAACATTGCAGTATTTTGTCTACTATTAATTGTCTGCAGTAGATTAGTAGGACAAGGTTACTCTTCAGTGTTTTTAGTTATTTTCTCTTGTCTACTGTACAATATATAGGGTGTTTCCGGTCTAGTGTTACAAACTTTCAGGAATGATGGGGAAGAGCACATGTATCAATTTAAGATAAGGAACCCTGGTCCGGAAATGATTGAGCCGAAAGTTATAAGCAAAAATAGTTGTGTGGAAATGAAATAATTTTATTCATCTGTACATCTTATTTATGTGTATTTATCTGTATATCTTACACATACTGTATTCATCTGACGTTGTTTACGTTGTCTACTTACAGTATTCCATTCAGTGCGCTGTCTGAGGTGGGGATAGGAAACTACACTAAAGCAATGCACATAACGTAATGTGTAACGGACATGGTCGGTCCTGATATACACGTCTGTAGACAGCAGCGTATGTGTACAAGTTGCAGTGTCCAGTCGATCACTCCTAGTGAAATGGAGGAGTACACGAGAGCGGAATATGCAGACGTGATTTTCGAATACGGATGAGCCAATGGGAACAGTAGACAAGCTCACAGATTGTATCGGGGCAAGTACCCACGTAGGAGACATCCGGCCCATACCATCTTTCCACGACTGTTCCAAAGGTTAAGGGAAGGAGGGCACGTGGTGCCAAATTACAATTCCATTTCCACACAACTATTTTTGCTTATAACTTTCGACTCGGTCATTTCCGGACAGGATTCCTTATATCAAATGGATACATGTGCCCTTCGCCATCATCCCTGAAAGTTAGTAACACCAGCCCGGAAACTTCCTGTATTTTCCTCTAATCAAACGTATAATCAAAATTTGTTTGAAAAGGCGACTGGATTATCCAATAAATTTGATCCATTCTGAATTGAATGTTTTTAGAATTGACCAAATTTATGAATACTCTTTAATGAAATTCTATCATAAAAATAGAACGAAATTTGTAGCTCAGCCACATGCTCATAATACGAGACGAAATGAAATTCTTAAATTAGTTGAACCTAAATATTTCACATCTGCTGCTTTACTACACAGTACAAATTATGGTCCACGGCTATATAATTCGATAATAAAATTTCATCCAGAATTGACTACTTTAAGCAATGAAATTTTCAGATCCAGAATTAAAAAATTTATATGACAGACTTCCCTGTATATATATTATGTACCATGTATTGTAAAACAAGTTTATTTCTATCCTAAGTATATTTTTCTATTTTATCTTGGTTACTATATCAACATGACCTGCACTAATTATACTACTAATAATAATTTAATATTAATCCATCAATCTAAACATCGTCTCTTTTTTCACTCAGTTATTATTAGTATTATTATTTACTAATTTTATTACAATCTTTATGTGAGCTTTTTTCTTAAGTATTTTGTCTACAAAGTATGTGTATCTATGTAACGGAACTGTCCCCGAACACGAGCTTTGCTCTTTCGGGGTATTTTAATGTAACGTTTTTATGTATATGTTATTATTAAATAAATAAATAAATAAAATAAAAAATAAATTTATGCTCAGGACCGGCAAATGAAGATGTTGCATTCCTTATTTCTTAGGAAACTTTTCAGACCAAAGCTATCATAATTCTAATGCAATCCATGGAGCGAATAGCCTATGAAGGGCCAAGACAAACTAACAGGCTACTGGCCTCAAGTCCATATGCCTCAGCAGAGGTGAACGATCATCCAATGAGAACGGATATAACGTGTAGTCAGCACGATGATCCCTCCAGCAGTTTAGGCTGGGTTTCGGTGTTGAGTGAGCACCGGTCCCATACACTGATCGGTATTTCATAGGAAAATACCTTCACCATGAAAACTCGAACTAGTGCGCATTCCGTAACGTAAGTCCTAGGCATGATGTCTTAGACCACGACGCCACGGCGCGAGAACTATCATAATTCCATTGCTATAAATAGAAACAACACACATGAACGAAGACCTTAACGCAATTTAACAGACATAAATTTCTCTTATTCGCAAATCATAAAGACCACAATGGGAACTGCTATTTACTAAGGTTTTGTACCTATATTGTTTTCACATTTCTTTTGTTTCAGTGCTGTTGTATCGCGCGTAATTTACATTCCTAGGGCAACGTGTGGATGAAATAATAATTTGTGACGAGTTGAGATGAGATATCATCATCACTGTTTCACTTTTTATTCCTCACACGTCAACAATATACACCGGCAATGAATCAACCCTTCCCTCCCAAAAACCCATACTCCACCCGTCACCGGCCACCCTTTGTCTGTGCAATTAACGTATGCGTTACGTGCACAAAGGAATGGATTTGTATGGGATATGTTTTGTTACATAACTACATGGGCCCAACCTTTATATACCTTAGTTGTGTCCGCTTCTGCTCGTGTTATACATAACGAGAGAAACAAAACGCTGGCTATCCAGCGCGAACGTCGGTTTAAATCAGACTTTAACAAGGTTGACTTTTGTCCTGTTGCTCCGTGTTATTTAGAAGGCAGTGGAGTGAAATTTATTTGTAATCCAAGCGTTAATAACAATATAGAAATTTATTTATTCCTCCATCTGCCTCCGAAAATAGGCGTGGTGTGAGAGACGCGTATGACAAATGGTGTAGCTACCAGCCTTGAAAGTTCAGCTACAAGCTTTCAGTTAGGAGTCTGGGTAATTTTTAATACTGTGAGCGCCGTCGACGTAACCTGTCACAGTCATATGGGCATAGAATTGCAAAGTGTTGGTTTAATGAAGTTCAAAACAGACAGGTAGTAGTGGACTGTGCTTTCAATTTATTCAGTAAGTGCTCGAACTCTGTTGCAATATACTGCGTTCTCAGTTTTCGATAATCCGATTTACTGATTGCAACGCGATTGGTTTTTGTGAAATGATTAATAAACCGTAATGAATATTTTAATAATTGTAGAAGTATAATTTTATTTTATATACGCGATTTTTTTGTCCTCAAGGCGGTGAATACAATTACAGCACTAATGATTTGTCAGTATAATTTTCATTTTTCCCCTTATTTGTTTAATTTAATGTATTTTTCTTTTATATTGTTTATTTTTAGTAAAATAACATGTACAAAAATATAATCTTATTCTTCCCCGAAGGAGTAAAAACTCGTGCTCAGGGAGTTATCTAAACACATACTTAACACAAACAAAGATAATTGTTTGACACAAAGTGGGTCAAGAAAAAAAATTATAGGAATAAATTAACTTTAAAAATACAATTTCAATTTTAACAATTTAAATCATAACAACAAATTCCACAATTTGGGACATCTGGCCGAAATCTACGGCTGACCACTAGGATCCAGAATACAAAGCAGAGGTTAAATGAAAAATACAATATGATTGCGGAGAGAATACGGAACAATGATAAATTTAAAAATAAAGTACAATTTGATTTCGGAGAAACATGAGATGAAAATACATTGAAGAGTAATGAAATGAAGTGAAAAAAAAATTACATAGTTTTATACAGGGACATCATTTTATTTTTACTAACATTTTTAATATTAATCTGGCTATACCTTTCTATTAAGGATTGAAACAGGAAACACAGTTTGCTACCCCTTCCACGACTGGAGTTCGATGCTACTGGCGTAAAATACAAATCACTTTACTAGGTATAGGAGGGAAGAAAAGTAGTTCATCCAATTATGTAAACTAGGAAATATCACAATTTTGAGTTTGATAATTTTCATTAGGCTTTTTTTAATCAAAATACAGTACTGTATTACCACTTAGTATTTTTACTCACCAACTGAGCTATCCATTCGGACGTATTAATTATGCAATGTATATTGTACTTTACAGCTCATTAGAGTACAATATAGAGAATGATGTTAAATTGAAAAATAATCATAATATGGATATTTAAACACATTTTTTTAAAATGGTGGCCGTTCATTTCGATACATGCTTCAGTTCTTTTGTGCATATTATCACACTATAGACTACTGTACCTAATTCCAATTACCAGTTTCGTCCTTCGTACGAGTAACTCATGTTGAAATAATTCTGTACCTACTCTATAAAAGAGTACCTTACGTACTGTAAATTCAATTTTCACTTCTGCCTGATCCGAAAAGATAAAATTACTCAGAAATGCTATCTACTGTCCGTTCAAGTTGTTTTGTCGCAGGGTCGTAGAAAGGGGTGTGAATCACGTGACAGTTAATTACTTAACGAGGCCCTTTTATTTAAGTTATTTTAAACACTTTTATAATATTACGTAGACGTCCAATTCCTAACAGAAATTAATATATTCAGAAAAGAGCTAAGACAGCCCAGCTACTATACTTTACATTGGGGGAACAGAAGCAGGTGGGGAAAACCGGGATGCGACAAACGGACGACAGTACCTGTGCGAAAATATGATTCAATATTGAAAGCTCTTTCGTCACTGGAAAACGCGAACATATTTCTGGAACGTACTATACTCCTAACTCAGTACTGCTTACGCGCCCTCGGCTCTGTGTCGTGAACGGTTGGGAGTTTACTAGTAGAAGGGGTGGGAGTGAAGTACATTCCAAAACTCAGGTACAATAAAAATTGAAGTAAAAATAAAATGATGTCCCTGTACAAGTGATTGTGTAAAATAGATAATGAATCTCTCAATACCATTAGACCAATTTTGTTAATGTCCTCATTAGAAAATTTAAGAGAAAGGAGAATGGTTTTGGTTAACTTAAATGAAGTTCCCCTAGCGCCAAAAAGAAGTCCTTTCACTTCCCATGTATTAATATTCATTTTGTATCTCTCACTGAAGTGAGGAATACATGGGTTGTAAATAGACTTCTTTTCATCGTTAACGTTATTGGCTTGTTGATCATCCTTCTCAAAACGGACAGTGGGGTCAAGAATGAGGCTTCTTTGATTCCGGCGATCGATGGCTATAATGTCTGCTCTTCTCGTTGACCCATTCTCAGCCAAGCAGTGCACTTCTTCGTAAACCTCCCACTTTGCCTTCCGAAGAGTGGTTGCGATGGAGCTTCTGACTTTATGGTGGCGATTGTTCCTCAGTAGTTCTCCTTTAAAAATTACATATTACATATTAAATCAATAGATTATATATTCTTTAAAAATTAAATTTCTAACACTATTTTTCAAATTTCTGATACTAAAATTTTCCAATAACATTTTAAATAGGAATACAGCTTAGCATTTAATGCGCGTTATTCATATGCGGTAATTTGTTATTTCCCTCGGTAGTCTATCATTAAAATTCTATATCATAAAATTCAATTTGTAGCTTTATTTTCTTCTTTTCGAGTTGGTCTGGTTCCAAATTATTTTATTTTTTATTATTTATATAATTATTCATATTATTTATGTTGCCATGACCTTAGGTTTCCAAGATATTTTATATTTTTGTATGTTATGGTTATTCTAAAAGAAGCTTTTTTTTTGTTGGAAGGAAATGATTAGTGGAGTAATTTTTGGAGATGTTCGTTGTTGTATATACGGTGTTCAAAAATTTGAATTTCAGCAGTGAACTCAAATGATTTTCAACTTTCTAGTGATTTTCATGGTTGTTGAAATTATATATTTTAATTTCAACAGTAAACTCAAATTATTTCGAATTTTTGTTATAGTACTGTGAAATGCTGTGTTTTTTTATCAACAGTAATCTCACTAGAGGTTTTGATTTATCTAGAGAAAATCAAAACTTGAGTGGGATTTAATTGACTATTACACGATTAGAAGAAAGTATATAAAGATTACAAGAAATAAAGTACTCTAATACAATAAAATATTAATTCACTTACCAAAATTCTATGTCACTAATGTTAGCTTCACCAAAACGTTTGAACGGAGCAGCAATTTTCAGTTTACTGTCTATGCTGTAAACAAATGGTGATCACAAAGCATGTTTTATAGTACCGTAAAGAATTTGCAGTTTGAAATGTTGGCAAACAAAGAAACATATGGTAGGGAGGTGATAAAAACAGAAGGCAGTATATCAAGATTAGAAGAAATACAGTACTATAATACAATAAAATAGATATTAATTGACTTACTAAAATTCTATTTCACTAATGTTACTTTCACCAAAATGTTTGAACAGAGTCGCCATTTTCAGTCGACTATCTATGCGGGAAAACAAAGCATGTTTTATAGTAGCGTAAAAATTTTGCAGTTTGAAATGTTGGCAAACAAAGAAACAAATGCTAGGGTAGTGATAAAATTAAACAAATGCTAGGGAAGCGATAAAATTAAACAAATGGTAGGGAAGCGGTAAAATTGTACGATAAGCAGCCATGATTGGTTGAAAGACGTCCTTTCGTATTGCTTTATTGGTTAAAAGTAGTATAACTTAGTAAAAGTGTAGTAGTCCTGTCAAAACTAAACAGTTTTGAAGAGGTTGATTTAAAGTGGATGGCAGGAAAGTGTGACATTACTGTTTGTTATCTCATAGTGTCAAAAATGACATAAAATTAATTCATTTTGATACACGTTCTCAAGAAAATGAATAGGGACTTCGAATCAGTTGTAGTTTCAAGAAGTAATATTCTTACTTTGCATTTTCACATTTTCTGTAAATCCATAGTCAATATTACAGTGCTTTGCACGTACTAGCTGGCCAGTCGCGAGGCGGATCTGGTTGTGGCAGTCAGAGCTCTTACTCCCGAGCAATCGGAAAAATATCTACGTAACTGAAACCACTAACTTGGTAATGATTCTCAGAATTAAAAATCAGTTGCTGTAATATGTACTTCTCTCGTGGCATATTTATATAACACAAAACCCAAACCACTTCTAACTCGTAAACCCACAATCACCTCCGAACTCGACACAAGCTTCTGTAAGACGGAGGAACGAACAAAAGTAAGCCGAGGTCGCGGAGCTGCAAGTCGCTTTGTCGCGGCGCGTCGACCTGTCGACCGGCCAACTCATACGTGAAAGACACTGTATATGAATAATTGAATATCGGATCACTGGCTTGCTCAACACAAGTTATAAATCGGGGGGTACACCGGAGATCTAACCCTGGTCCACAGGATTATGAGTCCAACGCTCTAGCCGCGACCACCAAGGCGGCTAGCGTAGAATAATTATAGTATATATTTTATGGCATAGAAATTACCTCACATAAACGACAATTTTTTTTTGTGAAATCAGTAGTAACAAAACAACTCCAGGTAATTCCATGGATAATCCTTGACGACTTCTCGCCAATTAACATCTCGCTATCATCAAAGTCTATCGACCCTGGCTGACCTAGTAGCTGATACACCGCCGTTATACAGGGACATCATTTTATTTTTACTTGCATTTTTATTGTACCTGCATTTCTGAATGTACTTCACTAATGTTCTTGCTCCCGTCAGACACACACACTTACGGCCGCTGTTGCATTCGAAGTCTTCAAGCAGTGAAGTAAACACTGCAGTGTATAGTGTGTTTCATAAATATGGTTGCGTTTTCTATAGAAGAAAGAACTTATATTAATAATATCGTACTAAAAATTATATTCAAGAAACGATAAATTCAATTTCAGAGAATATGCTTCAAAATATTTTTAATAATATGCGTAAAGAATTGAAGCCTGCATTGTAATGAACGGCAACCATTTTCAGCAACTTGTTTAAAAATATAGATTAGCTTATTTTGAATTGAGGTGGCTAGAAGCAAAGGAATGCTAGTGACATTTGTAATAACATAAGTTAAGTGCATCCAGTGTAAGCAAAAGTATCTAAAATTTTAAACCCCATTTCCTCAAAAGTAACTTAAATGCACTTACAGCCCTTTACTTATGAGCCCCTCAATTTAAATGCACTCTCTATATTGTATGTTAACATCAATAATTAATATGCTAAATAAAGTAGACATTACATAACGAACATAGCCGCCTGAAAATTTGAGTTTTTGAAAAAAAAATGTTACTATTCTACTGTATTTTGATAAATTCCGTAAAAGTGATCATCAAACTGAAAATCGTAATATCGTATTTGCCTACAACATAAATGGATACACTACTTTTCTCTCCTCCTATACCTAGTAAAATGATTTGTTTACATATTGCACTAGTAACATCAAACTCCTGTAATGGAAGGGGGCAACAGTGTTTCCGAGTATAGCCAGGTTAATGTTAAAAATGTTGGTAAAAATAAAGTGATGTCCCTGTATAACCAATTAAAAGAAATATGTTTCAAAACAACTGCAGCAAAAGATATAAATAAATCATCCATACCTTCCAAATCTAGGAAAAATGAGTTATTTCATAAAAATTTTCAGGTTTATTAAAATGTCAAAAAATTAAATAATAATAATAATAATAATAATAATAATAATAATAATAATAATAATAATAATAATGATAATAATAATAATAATAGTAATAATAATAATAATAGTAATGATTTGTTTATAAAATAATGAGTTATATTCAGGTATAATCCAATTTATAAAAATTTAGAAATGGTCGCCAATTTTCTTCTCTGTTATTAGTAGACCCTCTTCAAAGAAATTGACAGCATTCAGAAGAAAATTCTGCTTAATATTTTCACATTGTTTTAGAAACTTCCACAATGAAGAAAAATTGTGAAGTCCATACCGGTACCCAATCCATTCAGAATTCTGAACCTTTTCAGTGCTTGCAGTGTAGGCTTTCACGGCCGGAGTCTATAGATCTAGATTCATTTTCCGGGCTGAGAGGCCGTGGTCTAGTGGTTGGTTTTATACCAGACGTTTCGTCTGCAACTGCGGCAGACATCTTCAGTGGAGTGGTATCCGAGGTCGCAAGACTCTTCTCGGCGTACCTGAGGCAACTGATCCTGTGGCTGGTTGTGCGGGCGTATTTGTAGTGCGACTAGCGGGCCGAGGCCTGTTTTCAGTGCGTTTGAACAATCTCTGTTAATATGATTGATTGTAATAAACCAGAGGCTACGAGTTCAAGACTCCACTCTATGTTACCCCCTTTCCTGTTTTGTTTTCTGTCTGTCGTTACCTCGTGAAGCCTACTTGGAGTAAGGTGGAGAAGAAAGCTGGGAAGCTTCCCTCCCTCGCTATGGTTCCACCTGCAGCTAGCTAGCTCACTTAACCCCACTATAAGGTTCTTACTCTGAGCTATGGCGCAAGTATCCATTTGATTACACGAGATAACGGATTACCCATACGTTCATAATAACATCAAATAATACCATTTCTCATCTGTAGAGACAAAATCGTCTTTTTATTTTAGGAAGCAGAAAATGTATATTTCACTCAAGAATAGCTTGAATTTCTGCTTATTTATTTCAAGTTTCATAGCAACAATAGTGAAATGACTGAAACAGAATCTTCTATGATAGTGAAATAAATTTTGATGATTTTGGAATAAATCTATACATTTGAGAGTATTATACAATTTTGTGGTTATAAAATGTGTACAAGAATGATAAAACATATAAAATAGTAAAAACACAACATATTACATCAGGTGAGACAAGTTAAAATTAATTAAGAATAAAAAACCAATAAATTGAATATTCAGTTCACGAAGTAGGATGTCGCCGAAGAAAAGGTTAATGACAAATGTGTTACGTAAAATTACATTATGAGTAGATAGCCCATTGAAGTGGGTACGGTTGCCGAAGTATCGAAGAAAGATACTTACTTTAGAAACTAAGTAATGGGTGTCAGAATAAAATTACCATATGTACTCGTAAATGTCAACTTAAAAGGCTTAATGTGGAGTAGAACTTACATGAGCTGCTAAACAATGTTGAGTAGCAACGATTCGCTATAGTCGCAGTTAAACAACTGACTCAGACAAAAGATAGTCTTAAAGATTACGTATAATATATGTGGAGGGGGATTCATGTTATAAAGTACAAATTCTATTTGCTAGTTTATATAATATATAGCAATGCAATTTGATGTATTGTATTAACATTGCATTTTCATGATCTGGTAAAAATTTGAAATTCGTGTGGGTTAATAAATACAAATTCTAGGATTTTCACCGATGCATTGCCTTAATGCAAATTAATTTTATTTCCTAGAATAATCTATCTATAAAGTACGTAAACAAATGCGCACATAAATAAATAAATAAATATAAATAAACAAGCAAACACAAACAAATAAGTAAATAAACAAATAAATAAATATAGGATTTTCACCGATACATTTTCTTAATGCAAATTAATTTTATTTCCTAATATATATATATATATATATATATATATATATATATATATACATACATAAATAAATACACAAAGAAATAAGAAAATAAATAAATAAATTCATAAGTAAGTAAATGAATGAGTGAGTGTGTGTGAGTGAATAAATGAATAAATAGATAAATAAATATATAGACCTAAATAAAGAAATTTTACCGGTACCTATCTTAAACTCTGCAGCAATATCCTTAATAGTTGCGCCATTTTGTAGGCGTTGAATAACTTTTACGTTTTCAAAAAATACTTAGGCGTGAACATTTTTTGACACTGTGCCGTACCGGTATGCGGCGGCTTGGATTCTCGTCACAACAGACCACGTTGTACCGTTTTCTGCTTTCTTTAGACTTTAGACTCAAAACACATTCTACTAAATCGGCGGAGCAGTGTAGAAGAGTGCATTTTTTTCTACATGTTCAGTGTTCCTTCATGCAGAAAAATGCATACTTTAGACAAGACCTTGGTGCAGAGTTTTACATTGGATTACAGAATGTAATGCGAAGTAGAAAAACGCTGAAGATATTATCACTACTCGAACCCAATACCAACATTACGTTGTTATTGCACTCGAGTAACTCCCACAACAAATTAAGCTTTCTTCGTAGCTGCTGTATTATTCATGTTCCCTCCTGGGTTACGCATTTATGAATAGAATTCTGGTTACGACGCCACGTAAATATGCGCCACGAAAAAGAACTGAGATGTGAAACTGAATTAAATATCTTAATGGGGTTATAATGGCGTTATGAATTCACAGAAGCTCTATAGAGACAGTCATTTTTACTTCTCTTCTCTTCAGCTCTGTGGGAATATTTCGCATTAGTGCATTTGCATAGGAGAATCTCTTGGATTTGAGAACATTTAATTTACCGCAGAATATGTCGTGAGTTTTGAAGAAGTTTTCAGTTCGATTAATTAAATTTCTGTGCTCAAATATTAGCAGTGACAAATACTTTCGTGATTTTATTTTTTGAAACAACATTTAAGGTACCTAGTCATGCAACTCAATTGCTTTCCAACCAGCATCAAAGAAAGCGGTTTCTTTGTGTCTTCTTGTTGATTTTGATGGTTTTCGGTTTTACATGACGCCTTACTTTTGAAATAACATTGAATTATCTAGCTATTGTGGATTATGAAGATAACAGTCTGTAAATCATATAAATGTGTATACTAAACAAACTTACTCACTAACTTACTTATGGATAGTTGATTACAGAGTACTTCTTCTTCAACATTTGGTAACGAAATAATTTTCCTTTAACATCTGGTAACACAGTACTATACTCAACCACGAGAAAGTCTCCAGGGAATGAAGGGAAGCGGGGTGATGCTGTGAATGAATGTTGAGGTCATAAGATGTCATAAGGTCACACACGTGGGTACTCGTATCTCTATTGGCTATCTCTCAAAGCACAAACCATAACACTGATATACACATTTTTATACTACCCTAGTTACAAAATTAGATCACTGTTGATCTCCTGGTCTTTTAATCCCTCCATACAGGAAAT
Organism: Periplaneta americana; assembly: GCF_040183065.1. Classification (NCBI taxonomy): domain Eukaryota; kingdom Metazoa; phylum Arthropoda; class Insecta; order Blattodea; family Blattidae; genus Periplaneta; species Periplaneta americana. Next base: position 168,199,005 of record NC_091119.1, on the reverse strand, counting down.
AACATATGCAGGAGAGCGCATGATTTTTAAACTGACGTTATAACTCTAATATTATCTACCTACTTCGCTCCAATAGATGACGCAATAGTAAGCACATTCCTTTCACGGTTTATCTCCTGGTTGGAGAACAGTACGTCTTCTTGAATTTTAGGTATCAGTTTACTTTTTCTTGAACATTTGGTAAAAATATTACTTATCCTTGAACATCTTGTAACAAGATAGCAATCTTGAGCGTTTGGTATTAGATTAGTTAATGTTGAACATTTGGTAACAGATTATTTCTCCTTCAACATCTGATAACACAATACTAATCCTGTTGTTTTTGTTGTTGTTGTTGTTGTTGTTGTCTAATATGCTGCATCTAACACTGTTGGGATCAGATTATTTCTTCTTGAATATTTGGTAACAGATTAGCTTTCTTTCAACAACTGGTAACAAAATACTTCTTGAATGTTTGGTATCAGATTACTTCTTCTTGAACATTTGGTAACAGATTTCTTGAACATCGATAGCAATACTAATCCTTGAATTCTTGGTATCAGATTACTTCTCGTGAACATTTGGTAACTCAGATTACTTCTCCTTGAATATTTGGTAACAGATTAGCTTTCCTTCAACATCTGGTAACACAATACTTCTTGAATGTTTGGTATCAGATTACTTCTTCTTGGACCTTTGGTAACAGATTGCTTGAACATCGTTAGCAATACTAATCCTTGAATTCTTGGTATCAGATTACTTCTCGTGAACATTTGGTAACACAGATTACTTCTCCTTGAACGTTTGGTAACAATTACTTCTCTTTGAACTTTTGGTAACAGATAACTTCTTGTTGAGTATTTTGTATCGGATTACTTGTCCTTGATTATTTGGCAAGGCATTATTTGTCCTTAATCACTTAATAACAGATTGCAGATAACGAATTTATTTTTGTACATTTTATAACGGATTGCTTGCACTTGAATACTTGAATATGAGTATAGTAAAGTATTATTTTTATTTGAACATTTCGTAATTAATACTTTTTCACGAATATGTAGTGATGAATTACTATTTCTTTACTTGATTATTTAACGGCGCTGTATAACCTACTGCGTTATTTAAACAAACAAGTCACTCAACTGAGTGCTCCTAATATAATGGCAGTTGTCATTGGACATATACGTCAAAATATATGCCTAACTTGGAGTCAGGCCACAAAGGGAAACATTGAAGGAGGAAGATTCGATCCGGTGCTGTGCATTGAATTCGGCGTAGCTCAGTGGTCAGAGCGTTTGGTACGTAGAACCAAGGACCCGGGTTCCATCCCCGGTGCCGGAGCGAATTTTTCTCCTCAAATATTAATTGTCGAGGTCTGTGGATATAGAGAGAAAAATTGGATCCGTGTCGGGTAGAGTTCCCGGGTAGCTCAGTTGGTAGAGCGTTGGTACGTTTAACCAAAGGTCCCGGGTTCGATACCCGACCCCGGAACAATTTTTCCCTCGAAATTATTCAAACCAACTTCACAGGGAGTTATACCTGAAAGTTTGATTTGCATAATATACGTCACTGTTTGTTAACAGAAAACCACAATTGAAGTCACACAGAGTTAGTGTGCACTCAATGTTGGTTGCTTGACGGTTGTCAGCCTACTTTGAGGTCTGTGGATATAGAGGGAAAAATTGGATCTGTGTCGGGTAGAGTTCCCGGGTAGCTCAGTTGGTAGAGCGTTTGTACGTTTAACCAAAGATCCCGGGTTCGATACCCGGCCCCGGAACAATTTTTCCCTAGAAATTATTTAGATATTATTCTGTAGCACAAATTAATTAATCTATAATATTATTAATTTAGTATTAATTGTATTTTTATTAAATTGTGTTTATTATTATTGAGTGTAATTAGTTACCACTGCCACCGGGCATATACCCATTTGCAGTGTGAATAAATAAATACATACATACATACATACATACATACATACATACATACATACATACATACATACATACATACATACATACATACATACATACAAAGCACGCCACTCTTGTAAATTCTTTAAGACTGTACATTAGGATGAATAATTAAGCTGTAAAGAATCAAGTTTTTAAAGTCGTATGATTTGTAACAATTTTTGTGATAAGTGAGTAAGAATGATGTAATTTTTATTAAAAATTGAAAAATAGAGTCCCTACAAAGCAATTAACGACACAATTTTAGCTTCAGAACACTAGCCAGTTAAAGAAATGATACTTCTGAATAGTTCATTCTCTATTTGTAATATTTTTTACCCGTAAAAGTACAGAAAAAAGGTATTTTACTAACAATTTCAAATTAATGTAACTTTGAAAATATTGCGATTAGGACAAATGTTTATATTACATTTTTTGCTCAGAATTTCTTCGGAAATAAGCTCCGTATAAGTAACGGTATACTCTCGTGAATCAACCTGTATTTTATTAAACAGACATGTTTATGAAAATATATTATTTTACATTGTGTATATACATAATACAATTCAATTACGCCGCCTCCTGGAAAGGCACGATGCTTATCACGTCGTTCTCCCTCCCCGCTGAATAATCTGGAGGATAGTCTGCAGAAACGTACCTTCAGCGTGACGACGAGGCACATGCGACTTCTCTTGATAGCTCGAGGATCTCCAGAGACAGTTTCGCCTCATTTAAACACATTAAAGTCGCATTTTGTAGTTCCCACGGCCTCGCTCTCTCACGGTATCAACGTCATCCCAGACTTGCAGTAACAGAACTTCTCAACGAGGAGTCAGATGTGTCAACTCACATCGCACGAGTCAGGACTTTAGAACCTTTAATAAAAACAACAACGCGTCTTCACGTTGAACTACAAGCGCCCCGACGACGGTACGCTCCATTTACAGAAGATAAGAGACAACCATTCTCTGCGTTCAGGTATGTCCATGTGTCCACTTAAAATAGTTTGACTCCTCATGCGCGAAATTTGTCTCCCCCCCCCCCCAGTGGTCTAGGTGTAAAGCGCTCTCCTATAAAGCAACAAAAGACAACCTTCCCTTAAATGGTCGAATGTTTTTTTCATGAATTCCAGACATCAAATAAGAAGACACATATTGTTTTATTTCCACAATTATTAATTATTTGCGTAGTTATGACTATCTGAAACTACGCAAATTATGCGCGCACTGTCACATAAGCTCACTTGGAACTCTTGAGTCATATAGTTTCATTAAAATGCATAATTTTGATTGTTCCCATATAAATTACAATAATTGTTCAGTTATAAATGAAGTTCAGGAGGTTAAATACTTAGGTATAATTATTGATAATCATTTAAAATGGAATAATCACATTCAATATATTTGTAATAAATTACATAAAACATTATATTACTTTGTTGTTCTAAGAAATATTTTGCCAATTAACTGTTTACGTATAATTTATTTAGCATTATTTCAATCTATATTTATGTATGATATTATAGGTTGGGGTGGAACTTATAAATTCAACCTATATCCGTTAATTTTACTACAAAAAAAGTATAAAAAAATTGTTTAAAAAAGCAGATTGCTCAACTGAATTGTGTGTGTGTGTCCATTGCCTACCCACTTCACTTGCGTGATTCGGGTTCCGCATGCTGCGGATAGATGGCAGAACTGTCACCCATTTTTCTAGTTGTACACCACTTCGGCGGGTCACGCTGTACGTGATGTGTATCTGTGGAGAGTTACGTCGTGTACTAGGGTGACTGTATGTGTAAGTGTAGTGTAGGGAATGAGTGATAAAGAAGGGAGAAGGAGAAACCCGGTGCCGACACGTAGCCTACTCCTGTCGAATAGCACCAAGGGAGCCGCCAGGCTTAACGTCCCCATCCGACGGACGAATCACTATCAACAGTGACATATGCTTTCTCTTCATATGCACTGCGGAGAGATTTGGGATTTAACCCAGGCATATTGGTGCACAATCTGGTGATTAGAAGTTGTGTACCGCCATCTCTCCTAGTCCCGAGGTAGAAATTTTTTTATATTAAAATTTCTGACCCCGCCGGGAATCGAACCCGAGGCGGCTAGTCTGGAGGCAGACACGCTACCACAGAGCTAACTCGACGGACTCAACTGAATTGCTGTTTAAAGATTTCAAAGTTTTCAACATTAAACAAATTTATTATTTTATTTTACTAAAATATTTTAACAGAAACCTTAATATCTTTGAAAGATATATACATAAATATAGAACTAAAAATACGAATTCTCTGCGTTTGTCTGAACCTAAATGTAAAACCAATGAAGTTTTTTATCATTGCATGAATGAAGGTCCCAGATTATTAAATACATTTTATTCTAATATTATTTTAACTATGAATCGTCTCCAAATTAATAAAAAAATTAAAAAATCTGTATTGGGTTTATAATTTGGGTTTAAACATATTAAACACTTTTTAATCTGTATTCACTGTCAATTTTAATTTTATTTTTGTCTGTATTGGAATCCCCTCCTGAGCATGAGTCTTACTCATTCAGGAGTGGGCTAGTTTATCTTACATTGTATTAACTTGTATTCACTTCAAACTTACTAGCAATAAAATAAAATAAGTAAATAAATAAATGAATAAAAAAATGAATGAATGAATGAATAAAAAATGAATGAATGAATAAGAAATTAATGAGTGAATGAATAAAAATTAATAAATGAATGAATGAATTCCATATTTGAGATTTGGGGTTTGGCAAATTTGAAAGACTAAATACAATACTTTTCATTACTTTAGGCTTATCACAAATAAATTTATTCAATCTGTTCATTATTAATCAGTAAATTGTCTAGGTAATTTTTCTTGTTTACACATTTTATATATTTTGTTTTTGCATATTTATTACTAGCCATATTGTTGGGTTTCATTCTTCAGTTGTACCGTAAACTGGGGTTACTTTGAACACAGAGGAAACTTTGATCATTTTTTCAGAAAATCATATTTAGGTTTCTACATGCTGCATTTGTTATAGATGGAGGTAAATTATCATAAAATCATTCTCATACCAAATTTACCTCCATCTATAACAAGTGCAGCATGTAGAAACCTAAATATGATTTTCTGAAAAAATGTTCAAAGTTTCCTCTGTGTTCAAAATAACCCCAGTTTACGGTACATCAATTTCAAATAAAGTGTTTTGGCTTCTAGGCATTAATATGTCAACCGCATAAGCCATACAATTTCTAGAGATAGTATCTCTTGAACCCAGTTGATTCAGTTTTGAATTCTTCATTGTAATCATTATTTATCTTTACTCTTACTTTGTTGTCACTTAAGTTTATGCAGTTAGCCAGATTAGTTTAAATGGTATTTAATTTTACTTTGAACATATTATTCTATTTCTATATAGACCTATCTAGTCGAACGTATGAGAAAAGTCTACAGATATATGTGTAAACTAAAATGAAAATAAATAATTACTATTTTAAGTCTCCGATTTAAAATAATAGTCGATATAAATATAGAAACACGAAGAATCATAACTTTTGCTGTACATTCCAGCATAATTTAAGTAACCTTTTGACTGAGTCCTTCATCATAAAACATTGATGCACTGTCAATGCAAATCAATGAAAGTGCGACTATTTAGCATGTGCACACTGTACCAAAATGGATGTCCATTTAGCCCAAACCATTACTCTAAACTCCGAAATTAGAACCCATTATTGAAATGCCGTTTCCATAGCACGCATACCAAACTGTTTCCATAGTAAGTATTCGTTTACAGTGTATTTCGGAATTGCACGCGCTCTACGCAAATAATTCCTGATGTGAATATCCTGAATGCAACACGTAACTGGGTCATTAACACAGTTGATTAAATTATACGTCATTACTTTCCCTGATAGTAAGGAACTTGTTGATTTAGGAAAGTTATGCTACATTCAATTAATACACATCAGCGTCATAAACCGTTTAGATTTATGTTAATTTGAGTCTGTAGCTATATCTCAAGATGCTTTTAATGTGGCCATCGTTGTTAGATCTTTCTCTATCTCGGTATTAAAGTTAACACACATTTCATCTATAACACAGGCCTGGGAAATTAAATTCTTGTTTTGCGGTATAGCCTTGAACAGGTCCCTAAACTTAATTTTGGTGTGCTAAATTGAAATCTGCTTACCATGTTTTTATATCACGTGCATCTGGAGGGGAAGAGACGGCCTCATGGCCTTATCTCTACCAGGTTAAATAAATAGATAGGTAGGTAGATAGGTAGGTGGATGGATGGATAGATAGATAGATAGATAGATAGATAGATAGATAGATAGATAGATAGATAGATAGATAGATAGATAGATAGATAGATAGATAGATAGGCAGGCAGGCAGGCAGGCAGGCAGGCAGGCAGGCAGGCAGGCAGGCAGGCAGGCAGGCAGGCAGGCAGGCAGGCAGGCAGGCAGGCAGGCAGGCAGGCAGGCAGGCAGACAGACAGACAGACAGACAGACAGACAGACAGACAGACAGACAGACAGACAGACAGACAGACAGACAGACAGACAGACAGACAGACAGACAGACAGACAGACAGACAGACAGACAGACAGACAGACAGACAGACAGACAGACAGACAGACAGACAGACAGACAGACAGACAGATAGATAGATAGATAGATAGATAGATAGATAGATAGATAGATAGATAGATAGATAGATAGATAGATAGATAGATAGATAGATAGATAGATAGGCAGGCAGACAGATTATGCGCTCTCTGGTGGAATCCCCTTGATTCATAGCAATGCTAGACCACACACAGCCAAACAAACCCAAGATCTCATCGCGTCATTTAGTTGAGAAAAATTCGACCATCCTCCCTACAGCTTTGACTTGGCACCAAGTGATTTTCACTTTGTTTCTTCATCTGAATTCAACGAGCAAGACGCTTTGTCTGTCCCAGCCGAACAAACCAAAGACTTCGACGCGTCATTTAGTTGGGAACAATTTGACTATTTTCTCTATAGCCCTGACTTGGGACCAGGTGATTTCCACCTCTTTCTTCATTTGAAGAAATTATTTGGTGACAAACATTTCGATGACAATGATGATGTGAAAGAAGGAGTACAGACGTGGCTTTCATCACAGGCGGCATCGTTCTATGACGAAGGAATAAAAAAATTGGTTCCCAGTTAAGACTTCTGCTTCAATAATGGCAGAAGCTATTTGGAAAATTAGTTTAACGTGCGTAGAAACCGATGAAAATAAAGTATTTTGAAAATAATGTTGTGTTTATTTTCTTTAAACCGGGAGATTTCTCTATATACACTCTCGTCCGAATGGTCACATACCCTGTATTTTGTCGAGAATAGCACAACATTGGATTCTTCGTGTTATAACTTTTGAGAGGGATGAAATATCGAACCGAAGTGAGAGCACGCGTTCTCCTAAGACCCAGGGTTTTCTTTTGATGTTTCACAATATAATAGTTTATTTGAAAAGAATGCCAATACCTGCTTGAACACTTCCAGGCCATACTTATGTTCAACTAGTTTTTGTACTTCAAAATATATACTTTTATTTTATGAAGAGATAAGTTGCCTAATGTACCTGATGAGACGTTTTTGTTTACATTCTCCTCTCGCAAGTCTTGCGGAGCGGATGATTGGTGTTACACTCACTCCCACTGCGGAACAATGACCTCAAATACTCTTTACAGCGTTACAACACTTTAAATTTCGAATTCTCAAAACTATTTTTATGTATAAAAAAACTTGACTTGATCTATTATCTCTCTGAATTAATGTAATAGGTCCCCTTCCACCCTGTATAATAAAATTATACTACTCTTCAATTATTACATTATCTCTGCAGGCTTTCTGTGGTATATTAGAGTCATTAAAATTACACAGAGCTGCTTCTTCATGAGAAGTGATAAACGTACATCTCTTTGAATAATTTCAAGGGAAAAATTGTTTCGGGACCGGGCATCGACCCCAGGACTATTGGCTGAGCGCGTCAACGCTCTGTCGACTGAGCTACCCATGAACTCTACCAAACCCTGTCTCAATTATTCTGTATTATATCCACATACCTCAAGTGGGTTGACAAGACGTCAGAGACCCAACATTGAGTGCACACTTTCTGTGTGGCTTAAATTTATGGTTTTCTGTTAACTGACAGTAACGTGTATTGTATAAATCTGGCTTTCAGGTATAGCACATAATCTTGCTCGTACTAATATTGTATTTTTAATTAAACTTACGAAGATGATCTGTTATCGCATGTGTGTGTATAAGCCAACACGCAATACTACAACAAAGGCGAATTGCCTCCCTCAAGCCGGCCGTTCACTTTTGCTTGATACTCCTCTATGCAATTGTTATTCTATGCTATGGCCTCTCAGGCTCCCCTGACAGACGCAACCCATGCTGCAAGCAAATGCACTATCTTAATCCCAAGTGGCCGGACAGTCTCAGAGGACCGTTCATGTGAGCAAAGAGCGGACCACAATCGCTGCAATGTCTCTGGAGCTATGGAGGGTCGAGAATAGTGTGTGTGGTCGATAGACATAAAGAGAACGCTACAGCATCGTGCCGAGACACCAGACCATCGGACTGTTTCACAAATGCTTGTCGGATTTTACTACACGAACTTCATATTTGCAGCCATCAATTATTTTTAAACGTTGTTAAAGTAAGCACCGTTTCAATTCAGCGAGGTGGCTCAGTGATAAAACACTACAGATTCTTCGAGCAACAGTGTATATTACTGTGGAATCCCGGCCACCAAGTCACTCAACTGAGTGCGCGCTTTGTATAATAATAATAATAATAATAATAATAATAATAGTCTAATAATAATAATGGTTTATATTAACTGGCAGAGTTAAAGGCCATTCGGCCTTCTCTTCCACTCAACCAGTATGATAGAAAATTACTATAATGCTGTGAATATAACATAATTAATACAATACAATACAATTCAAAGCAATACAATACTACAATACAAGACAATATAATATATAATATAATACAATGACAATTCTTTTCATCTTCATTACACCAATAAAATAATTATGTAATAATAATAATAATAATAATAATAATAATAATAATGATAATAATAATAATAATAGTGATGATAGTCGTACCTAAATTAAATTAAATTATCAAACTCGATCACAATTATAGCTTCAATTTGACTGCGCACGTAAGAAATCGTTCAGTCTTTTCTTGAAAGTGGTTATTGTCTGGCAGCCCCTAATCTTCTGAGGTAGAGAATTCCATTCACGGGGGGACTGAGACAGTAAAAGAGGATGAATAGTGGGATGTTCTATGGGCAGGAATTGCTAGAATTTGGCTCTCCTGTGACCTGGTGTTTAGATTGTGATAATGGCAGTTGACTTAATATAAAATGTCAACATGCATGCCCAACTTGGAGTCAGGCCACAAAGGGAAAAACAATGGAGGAGAGGAGTTCGATCCGGTACTGTGGATTTAACTTCAGCGTAGCTCAATGGTGAGAGCGCGTGGTATGTAGAACCAAGAACCCGGGTTCGATCTCCGGCGCCGCCGGAGCGAATTTTTCTCCTCTAATATTAATTCTTACCTTATATTCTGTTTAATTATGTACTTTTCTTTACAGAACATGTTTAAATAGATCATTGTCAACTTCAATGCACTTTGCAGCTCTTGTAGATAGCTGCTATGTTGCTGATCTGAGCTGATTCGGACATTCCTTTACTTGAGTCCAAGCATCTAAAATGCGAGCGAGAAGTTACTGCCTTGTTTCCACTTTGCGCTTATAGACTTCGCTCTTAAGCCAACCCCACAAACAGTAATCCAAGGTAGAGTAAGGTCGGGTGACCTCGGTGGCCAAGACTCCACCGCGACCGATTCAACGCCCAGGATACTTTCATTGATCCTACTACAACGTAATGTCGCTTTGGTTGCGTCCGCATGTGAGTGCTGATGAAGGACATAAGACTGATGCCCGCGATTTTCAAACAGCTGTATGTCAGATACTGTTAAGAACAGGCCAAATGTTTGTATAAACTTTTTGTTCAGAATGACCAATATTATCACTCCTCACAACATTTACTTTTCCTTCTGATTCAACCTGTATTTATAAAACAAGACAATTATTGATTGTCTCTTGGTTAGTAGTTATGATTAAGATTTACGTATAACGTATGAATGTATGTTACTACTATAAACAAAATATACCCATACATGGCCAGTGGCGTGGCTCAGTTGGTTAAGGCGCTTGCTTACCGGCCTGAAGTTGCGCTCGGGCGCAGGTTCGATTCCCGCTTGGGCTGATTACCTGGTTCGGTTTTTTTTCGACGTTTTCCTCAACCGTAAAGTGAATACCAGGTAATCTATCGCGACTCCTCGGCCTCATCTCGCCAAATACCATCTCGCTATCATTAATCTCATCGACGCTAAATAACCTAGTAGTTGATACAGCGTCGTTAAGTAACCAATTTAAAAAAAGCTGCACATACATGGTTGTCTTATGTTATGTACCCTTCAATGTGAATTTATCTTTTACATTTAACGCATGGTACGAGTATATCTGTAAAAACATAAAAGTAATTACATATTTATCAATATATAATACACATTAACATGCATTTCATTCATTTCTGATACCCTAAATCAGTGATGTCAAAGCAAGGGCATTTTTCTGACCTTGACGTTGTGCGCTGGCATCAAGCGCTAAGTTTGGAAAGAGGAAGGGTTGTGTATATGAATAAGCAGCCTGTTAGATTAAGAAAACAGTGGTGCACAAACTTCAAATAGAACGTTAAATTTTATGTCGTTATTTTTATATGGCTTCTTTCTGTTTGATATTATCTATATTGTCTGTAAAATAAAAGTACTAATACCAATTTCTTAATATTGCAGTTGTGTTTTAAACGTTAATAAAACATAATAAAAAGTTAAGAAGAAATATTTACATAAATTCCATAGTAGTACAACTATACTGCACTAAATGGATGAAATACATCAATCATGAAGAAAGTGATATCCCCCCCCCCCAAAAAAAAAAGAGATTGAGCATTACATGATAAGTTGGAATTGATATTGATGGTACTTTTAGCCTTATAAAAGTAATCAATAAACTAATCAAAACAATATTACAGTACAAAGCAAAGTTACCTAGGTGCTGTATATGTTTTAAGTGTAACTAATATTCCATAACAAAACTCTTATCGTATTATGCTTTTAAGGTGATATTGGTTAGCATCTTCCTAACATCAGAATATTGAATTATTTTCTCGAAATGTCCTGAAGCTATAGAGCTAACAATTTTACAACACATGGGCACATATTTTTTGCTTATGATGTAAGAGTAGTTGCTTTGTTAATTCATTTCCTTACAAACAATTTCCATGCAAATATTTAAAAAAATTTCAATACACTATCTTCAGTAATACGTATTTACGTATATTAGATTTACAAAAACATTCTTTAAGGCTACTAAATAACTAGGCTTATATCTGAAAATTTCACTTTTCTATAAAAGAAGTTGAGAAAATATTCCTTTTGAATAAAAAAAGCAAACTTGTGAAAAATGAACATTAAAATAAAACTTACATTCTTATAATGCACTTATACTTCTCGGACAAATCTAAACATTAACATGGATACAGTTTTAATAAGTTCTCTTCTCTTTATCCATTGAATCAGTGCTGGCCATCCCGGTATATAGCTCGACCAAGCGGTATATACTACCACTTTCGTCTGTCTCTTTCCTTCCCGCTGTAAAGCGCTCAGGCTCTCCTGAGCTCTAAAGCGCGCGCTTGCTTCTATGGTCATCAATTGACATCACTGCCCTAAATCAATCATTGTCGAGGCTTCATTAATATCCGTATAGCTTCCAAAATTATATATGAAACATAAAATATTTGCGGCGTTCCCTGGACTAATAACTTAACTTACGTTACGTCTTTTTTCCGTTTCCAGCATATATTGAATCCTTAATAACATAACTCCCTCTTGAAAACATACCATTTCCCCCTAACAGACATAGAGCCCTCGAGAAACATCTGAACGTCATTCTGTGCAGTGTTGTTATACCAGATATAAAATGTTTGATGCTGTGTTCCTGAAGTTCAAGATTTTATAATTGAGTTCGTGTTCCACAGAACGCCTCAATTAGAAGACGTAACTTGGATGAAATTGGTATGAATTTCTGCCACCATTTTGTAATCGTTTAATAGTAATGAATAGTATAGCTGTTAAACTATAATTTCGTGTCACGATAACTAATATTTACATGGAGAACACGAAACAATAAAAACAATAAATCAAAATATGATTGACTTTTATTATTAATACGAACATATTTATTTGTCTAGCATTACAGTGGTAAACAGTTTGTCCGGCCCTGTTTCGCACATTGTTTTGTGGCTATTACGGAGACCCGTTGCTTTACAAGTTAAACTAGAGAATACCACAAAATGATTTGTCAATTTACTTGTCAGGATTTTTGTCATATTTTCAAACAACATTAGTTTTCATTTGTAGTATTAACACCTCAGCTTATACGAAGATCGCCATCATATGGCGCTGCCATTGATCTGTTTTCACAGCTGGGGGTCATAGTTACTACGACCGGCAACAGGAAGCGCGTTCACAGCGGTCTGAGTCTCACAAACAAATGAAAATCGCATTACAATACATCCACTAAAACATACTCCAGTTCAGTTATTCTATAAGCAACTGAACACTCTGCCGCGAATTCAGCGAGAAATTGTTGTGGAATATGTTAAATATTTATGAGTAGGACTGGGAAGTTCATGACGTAAAAATCACAGAAAAATTATGTTAAATTTCTCAAAATGTTAAATTGAATATAAAAAAAAACATGACTTACTGTCAATATTTTAATAAAACCAACAATTTTTATACAGGGGAAATAAATTTACTCTAAATTCACAGGGCTAACGCTTTCAAAGCTAGGTACCTGGTTTAAATGAAGTGCATTGGCATAATAATTAACATGGAGGCATGAGATAATTACTCTGCTTGCTATTAAAATTTCACTTTGATTCAATGTTCCCGTTTATAAATAAAAAGATTTTAATAAAGATAATATTTATTATTATTATTATTATTATTATTATTATTATTATTATTATTATTATTAGCATAGAAATGATCGGGACGAAATTGAAGTACAAACTGCTGAGCCATTTATACCCGAACCCACACTTTCTGAAGTCGAAATTGCGATAGAAAATCTGAAAAATTATAAGTGTCCAGGTATCGATCAAATTCCAGCAGAATTAATACAAGAGGGTGGAAGCGCATTATCTAACGAAATTTATAAGCTTGTACTTGCTATTTGGGAAAAGGAAATTGTACCTGAACAATGGAAGGAGTCCATTATCGTACCTATCTTTAAGAAGGGGGACAAGACTAACTGTAGTAACTTTCGAGGAATATCACTTTTGTTGACGTCGTACAAAATTTTGTCCAATATTCTTTTGAGAAGATTAACTCCATATATAGATGACATTATTGCGGATCATCAATGTGGTTTTTGGCGTAATAGATCAATTATTGACCAGATATTTTGTATTCGACAGATAATGGAGAAAAAATGGGAGTATAAGGGTACAGTACATCAGTTATTCATAGATTTAAAAAAGGCATATGACTCGGTTAAGAGAGAAGTTTTATATGATATTCTTGTTGAATTTGATATTCCCAAGAAACTAGTTCGATTAATTAAAATGTGTCTCAGTGAAACGTATAGCAGTGTTCGTATAGGTCAGTTTCTGTCAGATACGTTTCCAATTCACTGTGGGCTAAAGCAAGGAGATGCACTATCACCTTTACTTTTTAACTTTGCTCTAGAGTATGCCATTAGGAAAGTCCAGGATAACAGAGAGGGTTTGGAATTGAACGGGTTACATCAGCTGCTTGTCTATGCGGATGACGTGAATATGTTAGGAGAAAATCAACAGACGATTAGGGAAAACACGGGAATTTTACTGGAAATAAGTAAAGAGATAGGTTTGGAAGTAAATCCCGAAAAGACAAAGTATATGATTATGTCTCGTGACGAGAATATTGTACGAAATGGAAATATAAAAATTGGAAATTTATCTTTTGAAGAGGTGGAGAAGTTCAAATATCTGGGAGCAGCAGTAACAAATATAAATGATTCTCGGGAGAATAAATATGGGAAATGCCTGTCATTATTGGGTTGAGAAACTTTTGTCATCCAGTGTGCTGTCGAAAAATCTGAAACTTAGAATTTATAGAACAGTTATATTACCGGTTGTTCGTTATGGTTGTGAAACTTGGGCTCTCACTTTGAGAGAGGAACACAGATTAAGGGTGTTTGAGAATAAGGTGCTTAGGAAAATATTTGGGGCTAAGAGGGATGAAGTTACAGGAGATTGGAGAAAGTTACACAACACAGAACTGCACGCATTGTATTCTTCACCTGACATAATTAGGAACATTAAATCCAGACTTTGAGATGGGCAGGGCATGTAGCACGTATGGGCGAATCCAGAAATGCATATAGAGTGTTAGTTGGGAGGCCGGAGGAAAAAAGACCTTTAGGGAGGCCGAGACGTAGATGGGAAGATAATATTAAAATGGTTTTGAGGGAGGTGGGATATGATGATAGAGACTGGATTAATTTTGCTCAGGATAGGGACCAATGGCGGGCTTATGTGAGGGCGGCAATGAACCTCCGGGTTCCTTAAAAGCCAGTTAGTAAGTATTATTATTATTATTATTATTATTATTATTATTATTATTATTATTATTAACATATTATTATTATTAATATATAATTATTATTGCTATTATTATTATTATTATTATTAACATATTATTATTATTAATATATAATTATTATTGCTATTATTATTATTATTATTATTATTATTATTATTATTATTATTATTATTATTATTACACATAGCTACAGTAGTTATTGAGCAGAGTAAATGTGGGAAATGTCTGTTATTATTCGGTTGAGAAGCTTTTGCCACCTAGAATGCTCTCAAAAAACCTTAAAGTTAGAATTTATAGAACAGTTATGTTACCAGTTGTTCCATATGGTCTTTAACCTTGAATTCTCACTTTGAGAGAGGAACAGAGATTAAGGGTGTTTGAGAATAAGGTTATTAGGAAAATATTTTGGGCTAAAAAGGGAAGTTACAGGAGAGTGGAGAAAACACGACGCAGCACTGCAATCATTGTATTCTTCACCTGACATAGGCTAGTTAGGAACATTAAATCCAGACGTTTGAGATGGGTAGTGCATGTAGCACGTATGGGTGAATCCAGAAATGCATATAGAGTGTTAGTTGGGGGACCGGAGGGAAAAAACGTTTGGGGAGGTCGAGACGTAGATGGGAAGATAATATTAAAATGGATTGAGGGAGGTAGTATATGATAATAGAGACTGGATTAATCTTGCACAGGATAGGGACCGATGGCGGGCTGATATGTGGGCGGCAATGAACTTGCGATTATTATTATTATTATTATTATTATTATTATTATTATTATTATTATTATTATTATTATTATTACACATAGCTACAGTAGTTATTGAGCAGAGTAAATGTGGGAAATGTCTGTTATTATTCGGTTGAGAAGCTTTTGCCACCTAGAATGCTCTCAAAAAACCTTAAAGTTAGAATTTATAGAACAGTTATGTTACCAGTTGTTCCATATGGTCTCTAACCTTGAATTCTCACTTTGAGAGAGGAACAGAGATTAAGGGTGTTTGAGAATAAGGTTATTAGGAAAATATTTTGGGCTAAAAAGGGAAGTTACAGGAGAGTGGAGAAAACACGACGCAGCACTGCAATCATTGTATTCTTCACCTGACATAGGCTAGTTAGGAACATTAAATCCAGACGTTTGTGATGGGTAGTGCATTTAGCACGTATGGGTGAATCCAGAAATGCATATAGAGTGTTAGTTGGGGGGCCGGAGGGAAAAAACGTTTGGGGAGGTCGAGACGTAGATGGGAAGATAATATTAAAATGGATTGAGGGAGGTAGTATATGATGATAGAGACTGGATTAATCTTGCACAGGATAGGGACCGATGGCGGGCTGATATGTGGGCGGCAATGAACTTGCGATTATTATTATTATTATTATTATTATTATTATTATTATTATTATTATTATTATTATTGACATAAGGTATTTTATTCATTGGCCGCCAAAGGCACAGTATAGTGAACAAATAGTAAAGTGAATAATTGTAACAAATACAGTATACACTGCCATGTAGGCTTGTGTAAAATATTGTAGGTTCAAGAGTAATTATTTGTATTTGTCAAATTAGCTTCTTGTTCTTTCTACTCCAGCAGGTGATGAGACTAATTAAATTAATTAATTAATTGTATAAACATAATAATTAACAATTGAGGGGCTTAGAACAAAAGCAGGTAAGTGACGGAAACCTAGTTTTGAGGAAATTACAGTTAAAGTTCTACATGCAATGAAATATTATACACTAGTTTGATGAAATGATGCCCATATAGCAGCACTGCACAGTGTGATCACTTAGTTGATTTTATCCCAAAGAAACATCCTTTTGGGCTATCACAACACGCACTCACCTCATTTTTTTAATAATGTCACTTACCTGGTTTTTGTTCTAAGTCCCTCAATTGATACAATAACAGTTTCCCTTTAGTGCTTCATTTCAAGGAAAGTAAATATGTTTCTGGTATTTGAAAAAATAAGAACACATAGTCTACCATTAAACTAATTAAATTATTCGTTCATTCATCACCTCTGATTGAGGTTCTGGCTTATATGTACAGCTATTATAGGCAGTACATCTCACTTGACGATATGTATCAGAGGAAGAACAATTGTTTGTATGCATCTGAAGTCTGACTAATGTCATATGTAGCTTATCGGCGATGTATACAATGGAACGGAAAACGAACTGACTACCGTACCCCATTATCTCCTGGCCTAGTTTCCTCATAAGTGATGCCATGTTGGTATCACTTGTGATGCTCAGACTTGTCTTCGGACAGTTGACTAAACAGCAACAATTAATTCATTGTTTAAACACAGTGAGTAAATATAGGTTGAATAAAAACTTCAGTTTGCTTGTATTGTATATAAAAATGCAGTAGGTCTAAGCTATAATAGTACATTATGCAACGAGCCTATAATGACAGTAATTAAGACGCAAGTATGTTTGTTTATGAAACGAACGCAAGCGTGTTTCATAATTTTCATACGAGCGTCTTAATTACCATTATAGGCAAGTTTCATACGACTTTTTATGCTCGACCATATTTCTAACTTGAAATTATTCAGAAATATTCATTTTATTTGTATCTGACAGAAGATCGGAAGTGACTTTGTTCATAGCTCGTGAATTGTGAGATGTGCGCAGACGCGAAAGTATTGATTTTTTCCGAGGAACAATAATGGCATTGACCTTGATGTAATGTAGAGAATGTATAACCTGGAAATTGATTTAGAATTGAAAAACGAGATGACAAATGGAATTTATTTGAATATTATTTACAATTAACGCTAATTATTATAGTAAAAGAACATAACCTTCTGCGACAGTATTGGATTTCCAGCCTCCGTGACGTTTCCCTCGTTATCTTTCGATTGCATATCCGTGAATAATCGAAAACCTGAACTTTAATGAATAGGTGTACTTTAACGACATGAATTAAAGGACTGCTACCATGTGTATAATTACTACATTTCGGCATGGTCGAGTATAAAATATTATAATTATTAACAACAAATATTCTTAGGATCAAAAAAGATCCCAGATAAGTAGGCGAATAATTCTAGAGCAGCTAACAAGCAAAATTCTCATAGGGACAGATAAAAACGTTATTTTTTCTCCCACCATGTTAATAATGTAAAAACAAGTGCTTATACAAATTTTGGCCACTCGAGCGCAATTACGAGGGCGGTAAAAAATGAGTTTTCCTCGGACAGTTTACAGAAATAAAACACAATTTCATTAGAAAAATTTGTCGGAAAAGATACAACTGTTGAGCTATTTTTCAACACATTCCCCACCGAACTGAGACATTTGTCATGCCTTAGGATCGACAGAGAGGTGCAGACGGCTGTCACACACTGATTCCGATCCCAGGCGACAGAGTTCTACGACACAGGGATACAAAAGTTTATCCCAAGGTATGACAAATATCTCAATTCCGATGTATATATGTATGTGTATGTGTATTTATTCACACTGCAAATGGGTAAATACCCGGTGGCTTTGGTAACTAATTACACTCAATAATGACATTTAAGCTAATAATAAAGACAATTAATAATACATTGATTTATTTATTATTTATTATTAACATTTGTGTGCTGAACAACAGCCAGAGGCCAATTATAGTTCAGCACAATACACAAACGAAGAAATTGTATAATAGTATAATATAATTAAGGAGGAACATAAATTAAATGAAGTGCGATCACTAAAAATTACATTTAAAGTAAATCTAATTTGTATCTTAACCCTAAGTTCCAACTAAAACGCACGAGTATAATATGTTCATACATGCACAAGTACCTTTCAGCATTATACTCATTTCGCTGTCAACTCACTCACTGCACTGGTACTACGACACATTTCACTGATACTATCCTGATTTCACTAACACCTTGAAAAAATTTCACTGTCCAAATACTTTGCACTACCACTAGAAACTATAAAACTTCACTGACACATATACGCTTCACTGATACAACATTTCAAATATGTTAAAAAATAGCTAAAGAATTACTGTATCTGTTCCAATAAATCTTTCCATGATTTCTGTTTTCTTTCTGTAGTCTGCCCCAGGGAAACGTATTTTTTACGGCCCTCATAATTGCGCTCGAGTGGTTAAAATTTGTAAAAGCACTTGTTTTGACATTATTATTAAAAACTTTTTTTATCTGCCCCCATCAGAATGTTTGCTTCTGAGTAGAGAGGGTTAAAGTGAGTCGCAGTGTAATGTTTTAAAGCGACGTGAAGTTTATCAAAGTTTTCTGGCTCTCACAGACACGCAAAAAATTGCACATCCCTTGTTTTGCACAATTTTGCTGAGGTCTAGAGGACACCTGTGCGAGATTTAAAAATATAAGTTGCCGTTACGTAAGACAGGGACTGCTGGGGTCAGTGTTTGAGACGCTCTAATGAGAATAATGGAACGGGAGTTGCGTGCGCTTTTCCCAGCAACTCGCTGTCATTTAGCCTTGATGCTTCGCTAATGGGATCGCTCCTCTGAGGACTAAAACTTGGCTGTGCCGGCTGTTGATTTTAGATTAAGGGGTGTCCTTACACGCATATAGGCCTAGCTGCTTTTATTTTTATTGCCGTACGTTATTTAAATGAAGTAATTAATCCCTTTCCTGAAATAAAGTCTGCAATGTCGATGCTTCCTAGTGATCGTTCGTACAAAAACAACTCACAGTGTTTCTTCTTTTTTTTTTCTCCTTCAATATCTTCTTTAGTTGAACCTTATTCTGCTCCTGCTTCTAGATTACCTGTAGCAGCTTCTCATGTGCCTGCTTATTCGTCAATTGAGGGTGTCCCGTTCAAATCATTTTTTTTTTAACAATTTATTGATCGATCATCGCATTTAGCGCTATACAGATCATTACTAAAAATTATAAATACAATATATGACACTGAATTGAGGGCAGCCTAGATTGGGCTCCTCAATGAACAAAAAATAATTGTGAATAAGTAATTGTTTACATAGGTTGGTGTGATGATTAATTTTGATTATAATATGAGGTCCATTGGAAGTCGGCTCTTGATTCTGGTGGGAAATGTGGACTTCTTTCCGAGAGAGTAATGGACGGCGCCTGGAACATTTTCTAGGTTGTCATAGAACTTCTTAGCTTGTGAATGAATAAACTGTTTGATTGTGTCAATACCAGTTTCTCTGTGTAGTTGGCTGTTACGGACAAACCAAGGAGAATTGAGTGAAATTCGTAGGACTTTATTTTGAAATGACTGGATGTGTTTAATTTCACTTATTGCAGCTCCTCCCCAGACAGGACAGGCATAAAGCAGTAGAGGTCGTAATAGAGATGTGTAAAGTAGCATGCAATTTTGTAGTTTTAGAGATGATTTCTTGTTGAGGAGCGGATATAATTTAGCGAGTCTTGAGTAGGCCAATTTAAGTTTGTTGTTGATCGTTCAAATCATGTTAAATGCATAACTTTAGACATTGAGGAAAAGGAGAAAATTACAATCTCAATAACCGTGAGTATTGTAATTACAAGATTTTTTTACAAAGATTTTATTGCAAGCAAAAATTACATACAATAACAAATATTTTACAATATTATTGTAATACTCGTATATGAATATTCTTCAAAATTCGAAATTGATTAACAATCTCATAGTCAAATAGCCTACATATTACAGTTTATTCTATAAACACAATGCAACTGGGTCACACCCGAAAAAGCAAAAGTATTTTTCAATATAAGTTTGCAAACATTTGTGTTCTTTTCTGTTGGAACTCAAATTGTCAATAAATTTGTTAAATATTTAGTTTAGCAGATAATTATGCTTTATTAAGAAAAGTTTGAAGCGGAGTTTCTGTGAATCATCAATGAAATTAAATTTACTACGGTTTATTTAATTTAGCGACATAATGTGGTTAACTGTTATTCATTTTTTCATAAAACATTAGTATTTTAACACTAGAAGGGCCACACCAGTTATTGTGGCCAGTAATCGTACTTAAATGCTTCACAAATCGCGCGATATAATAATACGTTAGCGCCTTTCAGTATTGAATGATTATTAAATCTCGATTATTAAACTTTCCTGAAAAAAATTAAATCTCTAACATAAATAAATAAATAAATAAATAACTACTTACTTACTTACTTACTGGCTTTTAAGGAACCTGGAGGTACATAGCCGCCCTCACAAAAGCCCGCCATTGGTCCCTATCCTGAGCAAGATTAATCCAGTTTCTATCATCATATCCCACCTCCCTCAAATCCATTTTAATATTATCTTCCAATGTACGTCTCGGCCTCCCCAAAGGTCTTTATTCCTCCGGCCTCCCAACTAACACTCTATATGCATTTCTGGATTCGCCAATAAGTGCTACATGGCCTGCCCATCTCAAACGTCTGGATTTAATGTTCCTAATTACCTATGTTAGGTGAAGAATACAATGCGTGCAGTTCTGTGTTGTGTAGCTCTCTCCATTCTCCTGTAACTTCATCCCTCTTAGCCCCAAATATTTTCCTAGCACCTTATAAATATATAAATAAATAAATAAATAAATAAATAAATAAATAAATAAATAAATAAATAAATAAATAAATAAGTAAGTAAATAAGTAAGAGAAAAATAAGTAAGTAAATAAATAAGTAAATAAATAAGTAATTACATAAATAAGTAAGTAAATAAATAAATAAATAAGTATATAAAATAAGTAAATAAATGAATAAGTAAATGAATATAAATAAATATAAATAAATAAGTAAATAAATAAAAATAAATAAATATAAATAAATAAATAATAAATAAATAAATGTTGTTGTTTTCTAATGTCAAGCGTTTGACCTCTTGCACTTCAATATTTTTCAAAGATATTGTCATGGTCGGCCACTGAAGCACAGATTTTGAGGTGTTCCGTATCCATTTCTTGATTATGAATGAATGAATGAGTGAGTGAGTGAATAATTAAATAAATAAGTAAATGAATAAAAAATAAATGGATTCCGTTAGAGATAAACATGTTTTCTTCGTCGATTAATAGCACTGCAAACACTACTGAGTGTTCAGTTCAAAGTGTGTCATGGCTCGCTGTATGCCGTCATGTGGCTAGTCGATGAGCCTAGAGAATTCAATCTTCCTACACTTCCTCAGAGGTGTATTACTTATGTGCCAGAGAAGTTGCCTAGCAAGTACGGCGTTCATTCAGAAGGGTACTTACCGATACGTACGGTAACGCCGGTAGTGGCAGGAATGTGAACTGTTTCGAAACATGTACTGAGGTGAGTTTTTTCTTACTGTCGGGATATGGGGAGAGGGTTAAGACGATTACTTACGTATTTGTTGACATTAACTTGGACGGTCAACATGGACACGGAGCATTTGATTTGTGTTGTGGAATTTTGCCGTACGCAACCGATGATAACAAATACCCTGCCTACGACTTTGCCGCGCAAAACATAGTTCGAAAGAGGTTATGGTAGCACACAGACCGTACAGGCGGTTGCTACGATGTTCAAGTTATACCGTACACGTTCTCAAGTTCAGATTGAACGCCTTGATTAATAGGCAACTTCTCTGACACAAAAGCTGAAACTCGCTTCAAATCGCTGACTCATCAACAGTGACGTCATGACACACTTTGAAATGAACACCCAGTATTATAGGAGCTGTGCTGCCAGTTAACTAAGTTGGTATAGCAACTCAACTGGATACGGACTGGAAGGTCCTGGATTCAATCCCGAGTGGTGACAGGATATTTTTCTTTTCCAAAAACTTCCAGAGCGACCCCGAGTATATCGGGTCTTTTCCGGGGGTAGAAGAACGGTAGAGTCGTGGTAACGACCTCACCACTGGAGTTTAATGCCGAGGTCAAGAAAGCATGAGTTTTTACCTCCATGCCACCCAAGTGCCTTTATAGCGTATATACCCTTCTTTACCTTACATAGGCGCTGTCATTTCTTACTTATCTGGTTACTGTAGTCTATTATTTATTGCTTTCGATCTAGTTTTACAGATACTCTCTTTCTAAACAGTCAACACACCGCTTCAATTTCTTTGGTGTAATTACTAACATTTTTACATCATACTATCACTCACAGATTAGCCTATATCAATCGATTCATATGCCAGTATGTAGCTGTAATCTTGCGAAATGATTTGCGCAGACGAATTAAAATAGTAAGTTTTGTTGTATGAAAATTTCGCTCCATATTATCTTGCCCATCAACAACTTTTCATCCTGAAAAATCCTCTTCAGCGAACGTTAAATGTTTCGTTGATTTAAATCAAGTCAACACCGATGAACTCACTACGAAACTCCAGAATCGTTGTTAATGGTGAAGGGTGTGGGTGGAGTTTTATTGGTTTTTAGGGTTATTAAATACATTTACAGTAGGAAGGTAAATTCATTAATCCTGTGTAACAGATCGGTTTACGAATAAAACAATAATTCTGGTAATCTTGTTGCTTGCTATCTGTACATTACTGCATTAGAAAGAGAGCGTTTAGTTTTTTGTGGATGATGTTTACTCTATACTCATGTGTTCGTTACTGCCATCCACATTATTCACTGTGAACTCGCATATTGTGGAATTCATCAAGTTGCATTACAACCGAAAGCAAACACGTAAAAACATAGTTGTGGGGTCATTTCGCACACATACTCACACACAAACAGAATACTGGTGGCATAGTTTTCATTGCTCTGGTTTCATCAAAACTTTCTGTTGCGTAATTTTGAAGCTTACCGGAATTTTTCTTTGCAGGAGCCTCAACTTTGCAATATTTTATGCAGTATGTCTTTTATTGTGAAGGGGAATTTTAATATTTTTTTTAAATATTAGGCATTGTAGCCCGAAAGAGCAGAAGCTCGCGCTCGGGCGCAGTTCATATCAGTTATACAAAATATATCACAAAATTAAGAGAGTTCATTGAGCACAATAACATTAATAAGTGGTAAAATAATACAGCGTGTAATAATAGGGTCTATATACAAATAGAAAATACAAAAGTACATAAATATTAGAGTATCAATTTTTAACTCAATTAGCTTAAACAATTAAATAATTAACCTGATTTGTTTCTTAAATCTGTGTGTGTTAAGTGTACTTAGCTCAGGGTAAGCTCTAATTAATTCATTATATATTTTGGGTCCAAAACTTCTGCTGTGTTTTAATCCAGCAGTTGTGTGGCATGTCGGAGTATTTAGAAAGAAACTGTAATTTTATCTCTTATGGTATTCGTGAGGTTCAAATTTGAATTTATTGTGGTTTTTATGGAAGTAAATCAGCAATGTTTGTTTATAAATTTGTTCTAGATTTGATACACCAAATTCCTGAACAATTAATTTTGTTGGGTAATCAAAAGGTTTATATAGACAAATTTTGATAATTCTTTTTTGGAGCAAATTTAAAGGATGGAGAGTCGATTTTGCCATTCCTCCCCAACCTAAAATACCATACTGAATCATTGATTGAAACAGAGCTATATATATAATTTATTTCAAGAAATAGTCTGCCCAGGCATCCTGGGTTGCCAAAAACACAGAATAACACACATATAAGAATAGTAATGATTACAGTAAGATAGATGAGCCAAATTTAAATGTGAACTAGGAGCTTAAGTTTAAGAAATAATAAATTTGTACATATATTTGTAACAATCGCACACTAACGAATAGAAAAGGGGGGGGGGTATTATGATATTCCGTATAAATGATTTTTCAGAATTGCCACAGACACAGTACGCAGAACATAAACAGGTAAATAAGAGCGTAGAATGGAAAATTTGTGGATTGTTTTACGCAATCTGTTACACAGGAAGGAGATATGTTTGTCCCATTTTAAAAGTTGGTCAATAATAATGCCTAAATATTTAACTTGTGAGGATATACTCAAAGCGTTACATGAGCAAGTAGGTAGGTTACAATCATGTATTGTTATACTTCTTTTATTATTCATTTTTAGTTGCTCAAGGCATGTGATATTATAACCTAATTGCAACACATAGAAGTAGGGAAGATAACTCGCAAGAATAAGAAGAAATAGTCACACCAACACTCCAAAACTTGCATAACTTCGCTATTTAATAGAGAGAAAAGAAGAAACCGATAGTGGAGGAATGGAGCTCCGAAATAAGTTGTGTATAAAAATCTATATTTTACGATCCTGCCTGAATTAGCTTTAAAAAATTTATTTACAAGATATTGTTTAAGGCACAAATGGGACACAAAGCATAGACCGACATCAATGCTAGATTAGCAACACCATCATACTTAGGCAGGGCAGATCATATTAGGAAGTTTAAGTGTAGAAAACAAAGAACGGACGTGACAAAACTTACCTTTGTTAACCGCACAATAGTAGACTGGAACAGCTTACCTGCGGCAATCTTTCAGGGTGGTCATCTCAAAATCAATACATTTAAGGAAAGGTTGAGAAGATTAGACTGAAAATGTAATTGTATGTGCAGTGTAATTATCTAAGTTGTGTCATGTAATTAATTAAGTTGATATGTAATTAATTAAGATGATATGCAATTCAGTTGATATGTAAATAAATTAAGGTGATATGTAATTAATTAAGATGGTATGCAATTAAGTTGATTTGTAATTAATTAAGGTGGTGTGTAATTACTTAAATTGGTAATAGTTGGGTGAAATAGATGTACTTATAAGTTAGGTTTACTTTTGCTTATTGTAGGCGCTGTTATAGAATAGTTTTTATTTATAGTATTAGGTTTATTGTATCTATTTATTTATAGTTAGAAATAAAATTTAGGTTTATTTTATTTTATTTTTTTATTTTTCTTTTATTGCTGTAATTACTGTATAGCTGTAATGGTATTATTGTATATTATATATGACTGCCACCGGGTGTATACCCAATTTTAGTGTTCATAAATACATATAATTAAAAATGGCAAGGGATTCGTTAATTAATTTAATTTCGTGAAAAGTTTAAATGGTTAGTGGTTGTGTGACATCAAATAACAGTAGGTCACCGCTTGATGAGAATCATCTTAGCATAATCATAAAACAAAGAACTTCAACTTTTAATGAAAGTCGTAACCAGTGCAAGAAAATCAATAAAGAAAGACAGCAAGAACGTTTCATGTCTCATATTAAGGTATTCCCAGCATCACGTAGAAATGAAGCATTCTTCTCCCTCTGGCAGCCAATTTTCAGAGTGGCTTTTCGTACGACTGGAATATTTTTTACGTTTCGTGCTTCAGGCACGTTATAGTGTTTATCTAAGCCAGTAGATGGCAGTATCACGTCATTTTTCACCGAAAGTGGATATGAATAATTTTTCTCGCTTGGTCTTCTAAAGCAGCATTCATTGCTCAAGCCACTATAGGCACTGTACTTTGTTCCATATTGTCTGTCAGACGACGTAAAAATTGTCGGTATGGGAGGAGAGATTGTAACTGCTATTCAACCAATGGCAGAGGTCTCGTTCCTCACTTGTCTTGAAGTTGGGCGGAGATAGAACGCTTCAGACCGCCCAACTTCAAGTCAAGCGTGGAATGAGACTTCTGCCATTGGTTCAATAGCAATTACTGTTTTCTCTCCCTCTGTCGTCAATATTTACCTTTCCTGTCAGACATTGTGGAACGAAGCATAGTAATATCTTGATTGTATTACATACACTCCGTTTCTAGAATTTTCATGACACAGACTGGCAAGGGAATTAACAAGATCATCCCACTTCAGTAATGTGGATTAATTCTTAAATTAAAATAATTATGTGTATTAGTCCTATTTAAAAATGTTAGCAGACATATAATGGACAATTACGTGGAATTTAAAAAATAAACTTGGAGAAAAATAAAAATAATATTAAAAATCATCAGTAGGGTAATCCTATTACCCCCCTTGGTAGCAGGAGGGTTAATTAATTTTAGACAACATAGCGCTGTTTTATGCATAAATAGCTTGTATTTATTTTGATTGAATCATAAATTAACTCA
The DNA here is from genome assembly GCF_040183065.1 of Periplaneta americana. Taxonomy (NCBI): domain Eukaryota; kingdom Metazoa; phylum Arthropoda; class Insecta; order Blattodea; family Blattidae; genus Periplaneta; species Periplaneta americana. The sequence continues at coordinate 168,172,347 of NC_091119.1, read as the reverse complement.
TATAGCTCACATTTTCCTCCACTTGTGTATAATAGAAATAATATTGCGATTAACTGTAGTAAATGCACTTAATCAAATTGAGCTTTCATTTATGCATAAATCCCACACGTTTATTTGGACTGCGCGACTTAACTTGTCTCATATAAATCACATTTATCTCCATTTTGTGCCTCCTACATAAAGCGCTCTGGATAAATAACAAATGTGACTGAAGAACTTAGTTAAAATTAGTTATAATAGCGTTTTATTCTGCAGAATACATTAACTTACTTCTATTGTGAAACGTAATTTGCTTGATTTTAGTCAAAATTTTCCTGCAATTTCATAAGCTTTATAGAAGGCTGTACAAATGTCACTCATGCACGGAGCGGACGGTTTGATCATAGCGTGGAATGTGATTATTTACGGCACTGTGTTATTATTGTATGTGACGAACACAATACTGTTTGATGTGGCTGTAATGAATGCGAGTGTGAAAGGCCAGACAGGGACTGAAAAACAAAAAAAAAATTATAAAGGTATTCCTCGTTGTATGCGTGGGACACATTACAAAATTATATGATAAAATACTGTTCCGAACCATGATATGGAAAAATATGTAGCATCTATTTACGACTGGACATTATTTATTTTAATATGAATTTAACTGTTTGACTAGAACATTCCACACAATTGTTTGGTGAACGAACGGACCCAAGGCGAAACTATTTACCCAGTTCGCAGCACTGACCGAAAATGCTTGTATTTCTAGGCCCAAAAATGTTATAAAATATTACGGGGAATTGATGCATAAAATATTTTTACAACGCTATGAATTGGAATGTATGAATGATTTTTAACGAATTATATTAATATCGGAATCTTTTGATATAAAATTTGTTTGTAAAAATGTATAAAGTTGAATTGAGCGGAAGCCACGAAAACAATTATTAATAAAACTTTCAAAGTTTCTACGAAAAAATGATTCGCTGACATAAATTGCTATTGAATGACGAATCTTCACTTTAGTTTTCAAGAGGCAACTTATATATGACATTAAGTCCTCTTTCTTCAAATGCCTACAGTACTGATGCACTGAGTGACAGCAATTTTTTTTTCCTTTTTAGGAGGGAGGGAACATCGCACGCATTACGACCTGAGATCTACAGTAGCGTGCAAATTAATCCGAACAACGTAATTACTTATGCAAAAACACTCAAACGGGATAAAAAAAAAAGGATGTAAGACATACCTCAGTAATCTATGTGGCCTCCCTTGTTCCTAATAACAGCTCTGAGACGATTTGGCATGGATTCCACTATTTACCCACAAATATTCTTCATTTCTTCATCGCGAAACCATACACCAATGAGGGCAAAAATCATCTTCTCCTTTTTAGAACAATCCATTTTTTGCATTCTTCTTTTGAAAATTGACCACAAGTTCTCAATGCGGTTGATGTCGGGTGAGTTGCCTGGTCAGGGGAGTACGTGAATATTCTTCTTGTTGAAGAATTCTGTAGTTTTTCGACACGTATGGCATGGTGCCAGGTCTTTTTGGAACACACCTCTGCCATCCGGAAATGATTTTTGCAGCTGGGGTACGATTCTGGTTTCCAATAAGTGAATATATTTGTCAGAATTCATCATTCCCTTGATAGGTATTAATGCTCCAGGCCCTTCATGTGTAAAACAACCCCAAAACATTACTTTAGGGGGCTATTTGGGTGCTTGTTGGAGATGAGCTGCTGTTACTTTTTCGGATCATTTCCGTACGTAAGAAACACGGTGGCCGTGGACCTCGAAATGAGACTCATCGGAAAAAAGTACATTCTTCCAGTCATTCACTGTCCAGTGTTGATGTAATTTTCACCACATTAAGCGTTTTTTTCACATAACAGGGGTTAGCAGTTGCTTCTTAATAGGCTTACGAGCCCTTCGTCCAGCTTCCAAAAGCCTATGCCGCACTGTTGTGACGTGAATATTCGCCCCAGTGGTAACCATTAACTCGCGGGTTAAGTCGACAGCAGTTAGTCTAGGATTAAATTTACTTTTCCTGACAATTAAACGATCATCTGCAGGTGAAGTCTTCCTTTTCCGGCCACAGTTTCCTTTTTTTCTTGGGGTGTGATGGATCCAGTCTCCCTGTATTGTTTTATGATCGAATTAACAGTAGCCAAACCGATGTGACATTCTGCAGCAATTTGCCGCTGTGTCATAGAAGAATGCTCTGTTAATGTTATAATTTTAGACCGTTTTCGTGGAGTTGTATCCATTTGTGAAGACGACAGAATGTACACAGGATTCCAATATTAAGTCTTCAACACAACTGAAATGCTTATAAGTACAAAACGACAGGCAAAATGTCACATATTATAAAAAAATAATAACGACAGACCTTCAACAATGGAATTACACGTACTACAGATGTCAATTAAAGCTGTATGAGCAGCTGTGAGGCCAACAATGACAGAAAATGTAAAAATATGTCGTGTTCGGATTAATTTGCACGCTACTTACTGTATTGTATATCCCCCTATATGGGATGAGTTGCATGCCCACCGATCCTCTATGCGCACCGACCTAAAAAACTATTTACCCAATTCGCAGTACTGACCGAAAATGCTTGTATTTCTAGACCCAAAAATGTTATAAAATATTACGGGGAATTGATGCATAAAATATTTTTACACCGCTATGAATTGGAATGCATGAATGATTTTTAACGAATTATATTAATATTGGAATCTTTTGATATAAAATTTGTTTGAAAAAATGTATAAAGTTGAATAGAGCGGAAGCCACGAAAACAATTATTAATAAAACTTTCAAAGTTTCTACGAAAAAATGATTCGCTGACATAATATTTCCAAAGCAGTGAGCATAAGCATTGATTGTAGCGATTTAAATTCAATCACTGTGAAGAAACTCACAGTGTTATGGATATTGGAAAAAAGATCAGAGTTTTGAAGAAAGGGAAGGCCATGAAAGAGACAACTTCAGCTCTTTTTCAGGTTATTCCTCCAGAGCACTCAATTTCGGAAGAGAAATTAAAAGATTTGAGAGCTATGATTCAATACCTACCTAAGCAAGAACATCAAGATTTCTACAGGAATCTTTATAGTAAATAACAAATCCAACAGGTACAAAGACGAGACACATAGCACTATTAATATGAGAATGATACATATCACTTTTCATAATTTTATTAAGAAAATACTTTTTTCAAGTTCTATTTATGTTTGTTTGGAGTATTCACTTCCAGCATATTGATTCACGGACACATCATTATCTTTAGTGAAATTGTCTTGTATGTACCGCGCAAACTTTATCAAATAAACAGTTTTCTTAATCTATCTCAGAATCATTAATTTTGCACTTAGCACCTTTATTATTTAAAGTATCCAATTGCTATTAAATGACGAATCTTCACTTTAGTTTTCAAGAGGAAACTTATTCACGACAGTAAGTCCTCTTTCCTCAAATGCCTACAGTACTGATGCACTGAGTGACAGCAATTTTTTTTCCTTTTTAGGAGGGAGGGAGGGAACATCCCACGCACTACGACCTGAGGTATATTGTACACCCCCCTATATGGGATGAGTTGCTGCCCACCGATCCTCTACGCGCACCGACCTAACTACTTGATCCCCTTAACGACTGGTCCCTACAGCCAACAGAGTCCATTTACCACTCCGGCTTCGACAACCCACCCATGGCTCCCTTAACGGTCCGAGGCGGAAGTCCTCCAGCGAGAAGGTCTGCCCCGGGTTGCGTTGCAGAAACTATCCATCATCACTTGAATACAATCCACGAGACCGGTCGAGAGAGCCAGCAGCTTCCGAGGGCCGCCTGTCGAGCGATTTGAAAACCAGATGATGAGCGAAAGGATGATAGAGGAGGAAAGGAAGTGGCGAAGATGAGTGGGGTTCCAATCGCCTGATAAAGTCACCTGATATCCATTCATAGGAGTGAGGGGAAAACCCCGAGAAAACCTCACCCAGGCAATTCGTTCCGACCGGGGATTGAACCGAGGCCTGCTCGCTAGCCCCTCAGCCACAACGGTGGACTGAGTGACAGCATTAACAGTTTTAATGAATATATTGTACCCTGTCTCTTCTTGGTCTCAACAATTTGGGCTTTATCTGTTTGCGAACCATAGATTAAAATTCCTGATGTCAACAAACTGAATATTCCACCTGTGAAACTAAATAAAACAATTACCCGTTTAGCTCGACATTAAAAAACCTCGAAGTTAATTTCGAATCCAATCTCATTTCGGATACACATATTAAATATACATGAAAGAAGGCATTCTCTATTCTTAATTCACCAAAAAGATTGTATCATAAGTCTGCCTGGGTGGCGCAGTCGGTATAGTGCTGGCCCTCTCTGCCCGAGATTGCGGGTTTGATCTTGGTCCAGGTCGATGACATTTAAATGTGCTTAAATGCGATAGGCTCATGTCAGCCTGCGGGACAAAATTCCGGCACACCGGAGACGCTGATATAACGCAGTTACGAGCGTCGTTAAATAAAACATAATTTAATTAATTTGTATCGTAATCCATCTAAATGAAAACAGACTCTGGTACAGACACTTATTTTACCTCACTTCGATTATTGCGACGTTTTGTTCAGTGATCTCAATTAAGAATATAATTTGCCTTAAAAACAGAAGTTAAGGAACCCGAAGGTTCATTGCCGCCCTCACATAAGCCCGCCATCGGTTCCTATCCTGTGCAAGATTAAGCCATTCTCTATCATCATATACCAACTCCCTCAAATCCATTTTAATATTATCCTCCCATCTACGTCTCGGCTTCCCAAAGGCCTTTTTCCCTCCGGCATACCAACTAACACTCTATATGCATTTCTGGATTCGCCCATACATGCTACATGCCCTGCCCATCTCAAACGTCTGGATTTAATGTTCCTAATTATGACAGGTGAAGATACAATGCGTGAAGTTCTGCGTTGTGTAACTTTCTCCATTTTCCTGTAACTTCATCCCTCTTAGCCCGAAATATTTTCCTAAGCATCTTATTCTCAAACACCCTTAATCTCAAAGTGAGAGTCCAAGTTTCACAACCATACAGAACAACCGGTAATATAACTGTTTTATAAATTCTAACTTTTTTGACAGCAGACTAGATGACAAAAGCTTCTCAACCGAATAATAACACGCATTTCCCATTTTTATTCTGCGTTTAATTTCCTCCCGAGTGTAATTTATATTTGTTACTGTTGCTCCAAGATATTTGAATTTTTCCACCTCTTCGAAGGATAAATCTCCAAATTTTCATATTTCCATTTCGTACAATATTCTTATCACGAGACATAATCACATACTTTGTCTTTCGGGATTTACTTCCAAACCTATCGCTTTACTTGCTTCAAGTAAAATTTCCGTTTTTTCCCTAATCGTTTGTGGATTTTCTCCTAACTTATTCACGTCTATCGTAGTAATATACGGCCTATTGTTGCATAGCAATCAGAGAACGTGCGGTATTTATTATCTTACGAAGGATGTAAACAACAATGGTAGTAGGAATAAAAGGCATGCTGGTCCAAAAATTGCATTTTAATATGAATTTTTGTGTTATATATTTCTGCTTTCCCATATTTGAGTAAAAATGACTTCATTATATACCGAAACAGTAATTCGATGCGAGTTTGGATTGCGGGGACAGTCTTCATGTAGACATTCAGCAAAACTCAATTAGAATTGAATATGGTGCAGTAATCTGCACATCTACGCCAGACATAATGGCAGGCAGCTGTGAAACACTGCATTTTTTGTTACTATGAGCTTAATTAACATCACATTCTTTGAAGCGAGGCCACAAAAATGTGCGGAGAGTAGAAATATTAAAAATTAACGGATACACCATATCAGCAGTTTCGTGTGTGATTGCAGACGACGGAAGTACTGAAGAGAGAATGAGTGGAAGATACATGTTTTCTAACTGAGGTATCTATTTATTCCAAGTCTGCACTGGCAGAAAGAAAGGCAAACCATTTTACAGAAACACAGATACGAGATCCATTTTCTAATGTTAACGTTCTTATGTTCATTAAGGTACACGTACCAAATAACGCCACCTTAACACTTCAGCCACTTTTACTCTGGAAATAAGTTATGTACAAACACGAAAATTATGAAATAGAAACTGTAATCTTATCTTTACAAAATAGCACAGTGAAAACGGATATATTAAGTTATATACCGAACAAGAATTAGAACTCAAATAGGAAAACTTTGTAAACTGGCGTTATTAGGAACAGGTTGTCCAATTAACGCCACCTATTTTCTAGTAACCTATACACTTATAATTGTTAATGAATTATTTTTCCTAAGCAACACAAATTGAATTAAGCGACTAAATTTGAGTTTCTGTTAAGAAAAAATACAAAATCACTAAATAATACTGAAAGATTCTTGATCTGAAACACAAAAGCATTTACCTTAGTTTAATATGAATGTTTTCCAATAAGCAAAACAAAAAAAAAAAAATTAAGTTATGTAAAATAAAAAAAAATAAGAGTTCGATAAGCAATTGAACCAATATCATCACTGCATATTCTGAATATTTGTAAGTTGACGGCTTAGTGATTTTCCTGATGTTTTCACACTGATGCTGTACTGTCAGCCTTAGTACTAACATAACCTAAAATTTTGTCTGTAGACCTTTGACGCCACAATGCGTTAAAGCGCTACTGAATGCTTGATAACATGATATGCCTGTTTCTCTAACATTTTCAAATATTAGAGATAGCAAATACTTTCTATACATAGAAGAATGTTTAAGGATCACGAAAATATATAGTTTAATATAGTTATTATTTGCTCAACACACAAAATAAAATATTGCCTCTTACCTTGATATAAGAACAGCCATTCACTATCAACACACAACAGGAAAATGATGGAATATCATGTCACTCGTAAATGTCAGCGGACAGCTAGTAACTCATTTCATCACTAGATTGCAAGCGAATGCAGGCTACAGTAGTGCACTACCGAAAACTTGTGTCGTTAACAAATTTTAATAGGGTGTCGTTAAAGGTATACATGGCGTTATTTGGCTCAGGGACCTTACATAAAAGTCCAATAAATTATGACCATAAATATACATGTCCAATTAATTACTCGTCCACATTAGCTTATTTCACAATCACAAATTTAATGTCCACATATTTACGCCCACTATATGAAGATCCAATACATTATGTCCATCTACAAATTTTATGTCCACTTTATTTAACCAATTGGCTACTTGTCTTCTGTTGCTTCTTCATATAGCTTCGAACGAAAACTAATAGCTTTCAGAAAGGGTGGTCGACAGGCTGAAGGTGACCGCATCCAACTCCAGAACAGCACTCTTCAAATCACAAACGCCTACAAATACCTTGGAGTAAAACTCCAAACAACAGCAAGATCCTTTAGAATACATACGAAAGAAAGAGCGGCAGCAGCAATGATAGCTATCCATGACATACAGAATATCACACAACTGTCGCTTGAAACAGCCATGAAATTGTTTGAAGCAAAAGTACTTCCCATCTTAACATATGGAATACATATCATATGGACTAGCCTTAGCTACAGATCTAAACGCTTTAGAAAAAGTGAAAGCAAGATTCCTAAAAGTCGCAATAGGGATCTCAAAATTCGCACCATCTAGACTAGCATATGAGTTAGCACGTGAAACTTTCGTTGTAGAAGATCTACGCACCAAGTCTCTACTACCAGCTACCAAACAAGAAGTGCACTGAAAGAGGAAAGACAACAGAAGAGAAACGAAGTACCGAACGACTTTACGCAACGGACGCGATGACTGATCAGAGCTGGACTGGACCAAACAACAAGATCCGCAGTGCATGGGTATCACCACAAACTCTGCAGAAGGTCAAACTATCACGACCCATCACCGGAATGCGTGTGTAAACTGTGTGACAAACCATGTGCAAGATACCACTTCAGTGAGTGTTTAAAGAGAAAATCGCTGCTGGAATACAGCAGAGCCCAAAACTAATGCACATTTGTGCGCACTTCTTCTTAATTATTTAAGGTAACTTGCTTGTAGTGGTTTTAATTCTGAATAATCTGGTCCACTTTTCTTAAGTTTACCAGTTACAACTGTTTAACCGCCAAGCAATTGGGTTATTTAGTAATTTCATTGTTCTTTTGGGTCCTTCTCAGTGAATTTCATTAATTTCAAGATCGATGGGTGTTGTGTATCAATGTGTTTTTGAAAGTTATTTTCCATCCTTCAAACTGTGTTATTTATTCGATGTTGTCCTGTCACAGGCTGATTATAAATTTTCCATACTTCAGGTGAAATTACCCATATTCGTTTCCTGTGTTTCTTAAAATAATATTTATGTACCACATTCATTTTAATTTTTTATTTACATAAACAACGATGCACAACCGAGCGAGTTGGCTCAGACAGTAGAATTTGAGACTCACATTCAAGAGGTCACGGGTTTTAAACTCTGTGGCCGACCAGTCTGACTGGGGTTTTCATGGGTTTCCTTAGTCATAAAGGCAAATGTCAGATTGGAAATTTACATGCCATGATTCATCACAGCCTCAATTACCAATAAGATAAATATCAATCAAAATCTATAATCTGTTACGTGAACACACGCCATCTACAACACACTATAGAAACAGGAACTCAACAAGAGTGAAAACGGCCTACTGGTATACCCACGCATTCTAAACATGCGACATGACCACAGATGTTAAAGCGTGTATAAATAAACTCAACAAAGGAAAAAAAACGATGCACAGTGAGGTTAAGATAAAAAATTATCTTCGTACACAATCCACTCCATATTGACATTAATTTGGAGTGATTTATTAAAGGGCGCAGTCAAGACTAATTTAGAAAAATGTTAACCTTGCACCAAAAACGGATGTGGTATGAACCAAATGATCAAATTTTAATTATTCGCATGTAATAACAATTAAACATGTCAAAGGAATTATCCTTGCAGGAAATGAGTGCTCTCTGGACCAAAATGATCCTATTTCAATTATTTTAATACAATTTCAATCAAGTAACATAGGCCTATTAAGCGATTTATACTTCTATCTAACACGGATGTTTCCTAGAACAAATGTTCTATTTTAATTAAGTAATTATCTTATATTTATTTATAACAAATGCAGCGAAGCGCACGCGAATGGCTATTTCATAAATAAAACTCATGAAAAGTATTGTGTAGGGCCTACTCTAAATAACACATTATTAATGTAAGCATCTATCAGTGCACTGTATTGTAACTATTCTGTCATGACCATAATTATAGTTTCTATATAATCAGAAAGTAACGTAGATATACGAATGTCATTATATTATAGATCAAACTATCATGATAAATTAGATATTGCTAAAATTGTATCCGAAGATGCCATAGGTTTACCAGGCGAAAACGTATAATTTATCACATGTTAATGTAATCGAAATTTATAAGTAATAAGTTTTGAAAATAAATCTTTTATATAATATCTGTGTACACAGGTTGGAAGCGATAGGCTTTGAAGTAAATCCCGAAAAGACAAAGTATATGATCATGTCATGACGAGAATATTGTACGAAATGGAAATATAAAAATTGGAGATTTATCCTTCGAAGAAGTGGAAAAATTCAAATATCTTGGAGCAATAGCAACAAATATAAATGACACTCGGGAGGAAATTAAACGCAGAATAAATATGAAAAATGCGTGTTATTATTCGGTTGAGTAGCTTTTGTCATCTAGTCTCCTGTCAAAAAATCTGAAAGTTAGAATTTATAAAACAGTTATATTACCGGTTGTTCTTTATGGTTGTGAAACTTGGACTCTTACTTTGAGAGAGGAACAAAGATTAAGGGTGTATGAGTATAAGGGTCTTAGGAAAATATTTGGGGCTAAGAGGGATGAAGTTACAGGAGAATGGAGAAAGTTAGACAACGCAGAACTGCACACATTGTATTCTTCACCTGACAGAATTAGGGACTTTAAACCCAGACGTTTGATATGGGTAGGGCATGTAGCACGTATGGGTGAATCCAGAAATGCATATAGAGTGTTAATTGGAGGCCGGAGGGAAAAGACCTTTCGCGAGACCGAGACGTAGATGGGAGGATAATATTAAAATGAATTTGGGGGAAGTGAGATATGATGATAGAGACTGGATTAATGTTGCTCAGGATAGGGACCAATGGCGGGCTTATGTGAGGGCGGCAATGAACCCATTTGTAAGTAAGTAAGTACACAGGTTGGAAGTATTATAATTGTGCACATTTTAACAGCTTACATGTTAGATAGATTACAACAAGAAATTCTAATACCATATTTGTCCCAAATGAACATCTTTCTCAGAAAAAAATAACTTTCCTCTAAAAATTTAACACTGTTTCACTCGATAAATACTATCCGTACGAGTCTGATTTTTACTTTTATCATTAGAGAAACTGATAAGGAATCATTCATACCTTAACAGTTTTCCAGTAAAATGGTTTTCTTGCAAATTAAATTAAAAAATTAACATGTGTCGTTATTTCTTGACATTAGGAAGACTAGCAACCCTACTGGGGTGACTAAGGATTGGATCTCTGCTGTTCAACCCGAGTGCGTGTGTGTTTTCGTATGTGAACCGACGACGCGCTGTTGTCAAACTACACAATTTTTCAGCCTAATTTTCTAACTAAACATGTACTTAATTATAAAATGCATATCAGGTTTTCATTTACTCGTATTTTAATCTATTCTGTTGATACCTTCAATTTGCTCAGTTGCATCACTTCCACCACAGAAATGCTTCAATAAGAAGTAATAATTTCCGTGTAGTTCAGTTCTTTACCAATAAATAGCCTACAGTTATTATCATTATCATCTAACATCCTGAAATAAAACTTACAGAAATAGCTCAAGGGCTCTTGTGGTCAGTGAAATCTATAAAGAAGATGAACCCAAAGCGCCCCGGAGCGGATGTTCTGTAGAGACCTTCTCTTCTGATTGCGTAACTTGGATACAAGTATTGTAGTTCGAATTTCAAGATTACATCAGCATTTCCGGTCAGTCACGATGGGATTAAATCATTATGTCTGTCGGCACAAGCACAGTAGAAGCTTTTATTGATTAATTTATTAACTCGACTCGAGCCAGGGCTGTACAAATATCTTGTCGAGTTTGCTACTGTAAGGGACTTATTAAGATACTATTTCAGTATTATAACTTACACATTGTTTTTATTTAGTGAGCAGTATAGCGAAAATACATATTCTCGTTCAAAAATTTGATTCGAAATGAAGAGAAACGATTGGAAGCATTTGAAATATATACGGCCATAACTCGGAAATACAGCATTTCCGGACACATGTTGTAATGAACTATTTTGATTGTCTACATGTGGGAAATACATACCTGAATTAATGCTCCGTATTTTTAAACACCCTGTATATATACAGGGTGATTCACGAGGAAAGGTAAACAATTTAGGATACGATATCTTAGGCCATTTTGAGTGAAAATGTTCATATGAATATTGGTCCGTTTTCGAACGATGGCGGAGCTAGATGCATTTTTTTGGTAAAACGTCTAGCCCCAATGTGAATCAGACATTCCATATGCTGCTGACGTGAAACAAGGTCACCGATGAATGACGTAACATTGGAATCTGCATTGTGAGCGATGTAGATAAGAGAAGAGAAATAAACCGGGCGGTGGAGCATTACAAATGTCACAAAAAATACGCTATCACTTATCGGTTCACAGCAGTTCAGTCAGCTATCTACAATACAGTAGTTATAAAGGTACATTTATCGGAAGTGTTAAGTTGTGTTTTTCAAGATGCCTTATAACTTTTTGACTGCAGAATACGCCGATATTGGGTATGTTTATGGTTTGTGAGTTGGAAGTTTCTTGCGTGCTGAATATGAACGACGCTTTCCGAACAGAAGGGTACCATATCGAAGAGTATTTACTGTCTATGGGATTAGAAGAAAGACTTGGTATAGCAAAGGAACGGGGAAACGAGAAAGGCGCTAATCGACCTATTTTGGATGCGGCATAAAGAACAGCCAAGTGCAAGTCTCCCGAGCGATGAGCGCGATTCACGCCCGAGCGCAACAGTGCATTGAAGCAGAAGGAGATACCTTTGAAAAGCGCGAAAACATCGACCCCGACGTCTAGAATATTAGGTATGTATGCATATGTGAATATAAACTTTAAATTTGTCCTTTATCTATCTCTAAATGCGAGTTAGTACAATGGAATCTCAGAAGTGTTTATGAAATCAAATAGCTATATCTCCGTAACCGTTCGAAAACGGACCTATATGCATATGAACTTTTTCACTCAGAATGACTTGAGAATTCACATCCTAAATTTTTTACCTTTCCTCGTGAATCACCCTGTATAGAAGAATGGAGCGTGCGAAGTGCACAAACAGAACAATAAGTGATGCTGAGTTAGAAAGATGGATGAACGAAGTATAATGCTGAAACTTATCAATAAGACGGAAATAAATTGCCAGGGCCACTGACTAAACAAGAAACTTCCTAATGAAAGATGCACTGGTAGGAATGGTGGACGGGAAAATGTTCGTGACAGAAGATACCAGACGACAGACAACATTAAGATAATATGGATCGTACGCGGAAGTTTTGGAATGTTACAGTGTTATAACACTTACCATGCCCTTTTTAAGACTTTATTGCCGTTATTTCGAATAGACACATAATTCAGTGTAACTATCATAGAGAGGAAGGCAGAAAATAAAAAAGATTTTAGAATGTTTAGTTTGCAGTGAAAGACCTGCCTTTTGGGCAGAAAACTTTGAATGAATGAATGAATGAATGAATGAATGAAGGAAGGAATGAATGAATAGATCAATGAATTATGGATGGATGAATGAATGAATTAATAAGCGAATGGATGAGTGAATGAATGAATGAATGAATTCATATAGTATTCATTCAGCAGTAAATGTATGAAGAATGCACTGAAAAAACAATCACAGTCCTCTTAATGGTGATGTTATCATCTAATTCAGTAGGCTATATTACTGCAAACTAAGGGCCATATTCATAGACATTCTTAGCGCGGGCTTCCGGTGGATGATCAGCGAACTAACGTTTTTCGTATTCATAAACCAGTTTTAGCGATATATATATATATATATATATATATATATATATATATATATATATGATATGATATGATATGTGATAGGCCTATATGATATGATATGATATGATATGATATGATATGATATGATATGATATGATATGATATGATTCCTGTACAAGTAATCAGTCGATAGCCTAGGCTAGTTTAGCACGCTCGTAGCGCGGGCTAGCGAAATGTCTATGCATAGCACCCTAAGTGTTTTTCTTGTGAAAACTGGAAATGAAAATTATCACCACGGATATAGTCATCCTTTCCTACATTTTCATTGGGAGCAGCAATAGTTTCTTGCAGTAATATATTGAAATGGATGATGACATCACCCTTAAGAAAATTGTGACTGTGATTTTTTCCTCGGGTACTCTTCGTAAATACTCGTACTTGTGTAACACAGTACGATAATAAAAATCTGATTATTTTGGAGGAAAATGTTTTATTTGAAAATCTGAGAGAACATCAAGTTCCACAGCAGTCAAATTCCAGAAAATTTAATATTTCCAATATCAAATTTCATTCTACAATATTTTATCAAAACTGATCCAACTGGAGGTTATAGAAATGATGGTTTTAATCAATAAAAATTGTTAGGGAAATGGGGTTTGAGTGTAACTAAATTACAAAAAAATAACCAATGATTAAAGTGTTTGGAATGATGCACTGCTACCATGTCCTTGTTAGACTTCATTGCCATTGTTTCGAATAGGCGCACAATTCAGTGTAACTATCATACTCAATTACAGATATACTGTTGAGTACTAATGAAGGACTGGGAGCAGAATATCTCCAATTACGTTGAAATGGAGCGTCCCTCGTTAGGGCGCCGTTACTAGAAGCCTTTGTGTCTGTAAAAATATTCTGGCAAGCCCTGGGACATACTGCGATATTATTTTGTCCTCAAACTCGCCGGTACTTGATTTGGAATCCAAATATCGCGGGTTCATTCGTCATCATAGGTAAGCTTTGTAGGAGGAAATGTTATCAACATGCTTAGGATCCGAGATCCTTTGTTTTTCTGAACCGACGCATGAGACGTGCGAGGTGTGAGGCCCGCCTCGCACAAATCCGGACTACACCAGAGATAGTGAGTTGTTTCTATAACTGCGAGATGCGAGGCCTGCGTACCTCACAGCCATAGAAACCACTCACTATCTCTCGTGTAGTCCGGATTTGTGCCAGGCGGGCCTCGCATCACGCACGTCGCATGCGTCGGTTCCGAAGAATGAAGTGAAGTATAGCTATCCAACGCGGAAATGAAGTGATCGTTTTAGGTACTCTTCCCAAATCCAGCCCTTTGGACGAACTCTTACTTCTTTAAAATTGAGTAAGTATTCTCTGTAGCCTACGTAAGTTTATTTACTATAAATAAAATTGTTATAGTGCGAGAAATACTAAAAATATATGAAGTGGAAATGTTTATGGTTCTTTGGTGTAATTTACGTGATACCCAATTTCTAAAATACGTGATAGTAGACTTAGATGTAATTGCAATAAATTGATGTAAATTATGCCGATCATAACAATTCTCGTTTCCATTTATAACAGTTCTCCTTCACAGAATTCTCTCTCCTTATTTAACCTCTCTCAGATTATTTGTATTCGACAGATATTTGGGAAAAAATGGGAGTATAAAGGTACAGTACATCAGTTATTCATAGATTTCAAAAAGGCGTATGACTCGGTTAAGAGAGAAGTTTTATATAATATTCTTATTGCATTTGGTATTCCCAAGAAACTAGTTCGATTAATTAAAATGGGTCTTAGTGAAACTTACAGCAGAATCCGTATAGACCAGTTTCTATCTGATGCTTTCCCAATTCACTGCGGGCTAAAGCAGGGAGATGCACTATCACCTTTATTTTTTAACTTCGCTCTAGAATATGCCATTAGGAAAGTTCAGGATAATGGACAGGGCTTGGAGTTGAACGGGTTACATCACCTTCTTGCCTATGCGGATGACGTGAATATGTTAGAAGAAAATCCACAAACGATTAGGGAAAACGCGGAAATTCTACTTGAAGCAAGTAAAGCGATAGGGTTGGAAGTAAATCCCGAAAAGACTAAGTATAAGATTATGTCTCGTAACCAGAATATTGTACGAAATGGAACTATAAAAATTGGAGATTTATCCTTCGAAGAGGTGGAAAAATTCAAATATCTTCGAGCAACAGTAACAAATATAAATGACACTCGGGAGGAAATTAAACACAGAATAAATATGGAAAATGCGTGTTATTATTCGGTTGAGAAGCTTTTGTCATCTAGTCTTCTGTCAAAAAATCTCTGAGAGTTAGAATTAAATAAACAGTTATATTACCGGTTGTTCTGTATGGTTGTGAAACTTGGACTCTCACTTTGAGGGAGGAACATAGGTTAAGGGTGTTTGGGAATAAGGTACCTAGGAAAATATTTGGGGCTAAGAGGGATGAAGTTACAGGTGAATGGAGAAAGTTACACAACGCAGAGCTGCACGCATTGTATTCTTCAACTGACATAATTAGGAACATTAAATCCAGACGTTTGAGATGGGCAGGATATGTAGCACGTGTGGGCGAATCCAGAAATGCATATAGTGTGTTAGTTGGGAGGCCGGCGGGAAAAAGACCTTTGGGGAGGCCGAGACGTAGGTGGGAAGATAATATTACAATGGATTTGAGGGAGGTGGGATATGATGATAGAGACTGGATTAATCTTGCTCAGGATAGGGACCAATGGCGGGCTTATGTGAGGGCGGCAATGAACCTCCGGGTTCCTTAAAAGCCAGTAAGTAAGTAGTAAGTAAGTAACACCATTCTATACTGCTCTTTAGGATATTTTTCTTTTTCACTTTCTATTTTATTTTATGTAATTACTTATGTGTTAATTATTGCCTTTTCACAAGTTATCCAGAATTATTCAGAGATCTGAACACACATTAAACCGTTGAAGTATTGTGAAGAATGCTCCTATAAAAAACTACCGGATCGTAATTGAAAAAACGCTGGTGTCTAATTTTAAAACACTAGTTTTAATTTGCTTTATTTCGTTTTGTTTCGTAACATCTATTCTCAAATGCAACAAAAAAGTTAATTAAGGTATTCTGATATGGGTTATTGAATTTCTTTTTTTATAAATTTACTCTTTGAAATAATTGCTTTCTCTCTCTACACGCGTATAATTTATTTCATCCAGTTCTGTTACGAATTCAGCAGATAATTTTGCAAACACCTGAAATTATTAAGAACCCTAAATGATTTCAGCGGTCGGGTAGCTGAGTTGGTAGGGCAACTGGCTACGTGTGCGAGGTCTTCGGTTGAATCCCGAGTGGTAGCGGAAATTTGTCCGTTGTTACAACTTTCTAAACGTCTCTGTGATCCACTCAGCCTCTTGTAAGATTGAGTATAAGGTCTTTACCGAGAGCAAAAAGGTGGTCGAAGCGTGGTAAGTACGTCTTGAAAGAATGGACTTCTACCTCTTTGCTCCCCATGAGTATTCATGAGGTACAAAGAGAGTATTATCACAAATGTTTTGACATGTCGACAGAGAACTTTTTCTTGATTTTGAAACTTATATTTGATTGCAGAAGAAAGTGGCGGTACTCTTTTAATTTTTCACCTTTTGTTCAGTTATTTCCAAGGTTTCTCCCAACTTTGAGAGAATCTACGTAAAGATTAATTTTTTGATCTTACAGAATGCATCTATTACGGAAACAATTAATATTAGAGGAGAAAAATTCGTTTCGGCCCCGGCGATCGAACCCGGGTCCTAGGTACGTAGAACCAAGCGCTCTAATCATTGAGCTACGCCGAAGTTCAATCCATAGCACCTGTTCGAATCTCTCTCCTCCATTGTTTTTCCCTTTGTGGCCTGACTCCAAGTTCGACATGTATGTTGTATGTACTGTGGATTGAACTTCGGCGTAGCTCAATGGTTAGAGCGCTTGGTACGTAGAACCAAGGACCCGGGTTCGATCCCCGGCGCCAGAGCGAAATTTTCTCCTGTAATATTAATTGTTGCCGTAACAGACGTATTCTGTAGTGCCAAAAAAATTAATCTTTACGTAGATTCTTCGAGCAACAGTGCATATTACTGTGGAATCCCGGCCACCAAGTCACTCAACTGAGTGAGCTCCTTGCATAATGGCAGTTGACTTAATATAAAAATGTCAACATACATGTCGAACTTGGAGTCAGGCCACAAAGAGAAAAACACTGGAGGAGAGAAATTGGATTCGGTGCTGTGAATTGAGCTTCGGCGTAGCTCAATGGTTAGAACGCTTGGTACGTAAAACCAAGGACCCGGTTCGATCCCCGGACCCGGAGCGAATTTTTCTCCTCTAATATTAATTATTAATTTGAGGAGAATGTTATACGATCTATGATGAATTCTCAGCCAGAACACTATCTCCCTATCACATATTTAACCGAAGCTAGATAATCCCCTGGTTGTCAACCGCTTTGGAGTAACGGTTAGCATGTCTGACTGTGATACGAGCGAGCCCGGGTTCAAGTCCTGGTTGGAATAAGTTATTTGGTTTATTTTTTCGGAGGTTTTTCCTCAACCTATTGAAGTACAATTGATAGGTAACTTGCGGCGTTGGATCTCGGACTCATTTCTCCAACATAACTACATTTCTCCTTTTTCATCGCCAAAATTGGATCCTGATATATGGTCATTAGTCGCTGGTGGTAGTATCATGTGCCGTTAGCTCTCTCCTGGGCTTATGGTACCTCGTGGGACCGGGTTTGAGAGACCGCAGTGTTACCTATGCTGAAAGGTAGAAGGGATTCTGCGAGCTGTAGGGAGGTTTGCTGGCAGCCGACATACGAATCTGTAGCGCGGGGGACCTTAGGGCATGCACATAATTCCATTCCGGATAACTTGAGCTATATATAATCATAATTTTCCTTACTGCGTGTACCCAAAAATATTGCATTCATTGTATGCTTTGTACTTCAATATTTTATTGATATTATTATTATTATTATTATTATTATCATTATTATTATTATTATTATTATTATTATTATTATTATTATTATCAATAATTGTCTTATCTTTTTACACTTTGCGTGTCTCATTTATTTTGACCTGCTCTTCACGTTTTATTATCCTTTTTCCTTTATTTCTGTATGTTATATATTATGTCTGATTTCTAAGGGGGTGAAACATACAAAGTAGGATTTGTTTTTAGGTACAAAGCACGTACGGTCAGAAGACCCGTGCATTGGATTTTAGAGAAAATTATGATAATGTAAAATCTGTATGTAGAATATTACTCAATACATCTATCTATCTATCTATCTATCTATCTATCTATCTATCTATCTATCTATCTATCTATCTATCTATCTATCTATCTATCTATCTATCTATCTATCTATCTATCTATCTATCTATCTATCTATCTATCTATCTATCTATCTATCTATCTATCTGTCTGTCTGTCTGTCTGTCTGTCTGTCTGTCTGTCTGTCTGTCTGTCTGTCTGTCTGTCTGTCTGTCTACTTACTTGTTGTTTACATTATATTATTATTATCTTGTTCAGTTTTGTGTGTAAAATTGTAGTGTACTTTGTAAATTTGTAGTGTTTTTTGTAACGCAGTTTCACTCCTGGTTGAGTGTTAGAGAAGACAACTCTGCCAGGTTAAATAAACCATTATTATTACTATTATTATTATTATTATTATTATTATTATTATTATTATTATTATTATTATTATTATCATTATATTTAGTCCTGACAGTTCAGTGACGTGAAAGAGGGGAAGTAATAGGAGTAGTGGGTTGAGTTCCGGAGTAGAGATAAGGGCTATCGGTCGGTAAAGGAATGCAGAACAGCTTAACTGTACTGGAAACATACCACTCTACCGCATGCGTGACATCCGATCGCTCCGAAGGCAAGCGAGTGAATAACCCAAACACCCCTTGGCGTAACTAAATGGACTCGCCTGACCCAGGCGCAGATCGCCGGCGACTGTCAGGACTAAATAATCGTACTGTACAATGGGTGAACGCAAGCGTTCGAGGGCAGCCCTCAGCCCGTGTCCCATCCCCCAGAGAAAAGGAAGTATAATACCACGGGAAAAATTCTCTTCAACGTCCGTTTTGTCCACCACAAATTCCACTCAGACCTGATCGAGATCGAACCGAGCCTTCTGGGCGGAAGATTAGTATGCTAGCAATGTAGCCATGGACGCGGCTAACAGAAAGGGGAAGGAGAGTAGTGGATTTGTGGTGAGAGTGATGTTGGTTGTGGTGATTTACGTCCTTGTTTACTTATCAGCTGACCTTTCTTCAATAATCCTCATTTGTTTGTCTGTAATGGTAATATGCGTTACAAGAGCGGTATGTTGAAGTTTTCATGTTCGAGGAAAAGTTTGAAAAAGCGAAACGTAGTTGAGATTTTTTAATTTCCGAGAATTGAAAGAAAACATACCGCTCGTGTATCGTACATTATTTTGTGCGAAGATCGTTTATTACATACCTGAAAGAGGAATTTCCAATTAGTTGCAATGAAATCTCCGTCTTGGTTTCTGTTCAATGACGGCAAATTTGCAAAACAAAAATATCTATCTTCAACATTGTTGCTTTAAAATGTTTTCTGTGTTTACTATACTCCAGCAGGTCTTGATATACGTGTGTCTTTTTTCCCCCCCAGCCTATGGAATCTTGTTGATTTTTTCACGGCTTCCTTAATATTACTTGCATCACGAATGCAGTAACTTTAGTGGAGTTGTAGAGTTTACATAATTTTTGCAAATATTTAAAAACATTAATTAACAGTGCAACTTAGGTGAAATTGCAGTGGTAAGTTTCCAATTTATAATTATTGAACGTCTCTAAAAATAAGAACTTATGTTAAAAGCCTAAAGCTGTAAAATCAATACGTTACTTAAGCGGTAAGAAGAGGGAAATTGTTATGTGTGTTAGGTTGGGAATACTGAATGTGGAATTTTAGACTTTCCGCGGATTGGTTTTGTTCGGAAACCAAGCAAATACGCACGATCTCGCAAAAACAGCTTTGATTGCACAAGATCATTGGAAAGAATTTGTAACCATAGTTTGTTATACCTAAATTTAATTTAATGAGAACAACATGCAGCATTAGACAAAATTTTTACTCGTAATATACCCTCATTTATTAAAAAAGTTAATCATATAATGTATTATAATTAACATCGAACTGTCCACAAAGACGTGAATTGTTTACGTGCGAGCGAACACAATTTTGAAACATCTTTGTGGAGTCTGGAGATGGATTGTAATCGATGGCCTTCATATTGCAGTGTATAGGTCTGCACACCACAAAGTGGACCGTGAAATATGGTTTAATTAATTTGTGTTCTGGACAGAACCGCACGCACATATTCGCGTCACGTCACGGCGTGTACACAGTGAATGTGTGACGAGGTTTTCTCTGCTGTGCTCGCTCCATGCAATTGTTAACCACGAAACATTTTAATCACATTGTAGTATTGTAATTTATTGGATGCAGTTGTTAACCACGTAAGACTATAATCACATTCTAGTAAAATAATTTATTGTTGCAGAATTCAGTCATATTATAGTGTTTTAATTAATAAGGTGCAGTTGCTAGACACGTAACATTTTACTCACTTTCTAGTATTCTATTACACAGAGTGATTCACGGGGATTTACCGTCCCTTACGGAGCTTAATTCCGAAGGCATTCTTAGCAAATAATGTCATACAAACATTTGTCCTAATCTCAATATTTTCAGAATTACACTAATTTGAATTTACTAGTAAAATACCGTTATTCTTGAGTTTTAAGGATAAAAGAATATTACAGATAAAGAATGAACTTATGCCGTTAGGAAAGTCCAGGATACCAGAGAGGGTTTGGAATTGAACGGATTACATCAGCTGCTTGTCTATGCGGATGACGTGAATATGTTAGGAGAAAATCCACAAACAATTAGGGAAAACACGGGAATTTTGCTTGAAGCAAGTAAAGAGATAGGTTTGGAAGTAAATCCCGAAAAAACAAAGTATATGATTATGTCTCGTGACGAGAATATTGTAAGAAACGAAAATATAAAAATTGGAAATTTAACCTTTGAAGAGGTGGAAAAATTCAAACAAGTAGACAGACAAATATAAATGGTACTCTGGAGGAAATTAAACACAGAATAAACATGAGAAATGCCTGTTATTATTCGGTTGAGAAGCTTTTATCATCCAGTCTGCTGTCAAAAAATCGTAAAGTTAGAATTCATAAAACAGTTATATTACCGGTTGTTCTTTATGGTTGTGGAACTTGGACACTCACTTTGAGAGAGGAACATAGGTTAAGGGTGATTGAGAATAAGCTGCTTAGGAAAATATTTGGGGCTAAGAGGGATGAAGTTGCAGGAAAATGGAGAAAGTTACACAATACAGAACTGTACGCATTGTATTCTTCACCTGACATAATTAGGAACATTAAATCCAGACGTTTGAGATGGGCAGGGCATGTAGCACGTATGGGCGAATCCAGAAATGCATGTAGAGTTTTAGTTGGGAGGCCGGAGAGAAAAAGACCTTTGGTGAGACCGAGACGTAGATGGGAAGATAATATTAAAATGGATTTGAGGGAGGTGGGATATGATGGTAGAGACTGGATTGATCTTGCTCAGGATAGGGACCTATGGGGGGGGGGTTTATGTGAGGGCGGCAATGAACCTCCGGGTTCCTTAACAGCCAGTAAGTAAGTAAGTAAGTAAGTAAGTAAGTAAAGAATGAACTTTATTTTTCAATGTTTAACTAAAAATGGCATCATTCTTATAGGCTTATCACAAAAATACGACTTTAGGAACATAAATTATGTCGTAAACTAGATAAATGTGTATAAATGATACTATTAAAAAAATTGAATCGTAAAGAAACTGCTAAAAAATACGTTTCCAGGACGTCAGCCGCTCGTTGTCTCGCGGATTCTACAGCTGCTTCTTGCGCTGATTCGGTTTCTTACGCTTGTGGTGTTTCGGCTTCTTGGGTCCTTGATCTTGCATGGAGCGGATTCCCTATTTCTCCAGATATTCCTCTATCTTCAGGTCTTCCATGAACTATTCAGGAGTATCATTTCTTTAATTAGCTAGTATTCTGAAGCTAGAAATGCATTGTGAATTCCATAGTTCCTTCGTACAGATTTTTTTTTTTTTTTCGATTTTTAACTACAAAATTACATTTTCTGACGCATTTATCACAACAATTGTCATAAATCACGCCATTCTTGTAAATTCTGTAAGACTGTATATTATTAGGATGCATAATTAAACTGTAAAGAATCAAGTTTCTAAACTCGTACGAATTGTACCAATTTTTGTGATAAGTGCGTAAGAATGATGTAATTATTAGTGAAAAATTGAAAAACAAAAACTGTACAAAGCAATTGACAACACATTTTTAGCTTCAGAACACTAGCGAATTAAATAAATGATACCTCTGAATAGTTCATTCTCTATTTGTAATATTTTTTTACCCTTAAAACTAAAGAAAAAAGGTATTTTACTGATGATTTCAAATTAGTGCAACTCTGAAAATATTGGAATTAGGACACGTATTTATATGACTTTTTGCTCAGAATGTCTTCGGAAATAAGTTCCGTAAGGGACGGTAAATCCTCGTGAATCACCCTATATATATTAGTATTATATAGTATTATATTATGTTGCAATATATTGCATGTAGTTATTATTAATACAATATTTTAATCACAGTCTTAACATTTTGATCACAGTGTACTACTTTAATGTAATGGATGGAATTGTTAATCACGTTACCTTTTAATCTCATTCATTCATTCATTCATTCATTCATTCATTCATTCATTCATTCATTCATTCATATATGTTGTTCTGCGCAAGGACAGGTCTTCCACTGCAAACCCAGCATTTTTCAGTCTTTTCTATTTTCTGCCTTCCTCTTAGTCTATACTATATTTATTTACATTCAATGGCAATCGAACATCGCTTCACAGCTAGAATATGGAACATGTCAAAAAATCTTAATAGTACTACAGAGTCTTAATTAGGCTATAGTCATAATCTAGATTAAATATATAGAGAAGAGTTTTACAATATATTGTACAACACAAAGGGTTACTATCGATACTTAATACAAGACAGAAAATATATTCATGCAGCGTTGTTGAGTGTCATAAACTCACCTACAGAATAGAAGGCGTGAGAAATTAGATACTTCTTTAATTTGGCTCTAAATTATCTAATGTTTTGAGTTTTATTTTTTATACCCATGGGGAGACTATTAAAATTGTTACTGCCATATAAAGCACTCGTTTTTGATAGCACGATAGACTTGCCGATGGAGTATGAAAATCATTTTTAACGAGTATTTATGCTATGAACTATTGCACTAGTTTCAAAGTTTTCACGATTATACACGAGGAAGTTCATTAATGAAAAAATATACTGAGAAGCAACGGGTTTTATTTGCACATTTTGAAAATAGTCCTACACGATTCACTAGATTTGGCAGCTACTATTATTCTAATTACTCTTTTCTTGTAGTAGGAATATACTGTTACTATTTCTAGAATTTCCCCAGAATATTATTAATATTATTATCGATACAGGGTTATTAAGGGAAGGAAATACTTAAGTTTTAAATTTACCTCCCTAATTGATCCGTAAAGTGTATTTTCTGTATGTAGAAATATCATTGCTGCAACAACTTAAGTCCTAGACTTAAACTTTATTTAGTAGTCCGTATGTAAATATTTGTATTTGTATTTCGTTTTATATACTCTATTGTTCAAATTGTAAAATTTATTGTTAAACTCATGTTTTAACTTCGGGGAATAGTTTTTTTTATATACAGAGAATATTTTTTTTTCATTTTACGGAGTATAGGTCTAATATCTTATTTTACGATTATATGATATTATATATGTACAAGAGAATAGCGCAGAACATGTAATTAAAATTATTGTTAAACCTATAAAGTCCTAGATTAGTTTTGAAAAAAAAAGTAAAGAAAAACATGATATAGTAATTCACTGGATATATTTCAGCCGTTTTAAAAGACAAATTCAAAATTTTTATGACATTTTACTCCTGAATGCACATTATTTAGAATGTCTGGAGAAAAATTTTGTTTTAGGGATATTTTATAGAAATATAGAAGACAAAGTTTTCAAATGCAACAAATAAAACATTTCTATTCCAGAGAAAAGTTGCCCAATAGTCTAAAGAATGTGTACCAAATATTATACAAGTAGCGATAATAGATTCGAAGATGGGTAACTTTTTGCATGAAATGAAGAAAAAAACTAAAGTTACGCGAAATTGCTATGAAAGATTGGTATCACTTTAAAAACCCTGTGCACCAGAGCAAATGACAAGGTCATAACTACTGAAGCTTTCCTGGCGACGTGATAATTCGAAATTTTCTCGGGCTTCCAGCCATGTCATAAGTTGGTGTTCCACCGACGTTTCGAGGATGTTCATCTTCCTCATCTTCAGGGTTAGATGATGTCTAGGGGTACCCAGCTCCTTAATTTATACTGCCAGAGGGAGAGGTCAGCCGAGGAGCTGTGCGCTGATTGGCTCTCTAGTGCGGGCCGCAGCGTGAACGCGGCCGACGTGTCGTCTTGCTTTGTGCTTTTCGGCTGATTGACCGCGGGTCTCACGATGGGCTCGGCGGACAAGGTCATAATTGCGCATTGAATTTTGTGTAATAAGTTTTTGACATAAATAAAGATTAATTTACTGCTTTTCACAGTGGTTAACTATATATATTTTCTCCTCTTAAGTGACCGATTAGAAGAATACAAATCCCGGTATTGAAACGCAAACTTTTCCGTGGATTGGAAAATCGAGACTTTTTACGGATCAATGTGCATTCTTGTTTTAGTTTAATACGACTGGAAATTGAACCTGAATTTTAACCAATAATTGCACACGAAATTCATACAAATAATGCATAGGCCTAACTTGGGGAAGAAAGGTGGAAAAGAAAACTATAGAGCGATACTCAACGAAATCAGAATTTCCAAGGAATATGAGGCTTGTTTCCTTTATATACCTTCACCAATACCAGACATACATTCTTTATGACGTTTGAGCAGTCGGTGCGATTACAGGAATTGGCTCTGAGCCCTTTGCAAAGCCTCTGCGAACTCCGGGGAAACGTGGCATAGACTAGCATCGTCGTCTGGGGAGCACCGCAGCGTCTGAAACTTTTGTTTTTGTGAGCGAGATGTGCGCCGCGTCGAGTATTTAAAAACTTCGGAGTGCTGACGGAGACTTTTCAAGAAGTCAAGGAATACATTATCAACTTTGATGAATGCCTGAAGGGGATTCCTTTCCTACTTTGGTTGACAAAAAGGAAAAGTGATGCTGTGCGGACGATTGCAAAGGCTGCGAGCGATGCTTTTCCTCTGTTTGGGTCTGCAGCAGAAGGCTATCGATTTCTGATTTCGTCCTGATCAAAGACAAACTTGTATAACAATATTGGCACTCAATGTATATCTACAGATGTCAGATATTGATGAAGTTCGTTATAGTTCCCGAGGTAATGAAAGAGAAGCGCGCAACTTTCTAACAACTCTGGATGTGATCTCAGACTTTTCAGGGATCTTACACTGGAGATGTGATTACATTTCAAATATGAGTTTTTTTATTTTTCTTTATTCGACATGTTATTTTCCGGCTTCATTTTTCAGCATGCACCGTATTTTTTTGTACCTTTTTTTAAGTAGGTTATTTTACGACGCTTTATCAACAGCTTAGGTTATTTAGCGTCTGAATGAGATGAAGGTGATAATGCCGGTGAAATGAGTCCGGGGTTCAGCACCTAAAGTTACCCAGCATTTGCTCATATTAGGTTGAGGTAAAACCCCGGAACAAATCCTCAACCAGGTAACTTGCCCCGACCGGGAATCGAACCCGGGCCACCTGGTTTCGCGGCCAGACTCGCTAGCCGTTACTCCACAGGTGTGGACTTTTTTCGTACCACTCGTGAAAAATTAGGAGAGAGTTGGGTAGTATCGGACATCGGGTAATATCGGACAGTGCGTTTCTTTCATCTACCATAGATGGTAGTACCTGAATGACTTGGTTACTGTCGGTGACTCAGGAGAAGACGAGAACGGACTGAGGAGGAAGGGATGTGAACAGATAACGTAAGACAACACGTGCAATATTTGTACTGCAGTGAGCGGAAACATTAGGTCTCCTTCTGTTCAACTCAGCTTTAATTTCCATACGCATTGTTACTCATGTTTCCTGCACGAGTAATAACCTGGCTACTGGGATGCTTATCTGAGCGATGTTTATAATAATCAACAGCGATAGTCTTCTCCTGAGTAACGGACAGTACGTAACTGTATGCGACATCACAGAAACGTAACCATGTCATT
This sequence comes from Periplaneta americana, assembly GCF_040183065.1. Taxonomy (NCBI): domain Eukaryota; kingdom Metazoa; phylum Arthropoda; class Insecta; order Blattodea; family Blattidae; genus Periplaneta; species Periplaneta americana. The sequence continues at coordinate 168,145,820 of NC_091119.1, read as the reverse complement.
CAGGTACTATCATCTGGTTATAGATGAAAGAAACTCACTGTCCGATATTACCCGATGTCCGATACTACCCCACTCTCCCCTATAACAAAGTTTACAGTATTGCCCCTTATTGGAAATGCGTCTATGCCACCCGCAAAGCATTCGTTAGTTAAGGAGTTTAATTTGTTTATTCATGGCCCAGGTTATATTTTAAAGGGTTAGGTACAGCTTACAGCAGTAAAATTTTGGAAATATTAAACATTTTTTCCTCCGTTACTGTATCTTGTACAATATTGAAAATTGAAGATGTGATTACATTTCAAATGTGAGTTTTTTCTTTTTCTTTATTCGACATGTTATCTTTCGGCTTCATTTTTCAGCATGCACCGTTTTTTCTCGTACCACTCGTGAAAAAATGGGACAAAGTTGAGTAGTATCGGACATCGGATAATATCGGACAGTGCGTTTCTTTCATCTACCATAGATGGTAGTACCTGAATGACTTGGTTACTGTCGGTGACTCAGGAGAAGACGAGAGCGGACTGAGGAGGAAGGGATGTGAATAGATAACGTACGACAACACGTGCAATATTTGTACTGCAGTAAGCGGAAACATTAGGTCTCCTTCTGTTCAACTTAGCTTTAATTTCCATACGCATTGTTACTCATGTTTTCTGCACGAGTAATAACCTGGCTACTGGGATGCTTATCTGAGTGATGTTTATAATAATCAACAGCGATAGTCAAGTAGGTCACATTCTTTCCACTCATCTTCTCCTGAGTAACGGACAGTACGTAACTGTACCGACATCACAGAAACGTAACCATGTCATTCAGCTACTATCTTCTGGTTGTAGATGAAAGAAACTCACTGTCCGATATTACCCGATGTCCGATACTACCCAACTCTCCCCTATAACAAAGTTTACAGTATTGCCCCTTATTGGAAATGCGTCTATGCCACCCGCAAAGTATTCGTTAGTTAAGGAGTTTAATTTATTTATTCATGGCCCAGGTTATATTTTAAGGGGTTAGGTACACCTTACAGCAGTACAATTTTATAAATATTCAACTTTTTTTTTCCTCCATTACTGTATATTGTACAATGATGAAAATTAGTATGTGTAAAACACTGTTCTTCTGCTATGTGGAAAAAAAAATATATTTTTAAGATTAAAAAAAATATTTACATTTTTTTTTCAAAATTCAGTTCACTGTGCAGTGATGAAGCGTTTCCCACATAACTCAAAACTATCCAACATTCTGTGATGAATTTTTTTGTGTATTTATGCATGTCATATCTACAATATGATCCAAGATCACTTCTCTACCTTTGATAGATTGTCTGATAAAAAATAAATTAATTTAAAAAATGGTCATATATCAGTATTTTCTTCTAACACAAAATGAAAAATATATTATTTATTAAGGAATATAGTTGAAATAACACGATATTGTAAACATGAGTTTCAGCAATAAAATAAAAGAGAGAGAACATGAAAAAGTTAACATGTTTACGAGTTATGAGGGAAATACTTCATCACTGCACAGTGAACTGCCACCATTTTGATTTTGAAAAAAAAAATACCGGTATATAAATAATTTTTTTTTTAAATCGTAAAAATATTTTTTCATATACCAGAAGGACAGTGTTTTACACAAACCAATTTTCATTATTGTACATGATACAATAATAGAAGGAAAAAAAATGTTGAATATTTCCAAAACTTTTACTGCTGTAAGCTGTACCTAACCCCTTAACTACAACACTGTCAAATGGAATGTGAAACCTATGCTTATTATGTTAGCTGATCCTTCCTCATTTGTTTAGGCCTATACAGGGCTCCTAAAAAGACTTTCCGGTTTCGAACGCATGTAATTTATGTTCTATGAATCTATGGTACATGAAAATAGTACCACTGGAAAGAGAAAATAAAAAAGTTTAGTTTATAACCTTAAAGATGTTCAATTGTAACACGGAACACATCAAGCATTTAGTCAAGTTCCACGTAGGTACGCGGATTTTCCGACCCTCCATATTCTGAGGTTATGTCTATTCACCTATTCTATCTTTGTCAGAAAACACCACGGAACGATACCATTAAGTACGAGAAAAATTCGTACCGGCACCGGGAATCGAACCCAGGACCTCTCAGCTGTGCGCGCTGAGTGCTCTCTAACCAACTGAGCTATGCCGGGACCCGATTCACGACGCCGGCCGAACTCCTCTCGTAGTGTCATGTTACGGCCTTACTGCCTGCATTTAAGACGATACACGTCATACATATACAGGAGCGCATATTAAATGGCTTTATGGCCATATTCAACAACAGTTTCTTAAAACTGTTAACATCATATATGTATCGAATATGAATGAGGTCTCGCCCACCTCATTACATATTACACGACTAGTATGACTAGTCAGTTTGCTTTTAATACCATTAAGTACGAGAAAAATTCGTACCGGCACCGGGAATCGAACCCAGGACCTCTCAGCTGTGCGCGCTGAGTGCTCTCTAACCAACTGAGCTATGCCGGGACCCGATGGTATTAGAAACAAACTGACTAGTCATACTAGTCGTGTAATATGTAATGAGGTGGGCGAGACCTCATTCATATTCGATACCACGGAACGAATAAATTCTTCATCGTTTTCAATTGAAGTCTCCATACTAATGCAGAAATTTCTTCGTAGCACTTTGTCCTCTGGTTTTAGGGCTTGCAGCAACTGTAGTCGGTACGGATGAAATCGCAAGCTTAAGAATCTTGCCTTAAAATCAGTATACCATTTATTGATTGTAGACCCACTGGGTGAATCTGCACCAAACTTTGTTGTATAATGCAGTTGCACATTAATAACCGATTGGCTCACATGAAAATCAAGGTTATCTGTCCTTTATAGCAGCCATTTTGCCTCAAAAATAAACAAATTTGTTTATAAGCACTATTATGAGACAGTGTTACCAACTAGGAAAATAATATTATAGATTTATTAATTTGTCATACAGAATAATATCTATAATATTGACAATTAATATTACAGATATTATTCTATATGACAGATTAATAAATCTATAATATTCTCATAGTTAGCAGTGGATATGTCTGTACAGATTACTGAGCACTTAACTGCGGAATCCCAGCCAAATAAGTCACTCAGCTGAGTGCGCTCCTAGTATAATGGCAGTTGACATTGGACATGTCTAACATGGAGTCAGGCCATAAAGGGAAACATTGAAGGAGGGGAATTCGATTCGGTACTGTGGATTGAATTCGGCATAGCTCAGTGGTCAGAGCGCTTGGTACGTAGAACCAAGGACCCTGGTTCGATCCCCGGCGCCGGAGCGAATTTTTCTCCTCAAATATTAATAGGAAAATAATGTTGCCACAACTAAAATGTTTGAGTTTCTCTTCCCATTGCTGCTATTTTCATGCACCTGAGATTCATAGAACATAAATTGCATGCGTTCTAAACCTGAAAGGTGTTTTGTAGGAACCCTGTATATTTTAAGAGATTTTGTATACATCGCAGCATTTCCTCAAAGAAAGAACCCGGATATCCGAGATGTCGTCATTTTATAAAGGCTGTTCCAGCAGTAACGATGACGTATTAATTAATGAAAATTAAAAATCAAAAGCCAAAAACATGGGGGGTTAAAAATTTGGATTTTGTTAGTCCTTTACACTACTACCACTGTTTGACTATTGCGACGTAATACTTACAGACTTGACAACTGAACTTTCGAACAAGCTGCAGCGTGTGCACAATATGTGTGTCAGATTCATCAGCAATGCTCACAAATTTGACCACATTACACCCTCGTTCAAATCTTTATCCTGGCTGCAACTTAATAACCGTAGAACATTTCATTCGCTGTCTCTTCTATTTCGAGTTCTCCACACTTCTACTCCAAATTATCTTCGTTCCCGGTTTAACTACTTATCCTCCAGTCACAATCTCAACACCAGGTCTCAGGAGAGCCAAATCCTAGCAATTCCTGCCCATAGAACATCCCACTATTCATCCTCTTTTACTGTCTCAGTCCCCCGTGAATGGAATTCTCTACCTCAGAAGATTTGGGGCTGCCAGACAATAACCACTTTCAAGAAAAGGCTAAACGATTTATTACGGGCGCAGTCAAATTGAAGCTATAATTGTGATCGAGTTTAATACAGTAGAACTTGGTTATAGCGACCTCGTTTTGTGCGACACCTCGCCTATAACGTCAAATATTCTGTGGTCCCAACTAATTCCCCATAAGACATATGCTTTCCTACCTTGCTTAATACGACAAACGCATATGCGTCTACCTCGCATATAACGTCATTTTCAACCTCAGTTTGGAATAAGATTTTCTAAGAACCAAAGTATTTTAAGAAATATTTTGTTGAAATCTGACCCTGACAAATTCTTTGCAGTCTCCTTCTGTCATAGACCTCTGGAATGTAGGCGGATTCCCCACCCCATTGTAACCTGCCCGAATTCATGCGTATTAGATCAGTTTCGACAGGAAGTTTTCATAAGTGCACGCATTTTAATGCAGTATGGCCACTAAAAGAAGTGAGTGACGCTTTAGAAGTCATTAGAATTATGAACATGTTCTGTGAAGCTAGGGAAGGGAGCAGTGAAATTGCAAATGAAATTATAAACATAGAACGTAATTTAGCCCTAGAAAGTGTGTATTGGGCAAGTAGAAGACAACAGTGTAAAATGACTGATTACTTCACTTCTAAGTAAAGTAGTTTGGTGAGTACTGAACAAACTGTTTTAATACAGAATACTGTATTTATAATTGTAGGCCTACGTGTATTTTATTATGTTCATTGTAGGCTTAAAAGTCAATACATAAATCTAAAATAAGTCTAATTAAGTTTGTTAATTTTCATTTTCCACCTCACTAGAATGATGATGTGAATCTCGGTTACTACGACACTCGTTTATAACAATATAATTTTTAAGGTCCCTTGGATGTCGTTATAACGAAGTTCTACTGTAATTTATTTTAATTTAGGTATGACTATTTTTATTATTATTAATATTATTATAATTATTATTACATAATTCCATGTATTGTGGGTCCCTATCACCACGGCATGGCGCGTCCTCAGGTTGCGGATAGAGGAGACGGCCTCCAGATATGGAGGGTAGCTGCGAATATATTGAATAAGCAGTTGTGGACAGCCGATAAGGGGTGGTCCTCCAGCTTGGGGGTTGGGCGAAGGGCTAACAACCCATCACCGTAAAAAACAGCTTGTTACGTATCCCTATAATAAGCCTCGGAATAGGACTGATTCTCTGGCACGACCACAGCAAAGGAATAAGGATTTGAGATTTGGCACTTGGAACGTAACTAGTCTTTATAGAACAGGAGGGGTAACATTAGTAGCAAAAGAGCTAGCTAGATATAGAATAGACTTCGTAGGAGTACAAGAGGTTAGGTTAGATGGGAATGGCATATCACAAATAGGAGATTACTTGTTGTATTATGGGGAAGGAAACAATAATCACCAATTAGGAACAGGATTCTTTATTCATAAAAGAATAAAATCAGCAGTAAAAAAGGTCGAATTTATCAGTGACAGGTTATCATATTTAGTACTTAAGGGTAGATGGTGCGACATCATAGTTATAAATGCTCACGCCCCTACAGAAGAGAAAGACGACCATATAAAGAATAGCTTCTATGAGGAATTGGAACATACTTTTGATCAGTTCCCTAGATATCACATGAAAATTTTATTGGGGGATTTCAATGCTAAAGTAGGACGGGAGGATATTTTTAGACCAACTATTGGAAAAGAGAGCCTACACGCAATTAGTAGTGACAATGGAGTTAGATTAGTCAACTTTGCCACATCGAAAAATTTAATTGTCAAAAGTACAACATTCCCCCATAAGGATATACATAAATATACTTGGACTTCTCCAGATGGATTGACACACAACCAAATAGATCACATCTTGATAGATAAACGGAGACATACTAGTATAGTAGATATTCGAACTTTCAGAGGTGCAGACTGTAATTCTGACCATTATTTGGTGATTGGAGAATTAAGAGAAAGGTTATCAGTAGCCAAGCGAGTAGAGCAACAAGTTAATATTACTAAATTCAATATTTCGAAATTAAAGGACGAGGAAGCTAAGCAAAATTATCAGGTCGAAATTTCGAATAGGTTTGCCACTTTAGAAAGTTCCGACGAAGTTGAGAAAGAATTAGATGTTAATAGCGTGTGGGAAAATATCAGAGATAGTATCAAAATTGCAGCTGAGCAGAGCATAGGTTATTATGAAACTAAGAAAAAGAAACCGTGGTTTGATGAAGATTGTTGCATGGTAGTAGAAAGAAGGAAACAGGCAAAATTGAAATTCTTACAGGATCCAGTTGAGGAGAAGAGAGATAATTATTTCAATGAAAGACGGGAAGCAAGTCGTACACTTAGGAATAAAAAGAGAGGTTACTTGAAGGAAAAACTGAATGAGGTAGAAACAAATAGTAGAATAAAAAACATTCGAGATTTATAACAGGGTATAAAGGAATTTAAGAACGGATATCAGCCAAGGGTAAACGTGATCAAGGATGAGAATGGTGACTTGCTTGCAGACTCTCCATCAATCCTAAACAGATGGAAAAACTATTTTGCGCAACTACTAAATGTACATAGGCCAAATAGAAATGATCGGGACGAAATTGAAATACAAACTGCTGAGCCATTTATACCCGAACCCACGCCTTCAGAAGTCGAAATTGCGATAGAAAATCTGAAAAAGTACAAGTCTCCAGGTATCGATCAAATTCCAGCAGAATTAATACAAGAGGGTGGGAGTGCATTATATAGCGAAATTTATAAACTTGTACTTGCTATATGGGAAAAGGATATTGTACCAGAACAATGGAAGGAGTCCATAATTGTACCTATTTTTAAAAAGGGGGACAAAACCAACTGTGGTAACTTTCGAGGAATATCACTTTTGTTGACGTCGTACAAAATTTTGTCCAATATTCTTTTGAGAAGATTAACTCCGTACGTAGATGAAATTATTGGGGATCATCAGTGCGGTTTTCGGCGTAATAGATCGACTATTGATCAGATTTTTTGTATTCGACAGATAATGGAGAAAAAATGGGAGTATAAGGGTACAGTACATCAGTTATTCATAGATTTCAAAAAGGCTTATGACTCGGTTAAGAGGGAAGCATTATATGATATTCTTATTGAATTTGGTATTCCCAAGAAACTAGTTCGATTAATTAAAATGTGTCTCAGTGAAACATACAGCAGAGTCCGTATAGGTCAGTTTCTATCTGATGCTTTTCCAATTCACTGCGGGCTAAAGCAGGGAGATGCACTATCACCCTTACTTTTTAACTTCGCTCTAGAATATGCCATTAGGAAAGTTCAGGATAACAGGCAGGGTTTGGAATTGAACGGGTTACATCAGCTTCTTGTCTATGCGGATGACGTGAATATGTTAGGAGAAAATACACAAACGATTAGGGAAAACACGGAAATTTTACTTGAAGCAAGTAGAGCGATCGGTTTGGAAGTAAATCCCGAAAAGACAAAGTATATGATTTTGTCTCGTGACCAGAATATTGTACGAAATGGAAATATAAAAATTGGAGATTTATCCTTCGAAGAGGTGGAAAAATTCAAATATCTTGGAGCAACAGTAACAAATATAAATGACACTCGGGAGGAAATTAAACACAGAATAAATATGGGAAATGCGTGTTATTATTCGGTTGAGAAGCTCTTATCATCCAGTCTGCTGTCCAAAAATCTGAAAGTTAGAATTTATAAAACAGTTATATTACCGGTTCTTCTGTATGGTTGTGAAACTTGGACTCTCACACTGAGAGAGGAACATAGGTTAAGGGTGTTTGAGAATAAGGTGCTAAGGAAAATATTTGGGGCTAAGAGGGATGAAGTTACAGGAGAATGGAGAAAGTTACACAACACAGAACTGCACGCATTGTATTCTTCACCTGACATAATTAGGAACATTAAATCCAGACGTTTGAGATGGGCAGGGCATGTAGCACGTATGGGCGAATCCAGAAATGCATATAGAGTGTTAGTTGGGAGACCGGAGGGAAAAAGACCTTTAGGGAGGCCGAGACGTAGATGGGAGGATAATATTAAAATGGATTTGAGGGAGGTGGGGTATGATGATAGAGACTGGATTAATCTTGCACAGGATAGGGACCGCTGGCGGGCTTATGTGAGGGCGGCAATGAACCTTCGGGTTCCTTAAAAGCCATTTGTAAGTAAGTAAGTATTATTACATAATTATTTTTTGTTGTTATGCAGATAAAAATAATTGTAATTGTATTATACAGGGATATCACTTTATTTTTACCAACATTTTTAACATTAACCTGGCTATACTCGGAAACACTGTTGCCCCCTTCCATTACAGGAGTTTGATGTTACTAGTGCAATATGTAAACAAATCATTTTACTAGGTATAGGAGGAGAGAAAAGTAGTGTATCCATTTATGTTGTAGGGAAATACGATATTACGATTTTCAGTTTGCTCATCACTTTTACGGAATTTATCAAAATACAGTAGAGTAGTAACATTTTTTTTCAAAAACTCAACTTTCTAGACGGCTATGTTCGTTATGTAATGTCTACTTTATTTAGCATAATTAATTATTGGTGTTAATATAGAATATAGAGAGTGCATTTAAATTGAGGGGGTCATAAGTAAAGGGCTGTAAGTGCACTTAAGTTACTTTTGAGAAAATGGGGTTTAAATATTTAAGCTTTCGTAAAATCGGTGAAATTTTTTTATTTAAATTTTAATGTGTGATGCGATTAAAATATCCCTTTGCCACTAAAATTTTAGATACTTTAGCTTACGCTGGATGCACTTAACTCATGTTATTACAAATGTCACTAACATTCCTTTGCTTCTAGCCACCTCAATTCAAAAAAAGCTAATCTGAATTTTTATACAAGCTGCTGAAAATGGTTGCCGTTCATTACAATGCAGGCTTCAATTCTTTACGCATATTATTAAAAACATTTTGAAGCATATTCTATGAAATTGAATTTATCGTTTCTTGAATATAATTTTTAGTACGATATTATTAATATAGGTTCTTTCTTCTATAGAAAACGCAATCATATTTATGAAACACACTATACACTGCAGTCTTTACTTCACTGCTTGAAGACTTTGAATGCAACAGCGGCCGTAAGTTTGTGTGTCTGACGGGAGCAAGGACATTAGTGAAGGGGTGGGAGTGAAGTACATTCAGAAATGCAGGTACAATAAAAATGCAAGTAAAAATAAAATGATGTCCCTGTATTAATTATGTATTATATTGTATTGTATTGTAGTATTGTATTGCTTTGTATTGTATTGTATTAATTATGTTATATTCATAGCAATGTAGTAATTTTCTATGTGGAAGAGAAGGCCGAATGGCCTTAACTCTGCCAGTTAAAATAAACCATTATTATTATTATTATTATTATTATTATTATTATTATTATTATTATTATTACATAGAAAACATGTTATCAAAATTTGGTTGACAAAATGATTAGGGAAAAAATTGTAATTTTTAGTGGAGTGTCCCCTTAAAGTAGTTTACGGAACGTTCCCCCTTCAATTCATTTGCAAACAACATTAGATTAAACCGCTCATCAGGAATGACATGGGGCGCGAGAACAGCACTTCCGCATCTGCCGACCCTGGTTCCTCGGCAGCGACACACTCGTCCTATCTGTGCATTCATGTGTCTTGCAGTAAACAGTCTGACATTTGACTCGCAATTACAATATTTAAATTCACCGAGCCTGTCTGTCAATGTGCCATACTGCACTTGTCAAACCGACGCCGCGCCGCTTCTCTTGCCCCAACTGCGATAAATTATTCAGATCAGTTGCAGTGGTGTGGGGTCAACAATGGAGCAGCTGTCCTCGCCCCCACCCCTTCCCCAGAAGGAATGCCGGGGGTGAAATTACTGCGGTGGCGTTCGTAGGTGGGTAAATTTTAATGCGGTCGCTGCTAATGGACCAGTGATGAAATAACAGGCACACTAACTCATTATCGATATCAGACTAGTTTTTTAATCTCCCTGCGGTTTTCAGCTCCAAAACGAGCATCGTGTTGTCACATTGCTGTTGATATGGTGGGCGGTTTGGGATGTGGACCTGCATACTTCATTCACTTCTTTAAATAATTCGAATGTATCTTCATATAGGCTAATTCAGGCTTGTCCATTTAGTGCAGGGATACAGAATTGGCGAGAGAGGGGTGGAAACCATGGGGAAAGCGCTGGTTCCCCGTCCACAGTCCGGGCAGGGCATAGTTGCGCCCCACGGTCGGGTAAGATGCAGCAGATAAAAAAGGGTCCCTGTTTTGTGCGATATGGCATAGTTGCGCCCCGCGGTCAATCGGGAGACCTAGGCATGGCATAGTTGCGCCCCGAAGAAATCAGGTAGCAGAATGGACATGGCATAGTTGCGCCCCGAAAAAATCAGGTAGCAGAATTGACATGGCATAGTTGCGCCCCGAAGAAATCAGGTAGAAGAATGGACATGGCATAGTTGCGCCCCGAAAAAATCAGGTAGCAGAATGGACATGGCATAGTTGCGCCCCGAAGAAATCAGGTAGAAGAATGGACATGGCACAGTTGCTCCCCGATGGACATAGTACACTAAATTAATAAATTACTTAAAATATTATAATGGTAGCTGTATTGAAATCAGGTAGGCCTAGCGTATTATCAATTTTGTTATTTAAAATAATACATTTTTATCGATCATACACATTAAATAAACTGCATTTTTTGTTTGTACACCGATATCTTAACCCTACAGCACAGGGTTTCGAAAATTGAAACTTGGAACCAAATTTGAATTGTTAAGTCTTTACCCTTTTCACTAAACGTAACATTCATTTTAAATTAACCTCACTATACGCCACAGACGGTGTGAAAATCACTAATAAAATGTCAAGACTGCTAAGGCCCCATGTTCCAACGGCTCACGTATTTGAACATGTCAGTAAAGTACTGCCAACTTCATGATGTTCATTTTTAATCGATGATCGCTGCATAAACAGTAGAAAAACAGTTAATAAAGTATTGCCAACTCATGGTGTACATTTTAATAAATATTAAATCGAATAAGAAATGAATAAGGCTGGTTGATTACGAGGCTCGAGCTTCCTTAGTGTATTTTTCTCTATCTATTTCATCGGGGCGCAACTATGCCATGCCCTTTTCTCTACCTGATGGGAACGGGGCGCAACTATGCCCACAAAGTAGAGACCCTTTCTTATCTGCTGCATTTTATCTGACCGTGGGGCGCAACTATGCCCTACCCGTTTTGTGGGCATAGCTGCGCCCCGTCCCCATCACGTAGAGAAAGGGGCATGGCATATTTGCGCCCCGATGAAATAGGTAGAGAAAAAGACATTACGGGAACTCGAGCCTCGTAATCAACCAAACTTATTGATTTCTTATCGATTTAATATTCATTATGATACCGTTAAAATGAACACCATGAAATTGGCAGTACTTTATTAACTGTTTTTCTACTGTTTATGCAGTGATTATAGATAGCCTACCGTTAAATTGAACACCATGAAGTTGGCAGTACTTTATTAACTGTTTTTCTACTGTTTATGCAGTGATTATAGATAGCCTACCGTTAAGTTGAACACCATGAAGTTGGCAGTACTTTATTAACTGTTTTTCTACTGTTTATGCAGTGATTATAGATAGCCCACCGTTAAATTGAACACCATGAAGTTGGAAGTACTTTATTAACTGTTTTTCTACTGTTTATGCAGTGATTATAGATAGCCTACCGTTAAAATGAACACCATGAAGTTGGCAGTACTTCATTAACTAACATATTCAAATGAGCAAGTCGTTGGAATATGGGGCCTTAGCTGTCTTGACATTTTATTAGTGATCTTCATACCGTCTGTGGCGTATAGTGAGGTTAATTTAAAATGAATTTTAAGTTTAGTGAAAAGGGTAAAGAGTTAATAATTCACAATGGTTCTAAGTTTCAATTTTCGAAACCCTATACCGTAGGATTAAGATATCGGTGTACAAACAAAAAATGCAGTTCATTTATTGTGTGATCGATAAAAAAGGGTTATTTTAAATAGCAAAATTGATCATATGCTAGGCCTACCTGATTTCAATGCAGCTACCTCTATAATATTTTTAAGTAATTTATTTATTTTATGGCAATCACTTTCGTGTGTGCTGTGCCATCGAGGCGCAACTATGCCATGTCCATTCTGCTACCTGATATCTTCGGGGCGCAACTATGCCATGCCCATTCTGCTACCTGATTTCTTTAGGACGGAACTATGCCATGTCCATTCTGCTACCTGATTTCTTCGGGGCGCAACTATGCCATACCGCCACAGTCCACCGGCGTTGAATGACGTGTCTGTGGTCTGTAAGCAATCACATAAGACAGACACTGAATACAAATCTCCTCCCCTACCAAGTCAATGGCGCGGGGATGGAAGGAAGGGGTGAGTGACGTATCCGATGAGTGACGTAACGCCACAATTGTCGCCCAGTTCTCCAAGCCTGATTTAGTGAGATGCTAGCAATCAGTACCGATACCGTGAGACTTAGTGTTTCCTCCCTCAATCCCTTCCATCATCCCCTGCATGAGAGAGGAACGATGATATCAATGGCGCTCTTACACAGACGTTCAAATGTATCCGACCTACGATTTTATGATCATGTAAGGGAAGTTTCCAACCACGGATAAGTCAGAACCAAAGGTATGAAAAATTGACAAACTTTGAAAAAGTTCCGCTAGTTCTCAATAGGTGGCACCATTATTGGGATCCGTTAAAAAGTGTCAGGGAGAATTATTATGTAGATTAAGCATAAATTATTCTTATAATAGACAATATCAGCTGATTCCAGCCAGACTAAGTGTTGTTTTACAATCACTAGAGTGGGATGAAAAATTTAATTCTCTATATTTATCTACTATTGGCAGCAGTGACTATTATCTTCGCCATATATTCATTGAAGTAATAACTAAAGAATCTACACTTACACCAACAAATTATCGATCACTATCGATTAGTAGCATCATCTTCGAAATATCTGTATCGAAGTCGTGTTACTCCGTGAGGATTGTGAAGAAAAACAAAAAAATTCCGTTCTTAATGAGGGATGAAATTTCTATTTGTGAATACGACAGGAAATATTAAATGCCTCATTTTCCGCAGGTTTTGCGTGGATTTCCAAACCAATGTAAAACGCCATTGTAGGTGTACTAGTTGAAACTTCCAATATTCTGATTTAAAGATTCTACGTACGTTATGTTATATAGTTAACTGGTGTGGAATATGTATTATTATTATTATTATTATTATTATTATTATTATTATTATTATTATTATTACACTTTCTTTGTTTTTTCCGTAGAATCTATGTACTGTATGCTTCAACCTATAAGTGTGAGCAGATGAACATTGTGAAATCAAAATATAAGATATGTATATTGGACAAGAACTTTTGACACAATAACGTCGCTGTATCAGATATGACACCAGATTTTGAAGTTGTTTTTGCTCCATAATAGTTAAACATTATTATTACTTATTATTACACACATTTATTTTTTAATTAATATAGGAACGATGTAATTAATAATTAGTTAATAACAGGTCATTAGTATATCAAATACTATATAGTGTGTTAATTAAGTATGGAATATTACTAATATCTCTTTATATGAAAAAATACTAAAAACAAAAGTTGTTGGAGATACCTAATTAAAACGTATGGCTGTGGGCTCACAAAAGTATTGATTCACGTACAGAATGTGGCAAAAAAGAGCACTTTTTAAATGTCACCCTATATTAAATTTTATATATTTGAAACCTCCATTCAACTTTGCATACACATAGAAGTTTGACTCAGCATAAAACTCTCTTGTAAAAGTTATGGTTCTTTCAAATGCTTTGACAATGTAACACAAAATAAATGTGTGTATTCATATTGTGTGAATTAGAAATAGATAAGGATACGTTGTAATTCAGGATCAACGATCTGATCTCGTTATTCGAGGCTCCTATCGGCCGTTGGTTCGAATCCAGCTTTGGTTAATAAATTGCTAAAGTCCTTTTTCTCCGATAATTTGTCCAATAATTGTAGGTGAGTGTCGGGTAATTTTCGGTGAATCCTCGGTGCCATCTGGCCAACATAACATTTCACTATCAAAATTCCACCAGTGCTAGGTAACGCAATATTTCACACACCGTCGTTAAGTAAACTATTAAAATATTACTATAAAATATATAAATATAAAATATTACTCATTCAGGATGGGATAGTTTATCTTTCATTGTATTTATTAATTTGTATTCATTTCAAACTTACTAGCAATAATAAATAAATAAATAAATTGTGAGAGCTAATAATGCTTTCTCTACATACTTATTTCAGTTACTAAAAAAAAAAAGAAACCTTTTTCTTAACTAAATCTGTTAGAGTTACTAACTATTGTTTTTTCCTGTTATCAAAATTTACATGTTTATTATAGTTTTACATTTTTTATTTAGTAATTTTCCCACCCAATTCTGTGCTAATAAAGCTGTCCGTTGTACACAGCGTCATAAAGGTGAACATGAATCTGTCAACAAACTTTAAATTACGTTTCGTAATAGACGAGAGGAGGAAAAGGTGATTTAAAAGTAAGTGCGTGTAGAAGAAATGTATTGGTTTGGCTGCAGAATTGACGGAAAGATGGTAATTAAATTATTGTAAGAATTGTAGTTCACAATGGCAGAATAAAATATCATTTGGTATAAATTTAGGTACAACTGTATTAAATATAATGCTTTTTGCCGATGATCAAATACTGATCGCAGAATCTGAGGATGATCTACAAATGGCAACTTACCAGCTAATAACAGAAAGATATGATCTAAAAATTTCTAATAACAAAACTAAAACAGTGGCTTTCAGAGGGCTTAACCATAGTCGATGTAAAATAGTTATTAATCAAAGAACAATAGAGCAGATATCTTCTTTTAACTACTTAGGCTGCAATATATCTTATTTGGGAAAACAGGATATTAACAGTAAGTTGAGCAAATTCCAACAGAAGTGTAGAACAATAAGAACTTTAAGAAATAAAACACAGCGCTCAACACAATTAAAATTTTACAAAACCCTAGCAGTTCCATTATTAACTTATGGCTCAGAAAACATGATCATTAAACAGCGCATCAAAAAGACAAATTCAAGTAAGTGAAATGAAGTTCGTGCGAGGTGTTGCCGGTTATACTTTATTGGATCATCAAATAAACGAAAATATCCGACTATTATTAAATATTTTTAATTTAGAAGAAAAGATTAAAAATCAGAAACATAATTGGTACCAACACATTACAGGAATGACTAATGATAGATTACCAAAATAAATTATGGATCATGCACCAACGGGATACAGAAATGTCGGAAGATCAAAAATAAGATGGACAGATGATTTAAGCCTTGAAGACGGAACAGGCCAATTTGCCTAATCCCTGTAGCTGAAGAAGAAGAAGAAGATTGAAGTTCATATAGTGTAACTTGTAAGTCTCTAATAAAGCAACAAATTTACAAAAAATAAAAATACGTCTATTTTACTCAGTTATTGCTTATTTCCTTCTTAGTGTCAAATTTAACTTCCTTTTGATAGTAGGTACACAAGTTTACTTGTCGTAATATGCTATTTCTTAAATGTTTTATGAGCTGAACATAAAAGTCATGTTAACTTATTCTAGTAACACCTTACCTCAAAATTAAATTTGCATGTTCTTGGTCTGCTTTGCGGGACTGCAATGAATTTCATAGCTTTAAGGAAATTAAAGTAGCAGAAAATACCGGGTGGAATATAGCATATCAGCTTGCATACATAACTCTTTTAAAAATCAAATAATGGAAATTTACGTCCACATGAAGGCATATAATTTTAACGGCACATATACATCAGTGGAAATAGTAGTTAAGACGTCCAGTAGGAACGCGAGAAAGCAGTAAAATATAACCATCTCAATAGAGGGCCGAGTTTCAACCTCTGAGGTTGAGATCGTTATTTAGATGCGCGTATAAAAATAATCGTAAAATATTACGTCACAGCTTGTGGCTGTTATCAAGAAATGTAAGCGAAGGCTTTCTTAAATCCCTCTAAAATTTTATGGTGAAAAAAATTACAGTTCCTAAGCCATAAGGCGAGAATGCTCTGCATGGATTTTCCATGCTTAAAGTGAAAGTGAACATTAAAGTGTTATATTTAGATTGTCTGCACGGTAGTTGAAGCTAGTACGACTCCCGCGGAGGTTAGGCATTAAGAAGGAATAAAAGTAGAGTTATGTGTTGTTTGATGTGTGTTTCTTCCTGTCGGTTGTAATGTAATAACAAAAATGCTAAACATAGTAATATGCAACAGAGTTGTGTTTCAGTTTTATACAGTTTCAGTGTAACAAATATATAGTATTTATTGTGATGCTGGAAAAACCATAATTATGTTTTTATGTGAATAAGTTTCTAGGGATAATAAAGATAAAGATAGCCTATTGTGTCCCATGAAGGGCAAAGATCTCCTTAAATAAGGGAAACTCTATTTGCCTAACGTGTTGAGCTAGTTCACGTTAGACGTGATATTTAAGTCTAGGAACTTGAATTTCTTTAACAATGCTTCTCTCACTGCCTTTCACAATTTCCTGTCTATGCATAAATGTCCCTCGAGTAGTTTCCACTTTCTTCTGTCTCTTGCCTCTCTGGACCATTGTTGACCCGGCTGTCCTTTGAAGTAGTCTGCCCATCTGCGCCGAGGTCTGCCCTGAAGTCTCCTTCCTATACAGAGGTCCCACATGGTAGCTCGTTATGTCAGGGAAGCCATTGAAAAAGTGGTTTTGCTATTCAGTATGTTTCCGTGCTCATTTTTTCTTTTAACTTTTATGTATTGTATTGATTAAGGCTGGTTGAGTGGAAGAGAAGGCCTTATGGCCTTAACTCTGCCAGCGAAAATAAAACATTATTATTATTATTATTATTATTATTATTATTATTATTATTATTATAGTTGAATTTCATTTATAATAACAATTTAATCGAGGAAAAATAAATATTAAACATTACACTTTTATTCTAAAAAATTAATTGTAATTAATTTTAAACTCGTTGAAATAAACAACACATTTCTTGAAACATTATCCTCCATAATTTTTATTGGGAACATATTAGATATTAGGGGAAGATTGTTGTTCCTTGGGCAGAGTGTATTTTGAAAGATTTTTTTGTTTCTGGTTTTTGCTGCTACCTAGCCGACCCAAACTGAAGTACATTGTAGAGAAAGCCGCTAGGTAGCTCTAGTTATAGTTCCGGTTTGATTTATTACAAAGTGTGAATTTTGTGGACGAAACAATTTTTTTGGTACCGAAAGTAAATATTTCGTTCATTGTTATATGTTTTCTAACACAAAACCCAATTTTATTTGTAACTATCAACCAAGTACGGTGTGTTCCCTATCATCTGATGAGTAAATACATATGTTAATTTCCATGGTTTATTCTCATCTCTAATTTAGGCAGTCATATTGGTTTAAACGTGCACCGCACCCTCTTGCACCTTGAAACACAAAACATCTTATACCAAGGAACATTATGATATCATTTTTTGTTTATCTTTTATTTTAAGATCATGCCACGAAATAAGTGTGGAGTTAAGAGAACACAATTTATCTAGATGCCTTGAAGAAAGCGTTCAAACAGTTATGGCTCCTCCAGGAAATAAAATCTCAATTAGAAAATTCTGAAAATGAAGGCAAATACATTTTTTAAATGATTGGGAGTTTTTACAGCTATATTTCCACCTTATTCCCTATGTTTCAATATTCCAAGGTACAAGAGGGTATACAGTGGACTCTCCTAAATTCGACAAAACAGAATTGAAAGTTCAGTCCAATAAGGGTAAGTGAGTGTGGCAGGTGAAATGAATACAAATTCTTTTTGGTTATCCATCAACGAATACAGTACTATACTTTCATTTCCTGCCCGCCCTGAGACTTGTGTATGCGCTTCTAGTACCACAGTGGGTTTCGACAGTTCCGTCTCACAAACGGCATAATTCTTAAATAGAAAAAGAAGAGTTCATTAATTTAAAATCAGTGATGAATATGAATGTCCTAATCAATAAAGTATTCTGTTTTCCTTTAACAAAAGTATCACTACAAGACACAGAACCAATTTCCATTCAAATGGCAAACCCATTTCTTAATGCCCATATAGGGGCGTGTCTAATTCTCCTACGTAAGCAGTCGAACTTGATTTCTGTCGAAATTAAGAGATTCCACTGTATGTTCGAAGATACACAAACCTGTTGTACCCTGGAACACTTTAAATATCCTTTAATCTATTTTTTTTCATCCTTAATAGATCTGTAAAACAGGAAAATACCTGCAGGAAGTTGTAAAGAAATTTTCAGTAATTATTTCAAGCATTTTTTCATTTAAAATTTCATTTCCCGAAATTTAACAAAATAAAATATGAAAAGGGATTCAATTTACAACAGTCTCCCCTACTGAATGAATTCAAAGCTGTTTCATTCAGTAATAAAATAAAAGGTTCAAATAATCTCTGTGGAATGAGGAGGTTGCAGAACAAAATCACAGGCAGGCGAAGGTGTGGCCTACAGTCAGAACTGCAGTGAATCATGCTCTTGTAAAAGGCGATCCTAAATGGACTTCAATAATAATTGCAATATAATGAGGTTGCACAACAAGCTTAGGCCTATGGCTGGGGTGCTTGTCTGTGGGCCCTCCTCTAGAAAAAAAAAACTCCATGCAAAGTAACAGTTGTAAAAAATTAATTAAATTTAATTTATTTAATCTGACAGGATTAAGGTCATAAGGCCTTCTCTTCCATCTTACCAGATAGCACATATAAATACAAAACAGAAATACAAACACTGATGAAAATAATACAAATTAAATTAAAGCCCTATAGAGGGTCAACATGGCCAACAGAACACTATAGAGCTCTCTTCGAGCTAATATAAGAAAAAAAAAAAAGAAAGAAAAACAGAGAGAGCAATGATGATAGTGATAAATAATAATAATAATAATAATAATCATAATAATAATAATAATAATAATAATAAATACGTTGCATATTCATTGTCAACTTTCCAACAACATAGTTACAGTATTTATTATACGTCATGGGTTAAGTCGAAGTTGCGCAACCTGACAGCTGTTCAACAAGCAATTCCATGAACTAGAATATGATTCTTTAATTTAAATTTGAATTTTGATATTGTCCGACACTCTCTGACATGGTCAGGGAGAGAAATTCCAGAGGCGTGGAATCGATATGCTGAAAGATGATGAGTAGAAGGGTGTTCTGTGCAGAGGAATAGAGAGAAGGTACATGTTCCGGGATCGAGGTAGTGAAAGGTAAACAAAACGAGATGCTAGGTAAGAGGGTGTGGAAGTGTGGATGATTTTAAAATATAGTAATAAGCGGGAGTTGAAGAATCTTCTTTCTTTAAGTGGATTCCAAGAGAATTCTGGTGACGGTGTTACATGATCGAATTTTCTAATGTTGCAAACGAAACGAACACAGATATTGTGAACACGCTATAGTGGGGCATCACTAAAGTTTGGATCAGGTTCTTTTTAAGGCTGAGAGGTAAAACGTTGGTTAAGTGTCTGAGAATGAATTATGGAAAAAGTTTTCTTACATATGTAGGTCACTTGACTTTGAAAATTTAAATTTGAATCTACATATACTCTTAAGTTTTTTACTGTCTTACTACATGTAATTGTGGTATTATTTATTTTTGTGTTTGATACAGTGGCTAGATCTATTTTGTTTAATGCTCGTTGGTGGCCCATTATTACGACTTGTGGTTTGTCTGGATTTAGTCCAAATTTTTGCGCCCATTGAGCTACAGATGCTAGATCTTCATTAATTCTGGTCACAGAGTCATTGATTGTACAAGTTCGGGAATGAATATAAAGTTTTAAGTTGGCGTTTCATTGAATAAGAAACCTACACAAAATAGGCTACACATCTTTTCACGAAAAAGAAAGGATGGTTACAAAAATGGTAGACCGCTTAGCATTGTATTATTAATAATAACAGTAGGAGTAGGAATAGAAGTAGCAATAGGATTAGCAGTAGCAATAGGATCATCATTCACATCGCCACTCACTCAGTTATCTCACGAGACAGTCGATTACCAGTGCAGCCAGTCAGTGAGTTACCTTGCCAGTTATCGAGCGAGGCAGTCGATTACCAGTGCAGCCAGTCAGTGAGTTACCTTGCCAGTTATCGAACTAGACAGTCGATTACCAGTGCAACCAGTCAGTGAGTTACCTTGCCAGTTATCGAGCGAGACAGTCGATTACCAGTGCAGCCAGTCAGTGAGTTACCTTGCCAGTTATCGAGCGAGACAGTCGATTACCAGTGCAGCCAGTCAGTGAGTTACCTTGCCAGTTATCGAGCGAGGTGGCTCATGCTTAAGCACGGGACCCGCATTCGGGAGATCCGCGGTTCAAATCCCTGGACCGACCAACCTGACTGGTTTTTTCGTATTTTTCACAGTTACTTAGGCAAATTCCGGGTTGAAATTTTCATTGCCACTGTCCATTTCTCCTTTCTCTTCCCTGTAGAAAAATATTTTAGATGTCATATCATTCATCTTCATCATGTTATTCTATAAACATGTTCAGGTCAAGACTCATGTCTTCGTCCGCTTGCAGGAGGGGCGTCCTCTCTGAAACAGTCTCTGGATTATGAGCCTTCGCCATATCTCTGCCAGGATTCATTCCTTAAAAGAACTTCCGGGGGTGTTTCGACATCTTAGAAGGGCTGTCGGAATCAATCATGTGCTTCTTGGTCATCTTAGCGATATGAACTTTAGGCGGGGGGTGTAGGGAGTCCATTGGGTGGGCGGGTGAGGGTCTCATGCAGCCGGTGGGCTGGTACACTTCATTCTCATTCATCCCATAATTTGGAGTGCACAATAGGCCACTGTCGAGCCAACTTGCTGAAGGGTCATCCCTAACCCGTAGTCATTCTACTACCACTACTACTACTACTACTACTACTACTACTACTACTACTACTACTACTACCTTGCCAGTTGCTTAGCGAGCTATCTATTCGCCCAATGAGTCAGTATGTCTGTCTGTCTGCTACTCAGTCTGTCGGTTGGTCATTAACTCGCTCTTTCACACAGTTACACACTGTTGGGAAGTGAATATATGGAAGATAAACTATTCTTACATAATTTACTGAATCTTAAAATAATCTCAGTACTAACACAGTCACGAGTAAGTGAATCATTAAAATATTACCGTGTCACAGTTGCTCAGTCGTTAAAGTTTTCCAGAATTGAAGTAATCCTCAGTGCTGTTGTGGAATCTCCAAGGATCACAATTTGAGAACAACATCCCTGCATTATTTCTTGCCGCGGAAGTTTGTATATATTGGACGTGTTATTCGACTGAGAGGGTACTTAATGATGCTGGCGTTATTTCTCATATACAAACTTCCCACTCAGTTCTCTTGAATTTCTATTGTTTAGCACATCGCGTAGCTTGGAACTTGGCTGCATTAATGGCACTAAGTTTGTTTATGCAATCAGTTTATTTAAATTTTAACTCTTCGTTACGCAAGGGTTTAAGATAACATTCCACTTGCAAGTATTTAGGCTCTTCTATATGCATGAACCTCTGTGTGTCTGCCTTAATTCCCTCCTCCCTACTTGTAACACAAATTGCATACTCCAAAATGTTGTTTGACTTAACAATTAGACAAAGTTAAGTAACACAGTAATAATCATCGTTAAAACAACATCGGTGTCCCTACCACAATCATAATCGTCACATTTCCATTTTCACCATCACCACCATCATCAATCATCATTATTATCAACGTTGTAATTGTCTTTGTCACATACCGATGTGTATTTGAAGAAAGTTTCGGATTGTTTCACACTCAATGTCGGAGTAAATGCTGGAAAACAAATCTGATTTCTTCACCAGTATAATAACTGATGTCATTATCAACATCACTACAAGGTTTAGGCACTCTTTGTCCTGTTCCGACTTCACATTTGACTTAATATCTGTGCTGTCCACCTCTTAAGTGATCTTCCCATAGATTTTCTCCCTTGTAGTATTTAATAGTATTTAGTATTTTTTATTTTGATGGTCTTCTCTTCCCCTGTACCAGAGATTACAACTACACTATGAAGAATAAAATTACAATTATAATTACAATTAATATTAAATTTACAATTACAATAAAAATCAAATTACGTAAAGATTACCTGATTAATTAAAGCTAGACAATTTACTGTAGAAGTTAAGAACAAAGATATACATTTTTTTGTTTTTGTTTTTGCTGAAGTACAAATTAAACTAGAATAATAAAATTATATAGTCATGAAATTACCAGATATTGAAATATTTTGTGATAGAATAAGAACTATTTATAAGAATTCATGTTGGAAAATATTCAGCTAAGCCTCGTGTTAATAACAAATATCAAAATATGATTAATTATTATTCAGTCAATATGGCTTAAGCATTGCATTACATATGAAATAAACACATATGAGAAAATATATTGATGTGTTACATCCTATTTAATCTTGATACAAACGTTTTCGCCTCTAATGGGGCATCTTCAGGTACAAATATAAGTATAATCTAAAATCAATTACAATACAAGCTTACATTTAAAACTACCTTGACTAGAATAAAGTATGACATGGTGACTATGTTATCTAATCAACATTAATTGTTCTGTCAAAATTAAAAACGAATTCATTTTAAAACAATATGAATGTGCTTAGCCATGTTTTTATTTCATATGTAATGCAATGCTTAAGCCATATTGACTGAATAATAATGATATTTGTTATTTATAAGAAGCCATGTCTGAACGAATCCCAATTACTGACCAAGTGTCTAGTAAGTTTGCATTTGAATTCAATTTTATTTCGACAGTCCCTGATGCTAGCAGGTAGCGAATTCCAGAGTCTTGGCAGGGCTATTGTGAAAGAAGATGAGTATGAGAAGTTGCGATGGGATTATATAGTAAGTATTGTTTGATAGCGAGAGCGTGTGTTCAGATTATGGTGGGAAGAAAAGTAAGTGAAGCGAGACGACAGGTACGAAGGAATAGAAGAGTTCAATATTTCGAAGAGAAGGAGAAGTGGGGATGTAAATTTATTTTCTTATCTAGTTTAAATCAATCTATCAGGTTACTTCCAGGAATTGGATAACATGATCATATTTTGCTAATATTGCTTACAATCTACGTAAAGATTAATTTTTGGTCCTAAAGAATATATCTGTTATGGTAACAATGATTATAAAAGGAGAAAAATTCACCCCCGCGTCGGGGATCGAACTCGGGTCCTTGGCTCTACGTACCAAGTACTCTAACCACTGAGCTAGCCGAATTTCAATCCACAGCACAGGATCGAATCCCTCTCCTCTAGTGTTTTTCCATTTCTGGGCCTGACTCCAAGTTTGACATATATGTTGACATTTATATGAAGCCAACTGCCATTATACAAGGAGCGCACTTAATTGAGTGACTTGATGGCCGGGATTACACAGTAATATGCACTGTTGGGAAAAGAATCTACGTAAAAATTAATCACAGAGTTGCACAAGGGCATGGGTTCGATTCCAACTTGGGCTGATTACTTGGTTGGTTTTTTTTTTCGAGGTTTTCCCTAATCGTAACGCGCATGCCAGGTAATCTATGGCGGATCCTCGGCCTCATCTCGCCAAATACCATCTCAATATAAGTTATAACCTATCTCATCGACTCTAAATAACCTAGTAGTTGATTCAGCGTCGTTTAATAACAAATTTAAATAACTTAATTCATCAGTTCTTAAGAAATAAATGAAGATTTTGCACTTCCATTTAATACATGAAGCTAAAAAACCTATCATCCAGTATATTTATTTTAATCGAATTAAAAGGCGATCGTCTAAAAATATTGCGGACTCTCAAAAAGAGAAAAAAATTGAGTTCGCTTCGTTTTTCTTGTTTCAAAGTTTATCTAGATTCTGTAATAACACACTTATCACATTTGTACAGCAAAGTACCATATAAATATAAGTACATAGTTAATGGAATAGTTAACAAATTATCTAACATTTTTTGCAAGCCCAGATCCAGGATTTCCACATATCAGCATAACGAAATTCGAGCCTTCATACACAGAAGCTCTCTCTCCTATATGTAATTTCTCTTTACTTCAATTTTGTAATCGGTTTAGACGTGCAGAATGTTGTTTCTAAGTTTTTCAGCCATAACATGAATATTTCACATCGTGAGGAGAGAGTTATGAAGTATGGGAGAAATTTTAGAGATGCTTAAACTTAACGGGAGCGCCATATAGGGACCTGATAACACACATTTGTGAAAGAGTGTCATACGTTAGTGAGAAGAAGGGCTCAGATGTTTTCACAGCCATCATCCGGCAGATGATATGAAAACCGTGTTAAAGAGTTATTTCTGTGAGCACTCTACGGTGCTTGAGTATATTCCACCAGTAAACACTTGAGCAACACGAACCGAACCTCGTGCGAGAGAATCGCAGCTGCGGCTTCAAGTTTCAATTCCCGAAGAAGAAGAAAATGAAAATGCGTGCCTATACCACGTATTTGAGTAGCTTCCTGTGTTACAATATTGACCAAAGTATAAGAAAGAAACTAGTGGAAAGTACCTAGTTTTGAAACTAAATAAGATAAACTATTCCTCTAACATGTTCCTGTAGATACCAAAAATTAGTAATCCCATGGTATTATTGATATTATCTTTGAAAATAAATCAGATGTCAGCGATGCATGCAATAGAGAAGAAAAGGAGATAGTCAAATTACGTCGATAGTCAAATTACGTTGATAGTCAAATTACGTCGCTGGTTCAGGATCTAGCTGAAGAGGTAGATAGAGGCGGAAGAATCGATGCAGTTGTGATTGATTTTTCGAAAGCATTTGATTTGGTGCCACATGGCATATTAATGCATAAGTTAAGTAGGCTAGGAATAGATAAAAGAGTGGTGCTATGGATCCAAGAATTCTTAAAAGGTAGAACCCAGAGAGTTAGAGTAGGTAATGAAATATCGGAAATTGAAAATGTAAGTTCAGGGGTGCCACAGGGCAGCGTTCTGTGGCCATTACTCTTTATAATATACGTTAATGACTTATGCCAGAATATTACATCAAATGTGAGACTATTTGCAAACGACTGCATTATCTATAGAAATATTAGAAATAATTCAGATGTGGATGCTATTCAAACAGACTTGAATAAAATTTATAACTGGGCGTTAATGCATAGGATGAAAATAAATGGTTCTAAAAGTAAATCTATAACATTTTGTAAAACCGGAGAGGAAACTAGTCTTAATTACGAATTCAGTGGTGTTTTAATTCCGCAAGAACAATGTTGTAAATACCCAGGAGTGTATTTAAACTCCAAACTTTCTTGGGGAGAGCATGTTGATAATGTTACTAGTAAAGCATGGAGGGCACTTCACTTTATTATGAGAATCTTGAGAAAGGCTAGCCCCAAATCGAGGGAAATAGCATATCCAACGTTAGTGTGACCGTTAATGGAATACGGAACTACATGTTGGGATCTCTATAGAATATATCAGGTAAATTCCTTAGAAAGAATCCAGTATAGGGCAGCTAAATTTGTTAAAGGTAAAAGAGAAGATGGAAATGATACGATAAAAGAAATTAAATGGGAAACTTTGGAAAACAGACGTAGGAAAAATAGAGTAACATCATTGTATAGAGTACATTTAGGTCAGAAAGCATGGGTAGACATAACTGCTCGGTTAGAAAAGCCAACGTACTATGGTAGGAACGATCATGATTTTAAAATCAAATGTAGGACATAGAAAACGGATGTAGGTAAATTCTCATTTTTAAATAGAACTATAAATGATTGTAATGACCTACCTGCAGCGGTCTTTGAGGGCTGTCGTTCCTTAAGGAGATTCAAGAATAACTTAAAAAGTTTTGTATAAAGTGCAAATTAAAATTAAGGCGACATTTAACATTTAATTTTTTTAAGGTGACATGCATTTATTTAGGCTGACGAATTACTCCCTTGGTTTGAATTGTAAATTGTTTAAAAATAGCGTGTAAGGTGGTCTTCGACTAGAAATGTTTAGCTTAAATGTAGTTCTGTTTATAAGTATGCATAAGGGTGTAATTATTTGACTTATTGAACTGTTGTATCAGTGAAGCGAGGTGAGTCAGTGAAGTTATGGTTTTACAGTGCAGTGAACAGTTCCGATAAGTGATAATTTATAGCGTCAATGAAATGTGTCCTATAGTGTCAGTGAAATGTGTCCTAAAGTGTCAGTGAAATGCGTCCTAAAGTGTCAGTGAAATGCGTCATAGTGCCACTACAGTGAGTGAGATGAGAGTGAAGTGAAAGACTATTGAAATTTATGTAGGGTCTATACATATGTATTGTAAAATTAGGTTATTTTATGTTTTATTATTAATTGTAATAACTGTATTAAATTGTATTGTGTATTCTTATTGTATTGTTTATATAATTGTATTGTGTATTGTATAATTGTATTGTGTATTGTAATTTTATTGTATATACCACTGCCACCGGATGCTTGCCCACTTGCAGTGTAAATAAATACATACATACAAATAGCCACCCTATCTCATTATCTCCTCACTTAGTTTCCTCATGGGTGATGCCTTATTGGTGTTACTCATATGGTTCCAGCCTGTCTTCGGACAGTTGACTAAAGAACAATGGTAGTACAATTTTTTGTTGTACTAACTCCAAAACATTAAATTTAAAATCTGGAAAGTTAAATTATTCTACCCTGTACAAAGGCTTGGTCACCCTTGTTTCATTTTACGATTGATCTATCTGTTATTGTACATAGTTTTACTTACTGTCTTAATGTATCTTAAGTATGTATGGTTTCATGGATCCTTTCGCTTTTCTTGCAGCTACAAATTTCGATGGTTATCTCGCGATAAAGACATAATAGCACAGGTTTCTATTTATTAATCACTCTGCAGCGTTAGTGTTTTACAAGTTCCTAAATGAGAAATACAGTTAGCTGAAGGAATAATGCTATCAGCAACTACGGGCTGAAGAGCGGAATTGGCAGTAAATTGTGTGGTAGTCTGCGGAAAGAGATGGTCGACGTAAGACCCCGAGCACTCCATGTTTTGCAGCAGTCCACAGTTCCAGGCTTTTAAGGTGTCTCATAAAACTGAAGTTTGCTTTTATCCGAAATGGGAACAAGCTAACGCAGCAAATGGTACACATGGATCTCCTCATATGATGCGTTTGATATAAAATTAGACTGCGCATAAGCTTCTTAATGTATTACGAGGATCAGTGCTAACCAAAACACGCGCAGAATGCCATTTATGTCTCGACATGCAAACCTGATATTATAAAGATGATACATGCTTTTTGATAATATCTTTTGAGCGTTTCAAAAATAGTAACTCCCTCTATCATGTTGCAAGTAATATTCCCCTAAATAGATTATATCCTTAACCATCATCATCATCATCATCCTTCACGAATTACGCCTCTGTAGACCTGTTTCGCCCCCATCTAGCAGTCTTCTAAAAGGTCTTCCTTGTCGACGATGTCCTGCATCATAATTTTTGGGATTCTTGAATTTTCCAATCTTCTTACATGATCTAGCCAATTTAATTTGTATCCGTTGATTTTTTCTGCAACTGACTCTACTTCTGATTGTCCTAAAATTTCTTCGTTCCTTTTTCCGGTCTAAAAGAGTATATCCTGCTGTCCTCCTGAAATATTTCATTTCCGTTGCTTTGATTCTGTTCATGTC
This sequence comes from Periplaneta americana, assembly GCF_040183065.1. Taxonomy (NCBI): domain Eukaryota; kingdom Metazoa; phylum Arthropoda; class Insecta; order Blattodea; family Blattidae; genus Periplaneta; species Periplaneta americana. The sequence goes on along the minus strand of NC_091119.1, from coordinate 168,117,938 downwards.
TTTTTTCTTTAATGTCCAAATCTCGCTTCCGTATAAAAGGGAGGGTAATGTTAGTGTATTATATATTTTTATTCTTGTTGATCTTTGTACTAATTTAGCTTTTAAAGTATTGTGTATTATTCGTAGAATTTGTGTAAATTTGGTAATTTTCTTGTTCACATCTTTTTCATTTTGAAAAGATATTTCACAACCCAGATAGTTGAAATTTTGTACTTGTTCGAGGCATTGTTTATTGTGTATTATCTTACATCTGACTGGGTCTTGTCCTAAAAATGCCATTACTTTTGATTTTTGTGCTGAAATTTCCATCCCAAAATCTTTGAATATTTTATTTAATATATATAATCTTCTTTGTAAATTATCCTCTGAATTCGAAATTATGACTTGATCATCGGCAAAGTGTAAGGTATTTAATGTTAGAGCACTGGTTATTTTGATTCCTAATGTGTAGTTTTGGTTACATTTTAAAATAATTTCATTTATATAAATATTAAATAAAGTTGGTGATAATGGACAAGCTATCTTTAACCATAATTAAAATAATCCACTAGCTCGGAATTTAGCACGTTTGCCTATGGTCGGAGAATGCATATTGCCTTTGGTCCTTACATGATTGAGGTTATTCTGAAGTTTTTTTCTAACTCTAAACCCAATACCTCTTAATGGAGAAAAATTCGTTCCTGTACTGGGAATCGAACCCAGGACCTCTGAGCTCTGCGCGTTGAGAGCTCTTTCCATCTGAGCTATACCGGGACCCGATTCACGGCGCCGCGGCCGACCGAACTCTCCTCCTTTTGTATCTTCAATGGCATACTACCTGCATTTAAGACATACTAGCCATGTATGCAGGAGCGCATATTTAAATCAATTTGTGGCCATTTTCTACAACAGTTTATGAGTTATTGTCAACATTGATATAATATATCAATATAAGTAGCCTATATAATATATTCTGTAGTAATGTCACGAGAGGTCTGAGACTTGCCGATAAATCCACGTGGATTTATCTGGGAAATCTCAGACCTCGAGTGACATTTATTAGGACTATTTTGTGAATAAAATAAAAATGTAAATAATATATCCCTAAAATTCGATCACAAAATGTTAATAATTGTATATTAACGAATACTTAACCTATTCAGACATTGTGAAGTTGAAATACTCGTAGATGAATATCGATTATTGGAATAAAGAAATTCGATGTTATTATTCAGTAATGCCAATTGCGAAAAGCGAAATATAGGTTTAAAATATTAATTACATATATTGCACTTTTCTCTTTTTATTATAACATAAATACATTTTCATTATCTGCTGAAATCATAATTTAATTTAACAGTAACAGTGGGGACAGCTACATACCAATGCTTATATATTCAAAGCGAGACATGTTGTTACACAGTGAAGTCATCTCTGTATAGATAGGCCTAATTAAAACACGAATTTTATTACGCCATACGGAAGGCAGTTTGATCAAAGACCTTATTATTACTATGCAAGGTCTTTGGGTTTGATATGCGATGATGTTACATAAATTTGAACATCTGACTTTATATTAATTGTTTAATTTCATTCACAAACTACAAATTTTATAGGCTACAATTATACGTTAAGTTACCTGTGGGGGAAGGACCAATGTCAGCTGTGTCTTATTTCGACCTTTACTCACAATCAGTGCTACACGAAAGCATTTTTTATAGCTCGACAAACGCACTCTCGCTTTAGTGTGTAACGGAACTAAGCTGCATCTACACAGTTCAATATTCCAAACGCGTATGCGTGCAATCTGGGAAGAATATTGAAAGAATCAAGTTTAAAAGGTACGTTCAATTAAGATGCATTAAGATGTTGTGTCTACATGGTGCGCCGTTTTGAACGTCGTCTTCACTGCGTAAATATATTAATTAATATTAAATATCAATCTTGCATTCATTGCTTTAAAGTTGAAAGAAAAGTTTAACCGTGTAGTTGCATCTTTATGTATTCATGATCATCAATTTACGGGGAAACAGTTGGCGACGACTAAACAAAAAAACGACCATGCGATAAATTGATAGCGATAAATCTAGCTGCAAAAATTATCACAAAGTGTGACTGTGATGGTTGGAATTCAAAATTTCATTACACTTCATTGGTCGAAAATGGAATGACGTCATATAAACAAAATTGTCAATATTATTATATAATATAATATATATATATATATATATATATATATATATATATATATATATATATATATATATATATATACAGGGCTATTCATAAGTCCGTTAAACATTTTAAAAATTTATAACTACTAATCTACGCAACGGTGAACGAAAATTTTTACACTAAAATAAAGAGGAACTCTTCAAGTTTTCTTACATATGAGGCACTCAGAAGCAAAGTGATACAAGTGACATTTAGTAAGTTTTGAGATAAGTGACTTTGAAGTTGAAACGAAAATTAAAAAATCTGTCACAGGACTATGTTGCTGTAAATTTACAGTTATATATGTTGGTACCTATATTTTTTAACTTCTAAATAGAAATTATCTATTCTAAACAGTTTAGGTAAAATAGAGTCCTAAAGTCACTTGTATTATTTTGCCACGAAAATATTTTTGTGGAAAAGTAATATAAGTGCAAGAGTTTTCAGTATTTGTATATTATTTAAAACAAGAACAAGGACATTGCTTACAACATTGAAACATTTCTGTCTTAACAGCACTTGAACTTTCTTATTATCAAATTATAACAAAAAATGTGTCTGTATAACCGAAAGAATCAATCAATCAATCTTATTAATGTATCGAGTTGTTTGCTGACAACATAGAGTCAACTATATTCCACTGTAGTATTTTCAATTCTTCTTTTTCATACTAAATGAGGGGTATTTTGATCGGTGTTCATTATAGACGCCTGTTGCTAGTAGCCAGAGTTGGGGTGTAGTCAATATATACTGCAGAGCTGTCTTCTGCAACTGATACTGACGATTTTAATTTACTTCTTTTGTGGTTTATGGATGGACAGTATAGAAGAATGTGTTCCAGATCTTCATCATGATTATTACACCACAGACAAGTAGGAGTATCAGAAAGGTGAAATCGGTGTAGGTGCAATTAAGTGACAATGTGACCTGTTCTGGCTCTTGTTAAAATGTTTGAACATGTCTGGGCAAGTTTTTGTAAATTTCCAGGTCATTTGGTTTCTTTTTAACGGACTGTATAATTTTTCCTTTGTCAGAAGAGAGCCAATTGTTGATCCATAAGTTTATAAAATGAAACTTTACTGAAGTAAAGGCATTGGATAGAGATATCACTTGAAGAGGTCTTGGTTTCAAATATGTTGCCTGTTTCGCAACGTTACCGACTTTCTCGTTTCCAGGCATATCACAATGACTAGGTATCCATTGAAATTTTATTTTCTAGTTCACTTATTTGTTTCTGAATTGGAATAATTCTATATGCGTATAGGTGTGTTACATATTTGATTACATTAAATATAGCCCCCTTGGAGTCGGTAAGTATGCAAATAGATCTTTCAGAAACTTGAGTAACACACTAAAGAGCAGTATCAATAGCTAGCAATTCAGTGTCAAGACTGGAGGAGGCTGAACATGGTATGAAGTAGATTTCTTGGTATTTTGGAATATAATACCCTGCTCCTCATGTTCCATCATCAGGGTTTAGAGATTCATCTGTATAAATTTGAAGGTAATCCTTATATGTGCTGCAGAATACTTCCATGGAATCTAACTTAAGAATGTATAGAGGATCATTTTTGAAATGATTTCGTGGAATTTGTATGCTGTGTTCTGGAATTATCCATTTTCATGGAGGAATTTCATTTACAACTGGAGCTTTAGCATTGAATGCGTCTGTGATATAGACTGGTATTTCTTCTTTGTTTATTTTGTAGAAATTACATAGGATATTATCTGACAGTTTGAAGAACATCTGCGATCTGGATGAGGCTTGCAATTTTAAATGTATTTTTAGATCCTTTTTTAATACATAGTGTCTGATTGGTTGAATATTATATTTTAATTATAGGGCAACAGTTGATGTGGTTTTTGGTACTCCGAAAGAAGAGGGCTAAGAAAATTTCAAATGTTAAATGAAATTCGGCCTTAGTCGCTGTTCATTACATCACTAGCCTCATCTAATGAATTCACATCTCTCTCTGGTGAAACACCTATGTTTCTGTCATGAAGTGCATCTGTAGTGTTCCTACCGCAAATATTCCTCCAACTTCCTCTTCCACGCACTTTCCCACGCCCTACGGCCCTTATTATAGGCCCATCCTAATGCTTCAGGTCATCAAGGAAAGAGTAGTGTATGAGTGGGATGAATTTCATTAGCTATTGGAAGTTGCTGCACTTAGCAAAAGTTATCCTTATTGGATCACTGTATAATTGGTCCAGCTCAATGTGTTCAGGCCTTCCAAGAAGATGTTTCGAATATGTAATCTATTACCTCTCTCCATTATGGCAAATGAATTAGTCATACACAGAAGAAACGCAACAACACTATGTAAACAACGCACTTGTATTACTTTGCCTCTCAACCAAAACTCTGAATGCATTGTAATACAAGTGTAAGGCCAACATGGAGCAGCACTAACTGGAACTATACTTACATTACTTTTTCTCTGAGCAGAAGTGACGTTAAAGATTTAGAATATATACTTATCTCACTTTTTTTAAAAAATGTCACTTATATTTGGCCTACTTTGCTTCTAAGTGCCTCATATATCTTACAAATGCTCAATGTGTCCACCCTTGCTGATACGGCAGATATCGCTGAGGAGATATATCGCTTCCCATACATGCTCCAACATGTCATGGTTGGCCATAGCCTCGGCGGCTGTAGTCCGGTGGCGAAGTTCCTGAAGATTAAGGGGGAGCAGAGGCACATAGACATTGTCCTTCACAAAGCCCCACAGTAAAAAGTCACACGGAATTAAATCCGGTGATCGTGGTAGTCACTTCATTAACGCGTTATCTTCTTGTCCAGTGTGTCCGATCCATCTGTGTAGTAAATGTTCATTGAGGTAGTCTCACACGTCGTTGTGATAATGACATGGACATCCATCTTGCTGAAAGATGTAATCATTGTTGTCTTCATTCAGCTGGGGCATCAGCCAGGTTTCTAGCATGTCCAAGTAAACTATTCCATTAACGCTGAGTTCCACAACGAAAAATGGCCCATACAGTTTTTTTTTTTTCGAAATGGCACAGATGTCCTTGGCGAGGAAAATATATCAGGTGACAGACAAATTAAGATACGTAATGTGGATCTTATGCGGCCATAAAGAAAAAGGCAAGAAAAATGGAAGATTGGATAATGCTGGATTTGCAATGAAGTGCCAAACCCTTGAACAGAAAACTATGAATTAATAAATATTTTCCAAAAAGATTATATTTCTTATAGGCCAACATCATTTGGGAATAAATTGACTCGAAGATATTCAGTAGGAAGAAAACACGCCGAATACTTTAGAGTTTTCTTTTTCCAAATAGTAAAAGGTAAAGGTATCCCCGTAACATGCCATGAAGGCACTTGGGGGCATAGAGGTAGAGCCCCATGCTTTCCATGACCTCGGCACTAGAATGAGGTGGTGTGGTCGGCACCACGCTCTGGCCGCCTTTTACCCCCGGGAAAGACCCGGTACTCAATTTTACAGGAGGCTGAGTGAACCTCGGGGCCGTTCTGAAAGTTTGGCAACGAGAAAAAATCCTGTCACCAGCCTATATTAATTGCAATTTCATATTCCACATAAGTGTTAACCTATTTGTTAGTAAAAAATTCAATCACTCAATGTCTCACAATACATTGAAATTTACCATTCATAAAAATCCAAGTCTCATCCAAGAATACTATGGGTTTAGGGTTCTCACGCTCCACATTTCTTATATATTCTCTTAAAAACGAATAACATCACTTTCTCGTACATGTGTATAAGGATCCCCTTTGCTCCATAGAAATTTCATCTCTTTCAAAATTTTTTTCACCGATGATAAGGATACTCCAAATAAATATGTTTCATAATCATCATTCATATGTTCCAGAACTTTTGCTGCTGTTAGTACTTCCCCTGTAACAGTAAATTAAAATTATGCCATATTTTTATACATATGACTAATATCAGAATTACATTGTATAAATCAACACAATAATTCCTGTAACTTCCCTATCTTTATGTAACTTGTCATAAATAAATCTCGCAATTGCATCTATCGTAAAATCATCAGCATCAGTCACTGGATGTTTATGTAGTCTATGTTTTCCTGGTGTCACAAGTAGGGTCCCCTTCTGTGAATTAGGGTCCTTAATTTTTCTTTTTCTTTCTCCTAACATTGATTTATTGCCGGATTTAATAATCCCTGACTAAATCTAATAATAGACTGAACTGATGCGCTGTACATTCAAATTAATTTCTTTCATAGATTACGTAAATAAAATAAATTAAGCACAATATTAGATATGCTAACGATATGTTTGGAAATTTTCGGTAACAGATTTACTGGAAATATAGCACTATAATACCATAACTTCACAGTCACAACATATTTCGCTGTCACAATAATTCAAATCACTACCCTAATTTATGTCATCGTTTAATAAAATTTATGAAGAACTTATTTCACTGTCTAGTAGTCGTAGTTTTAAATCCATTTTAAAAACCTTGACGTTCATATTAATTCTGCAGATAATTTGTTCATGCAGATTATATGACTTCATAAGTACAGAGCAGATCATGTTGTGGTTTCTATAATAGCTGTTTGATTTATTATAACATTATATCTCTAATAATAGCAATAGTCGCTTGTGCACAGAAATGGAGGCTACAGAATTCGTGCTTTGCGATCCGCCTTAATGATCTCTGAGGACTGCTACTGCTGTCTTTAACGTCCCCAGAATAATCCTCTGTAACAAATATCTAGCAGATATACGACCCATTTAGACTTGGCAGCTCACAATCTAACATAATGCTTTCTCTATGAATTAGTAATCATCCTCTACATTGAACGTGATACGTCGAGAAGGCGGGGTATTATCCTAGCGGAGTGATTTTCTCCGTGAGTTCCGACCCATTAACTATTCAAGCAGGTGTACGAATCCTCCTAGATAAAACTCTTAAGAACGTGTTTGTCTAAAAATTCTACGGAGAAGATATTCTGGCTTCGCAAATCAAATTACAAAATTTTTCATAATACGAAGTTTTATCTCCTCTATTCAAAATATATTTACCCCTTACCCAGGCTTTTTTTGTCATAGCGTCTTTATGTGCTATCTTGATATTACAGTTGGGAATTCTAATGTCATTAGTAGAGCCCGAAGTTATGTTGGTTGAATATTACATATTCTATTGTTGTATATTCAGCTAGGAGTGAAACAAAGATACTGTTGAATCACATTAAAAATATTTTTATTTCAAAGATTTATTACAATTGAAGAGCCTTTTCTCAAATCGAGTTAAGTCCACAAAAATGAAAAAAAAAAAAAAAAAAAAACGAACAAACAAAAAAAAAACACTTTACTTTATTCCTAGTTTTCTTTGCAATCGTCAGAGATGTGCTGTATGTTTTCCCTTGAAATTCACTTCTATGATGTACTCGTAAATATCGAGGATGAAATATGACGTTTTCATTCAAAACAAGTTCAGTACGTAGCCTGATTGCCACCGAAATAGTTCAAGTTCTTCTTGTACAGGAAACAAGTATTTTGCATCTTCAAATTTGTTCAGGAAACAAAAGTCTTTTGCATCTTCACATTTGTGCAGGAAACAGAAGTCTTTTGCATCTTCACATTTGTTCAGGAAACAGAAATCTTTTGCATCTTCACATTTGTGCAGGAAACAGAAGTCTTTCTTATCTTCACATTTGTTCAGGGAACGGAAGTCTTTTGCATCAAGTCTTCTGTATCTTCACATTTGTGCAGGAAACAGAATTCTTTTGAATCTTAACATTTGTGCAGGAAACAGAAGTCTTTTGCATCAAGTCTTTTGCATCTTCACATTTGTGCAGGAAACAGAAGTCTTTTGCAAATTCACATTTGTGCTGGAAACAGAAGTCTTTTGCATCTTCACATTTGATCAGGAAACAGAAGTCTTTTGCATCAAGTCTTTTGCATCTTCACATTTGTTCAGGAAACAGAAGTCTTTTGCATCAAGTCTTTTGCATCTTCACATTTGTTCAGGAAACAGAAGTCTTCGTGCATACGCATTTGTTTAGGAAACAGCTGAGTATAAATAAGGCCGCTGCCAGTCAAAACATGGAGAACGACAGAGGTTATCATAGTAACAAATCGGATGTTATAAGTGAAATAAACACTGGCGATTCGAACTATCGGCCCGAAGATATGCAGGAGACAGCAAGCGAATACGAGGTGAGTCAAAGTACTCGTATTATGTTTACATGGTTCCGCGTACCGTACTGATAGAAGATTCGCTTATTATTTTCAAATGTTCGTCGTTGATCCTAGGATAGGAGACTATGTAGCATCTTGTTGCATATGTCGAGGTGTATCAGTATAATTTTGTATAAATATAGAAAATATATATTTACAAACTCAAACAAGTTTGTTTGCTGTTCCTAGGATTTTGGTGAATAGAAGGTATCACACAAAATTTGTGTTAATTTATTCCTCATAAATTATTCTCGTGGCAGAAGAAGATATCAGATGATAGACGACATTAATATATATTTTGTAATTGTTATAAACTATTTTATCCTTGCCTTTAGACGAAGGAAATAAATATGCTATTATAATGACTTTGAAATATTGTACTGTATAAATTTTATTCCTCGTTAAGAGTTCTGGCACACAGATTAAATTGGATTTCACTACCATGGAAACCATAAGAAAGCACATTAATAACTTAACATAATTCAACTTGTCCAGTAGTTAGTTGTATGGACAACATTTTAAATTGACTTTAGAAAAGATAGATGAAAAACTGTGGACCAAAGAAAATGGATAAAATATTTGTGGATCTATGATATTAATGGACAATATTGAAAATGGACGAATCCTTTATGGACAAAAAATTATGGATGAAATGTCCGTGTGCCAAATGAAGACGGATTATATGTGACTGTGGGCAATGTAAATTGGACAAACTTATCTGGAATGCAACGATGTATTTTCTACATCTCTAGTTCGCACTTTCCATATGAAACTGCGACTTGTTTTGTCATTTAAAAAAAATACGGTAGAAAAATCGTGTAGCAAACTGAAAAACCGAACCGATTCAAATTTAGGTCGAGGGCTCAGTTCTCAGGAGAATAATACGATGAAAAAGAATTCATTTTGGGAGATACGACTTTATGAATTGTCAGTACAATGAGTAACTTCGTAACTGAGTTTTGCTTTAATGCATGTAGACCTGCTTGAAAATTTAAAGTGTTCCTCTTGTCAATTTTCAAGTCATGAAAATTACAACGAAGTCAAATGGACAGAAAGAAAGGGGACTGGCACCAACTTAATTATGAATGGTTATACAAATGAGAAGCATCAAATTACAACATGTGAGCGTTGGTCAATTTTGGCAAACATACATACCTAGTGAGGTGGGGGAGATTCTATCTGGGCAACTATTTCATTGAAGTTAGTAGATTTAATTACACCTTGAAATTGCGTTATATGGCATACAGTCGAAACCGTTTATGGCGACATCGCTTTTAACGACGTATTGGCTATAACGGCGAAATCTAACGGTCCCGTCTAAATCCTGTATAAACACTGAATTTAAAAATCGCTTAGTACGACATCGCTTATTACCATTGATCGTATAAAACGACGTATTTTTATGACATTTTCGGAGAAATTTATCGGATATAACGTCCAAAGTTGATTTTTGTTTGTTACGTATTTGGGGATTACCGACAATAATGTAACACTTATTTTCAAACTCTTGTTCTCAGTTAGATTGTAGATTTCAAATCAGTATGTCTGCTAAACAGTCAAGGCAAGCATCGCTGGGAAAATGTGGCAAAAGAAAAGACAGCCAATTGGCTGTAAATTTATCCCAAATACCTTCGCTGCTTGTATACCCGACGGATAATTTTCTCACACAATAATGACTTTAATGACAAAACCTAGTGGTACCACTATCATTTTGCATTACGCGAGACAGCAAATCTCTATCTATCCATCCAACTACTAAAAAGAGTATATATAGGGACATCATTTTATTTTTACTTAAATTTTTATTGTACCTGAATTTTTTAATGTACTTCACTCCCACCCCCTCTACTAGTAAACTCCCAACCGTCCTCCACACAGTACAGTATAGTACGTTCCATAAAAATGTTCGCGTTTTCTAGTGACAAAAAGAGCTTTCAGTATTGAATCATATTTTCGCACAGGTACTGTCATCCGTTTGTCGCATCCCGGTTTCCCTCACCTGCTTCTGCTTGTCCCTTTGTAAAGGCTAGTGGCTGGGCTGTCTTAGCTCTTTTCTGAAAACATTAATTTGTGTTAGGAATTGGACGTCTACGTAATATTATACAAATATTTAAAATAACTTAAATAAAAGGGCCTCGTTACACAGTTAATTAACTGTCATGTGATTTCTCTCCCTTCTGAGACCCTGCGACAAAACCACTTGGACGGACAGTAGATAACATGTCTCAGGAATTTTATGTTTTCGGATCGGGGAGAAGTGAAGATTGAATTTACAGTACTTAAGGTACTTTTTTATAGAGTAGGTACAGAATTATTTCAACATGAGTTACTAGTACGAAGGACGAAACTGGTAATTGGAATTAGGTACAATAGTCTATAGTGCGATAATATGCACAAAAGAACTGAAGCCTGTATCGAAATGAACGGCCACCATTTTCAAAAATGTATTTAAATATCCACAATTTGATTATTTTTCAATTTAACTTCATTCTCTATATTGTACATTAATGTACTGTAGACAGTATAATATACACTGCATGATGAATACGTCCGAATCAGCGTTGCCAATTTAGCGGTTTTCCCACTAGATCTGGCGTTTTTCAGTGTTAGTTTAGCGGGAAAAATGTATGCAATTTGTATTGCTGATATAGGGATTTAGCTGGATGTTTAGCATTACAGCGGGAAAATAATCTCATTATACATAGACAATATAGGAATTTAGCAGTTTCTGCACTGTTTCATAGCGGGTTTTTAAAAACTGAGTTGGCAACATTGGTCCGAATGGATAGCTCAGTTCGTGAGTAAAAACACTTATTGTTAATACTGTACAGTATTTTGATTAAACAAAAACTTAATGAAAATTATCAAACTCAACATCGCGATATTTTCTAGTTTACATAAATAGATGAACTACTTTTCTTCTCTCCTATACCTAGTAAAGTGATTTGTTTGTATTTTACACCAGTATCATCGAACTCCAGTCGTGGAAGGGGGTAGCGAACGGTGTTTCCGGTTCTCAACCGTTAATCGAAAGGTATAGCCATGTTAATATTAGAAATGTTAGTAAAAATAAAATGATGTCCGTGTATAAGGCATACCAAAAGTTGAACAAACCAAACCTAACCTGTCACTTATCCTCAACCTTAAGAAAACTCACTGCTTGTAACCTTCACACAAAGCAGGCCACTTCTTAGATAGCCACTCATCTGTTCACCTTTAAATTTGGATCATTTGCAGAATTTGTATAACAAATGATATCCATCAATTCTTACCCTTCCCATTATTGCATTTATAACGATAGAGTTATAAATTCCTTCATGTGAAATATTTCACGAGAATAAAATAAAATTCTCATATTGACAGCCAAAATGCAGTGTCCATACTAGTTAAGTTTTTAAAATGGAGCATGATTATGTCCAGATAAAGGTTTGTTTAATAATGTAATTGAGAAAAAAATTAAAGAAACATTTGGTATTATCAAAACTTCTTCATTTATGTCTGAGTTTATATTTCCTTAAATATGATTACATAATTACTCTAGTCCAGTAAGTCAGTCAGGTCTGTTACACTATTCTGTTCCTATGGATACACAGTTGAAAAAGAAATCCCACAGATGTCAGCACAAGCCAAGATGATGCACAAAGACCCGTTTTGATTGTACTGCTATGTTCACTCATTTTGACGTGGCGATTTTGTGTGTCAAACTCTTCCTTTGTGTTTTAGTCTAAGCGTGCATTTTTACTCTGTCAGATCTGTTTGTGTTGTGTTTTCCACAAATAACAACATATAAAGTCAAGATCAAGAGGACTTAATAGTACACGTGTCCAGTAGTTAAGATGCTGTTTTCAAGATTTTTAAGCAAAAATATTTTAGGTTCGCACATGCTTGTTTTCTTTGTCAAGTCTGTTACCTGTCAGATCTGTTACTCCATGTCATGTCTGTTACATCATTCAAAAGTGCTGAAAAGCAAGGTGAGTGTACAGTGCCTGATTACTATGGCAGAGACATTGCACTATATTAATACATGCTGAATGTGCACTAAATAGTACTTTAATTTTGACGTTCTCAATCGTCCATTTGTTTACAATTTTTGCAAATGACCCTTCAGTGTCTTATCTGGGGTCATATTGTAAAACGTGCCAGTTTCATCTGCGTTGAATATATCATCTGTGTTCGAAGAGAGACTGTATTTTCTGTCTGTTCTTCCAAATTGTAGATTTCTATTTTTTTTATTTTATTATTAGCTTTAATTGTGGATGTATTTGAAGGAATAGTAAACGGGAGAAGAGTTCGGGATAGAAGACGATATCAGATGATAAACGACATTAAGTTATGTGGATCATATGCGGAGACTAAGAGGAAGGCAGAAAATGAGAAAGATTGGAGCCTGGTGGGTTTGCATTAAAGAACTGCTCTTGAAAACTATGCATCAATGAAACTTTAGGTGGTCTATTTCTGGTGCCGCTCTTTCATGGTGGTCTCAGTTCTCGACAAACTAAAATTACAACGAAGACGGAATGATTTTTAGATATAATAATAATAATAATAATAATAATAATAATAATAATAATAATAATTTATTTAACCTGGAGATTTAAGGCCATACGGCCTTCTTTAACACTCAACCAGGAGTAAAACTGCGTTACAAAAAACACTACAAATTTAGAAAGTACACTACAATTTTACACACAAAACTGAATAAGATAATAATAATAAAATGTAAACAACAAGTAAGTAGAAATCAGACACAATATATAACATACAGAAAGAAAGGAAAAAGCATAATAAAATGTGAACAGCAGGTCAAAATAAATAAGACGTACAAAGTATAAAAAATAAGACAATTATTGATAATAATAATAATAATAATAATAATAATAATAATAATAATAAAAATAAGAATAGTGATAATAAATAAGAATAGTAATAATAATAATAATAATAATAATAATAATATTAGTAATAAAATAGTGCAGTACAAAGCATACAATGAATACAATATTTTTAAGTACACACAGTAAGGAAAATTATGATTATATATAGCTCAACTTATCATATTATAGATGTACCATTATCGGAAAATATGAAAACAAAAATGTAAAATAAGTTAAATATCACTAGAACATAAAAAAATGTGAATACGTGGAATCATGCAATACAACACTTGTCATAATAGTAAGTTAGTTTGGCAACTCGTCATAAGATAATTTTCTAACTTGGATTTGAAAGATTCCAATATTCGGCAGCCCTTGACTTCAGGCAGCAGAGAGTTCCAGTGACGAGAGGTAGCAACAATGAAAGATGAGGAGTACGGAGATGATGTGTGAAGTGGAATTTCTAGCTTGTTATCGCGTTGTGATCGAGTATTAATATTATGATAGCGAGAGAGAGTATGAAAACGAGCGAATAAATAAGGCCTTCCTGAGTTTTGAGCACGATGAAGAACCCTGCAAATGGATTTTACTTTAATTGACTTGAAAATTCAAAGAGTTTCTCGTGTCAATTTGCATGTCATGAAAATTTCAACGAAGACAGATGAACAGAAAAGAGGAAGGGGAGCAGACCCCAGTGGCTATACAAAGAGAAGCTCCCGATTACTAGGTGTCACCATGTTCTGTGCGGTGGGTGATGGTCAGTTTTGGCAAACATAACTCGTGAGATGGGGAGATGTTATCTGGGTAACTGATTCACTGAAGTTAGTAGATTCCATTAGTCGTGCGTGGGCGGGGGGGGGGGTGTCCAGTGTTCAGGGATGCAGATAGCTTGTTAGTCATTTATGAAATGCTTTGTGCACTGTAGTCTACGCTGCTTTTAGGTGCGCCACATGCTACGACGCTTCTCGGCTGCATGACTTTATTAAAGCGGTTTTGTCCACGTTCACGCAAGAATGGATCACAGCGCTATCGTCTTTAATGAAATTTAATGACGGACTGCTTTGTTAATAGCGTCCGCACAGGGACGTAGCAGGAAAATGAATTATGTATGAATGTAAGGGATTAGAGAGTAGACAGTTATGATCCATTCATGAGCTGGTGATTTACAATTGTGGCGATGTAAGGCCACTTCTTTTTATGTCTTCGCTTGGATTCGGTTTGTTTACACAAGTTGTGAACTGCAAGTTCCTGTTGATGTAAGACTGCATAAGGCACGACAATGGTTAACACGAAGACTCTATAAGCTTAAGTCATTGCGATTCATTTGCTTGCTACAACGTGGCCACAGAGCTTTTTTTTTAATAATTCATTACTGCGTCTTCTTTATATTAAATTTGATTTATTTGGCTGCAATAGCAGCATTGACTTCCGGTCATTTAGCTATTATTCACATATCAATTTTTAATTTTGTACATACGTAGGAAGATCTACATATATTTCATACACACTTACATTTAACATTTATTTTTATTTGTTTACCTTCTTCATTCGCTTTTCTAGTACTTTCAAAACATTTGTTTATTTATTTATGTATTTATTTGCTTGTTTAACTATTTACTCATTTATCTGTTTTTACGTATTTATCTGTTTGTTCACTTATTTGTTTATTTATTGATATTGGTATTTATTTATTCTCTATTGGCAAATAAATTGCAATGACATAGTTCTTATCTATTTGGCTTCTCGTTTTCAAAATTTATCCGCATATCATCACTTGAGTACCAGATCTCATCGTGACAATTTACTCATTGAACCCTATCACGAGACATCTTTATATTCTTCATTCTATACAGTTTCAGTTGCTAGAAATTAGAACTCGCTTCCGAGTGATGTAAGGGGTTGTTGGACAATAACTTCATTCAGGTCAAAATTACATTAACTCTTAACATATTAATTACTGATTAATATTTGTTACTTATAATGAAACTAAAATCAGTCCATTCTTATTATTACTATTAATTTCTCTAAATAGAATACAAAACCTCTAATGGCAAAAATCTCATTGCATTAATATTCTCATTACATCAATATATTTTAGATTCATATTTTGCTCCCTATAACATAGTTTTAGTAAACGTCTATTATATTATTTCTCATCATTTTAACCAAGTAGCTATCTCAACTTAATTATAATTATTTATATATTGCATATAGACTGAACTGAATTATATTAGCTCATAAATTAAGCTATTACTTTTTCTTAGAGGTTTCATCTGAATTTAAATAAACATGTACTAATCGTTAACACTTAACTGAAGAATATTGCTGGAGAATCTTTTAAGTTTATAGTAAATATTCATAATTTAAATATGTAAGTCACTATTGTATTGGTTAAGGCTGGTTGAGTGGAAGAGAAGGTCTTATGGCCTTAACTCTGCCAGCGAAAATAAAAGTCTATTCTATTCTATTCTTTTCTATTCTATCTCTAAATTAAAACTAAAAACATGTAAAAGGAGTCTTAAAGTACTCATCGATATTGTAAAAAGCTCCATCTACGAGGGTCATTTCATAAGTCATGGCAACTATATATCAGCCCATAAAACTGTAGGAATAGAAATTAACTATATGAGATTGAAGGTCACTGGACTGTCTTCGCGATGCTAGTACCTATTAAGTGAAGAGTGAGGGGGAAGAAAACGTTGATGTCCACTTTTGACATTTTTGAGTTAAGTAGTACACTCTGTTGTTCTTCAAAGGTACTACGAGCCTGTCGAGTCACCACGCGCTAATAAGCAACTTAGTTCTTGTAAAACAGATTTGAAGATATGGACTGTAGGAAAGGAATAGGGGATGTCAACGCGTTAAAACGTCATTTTCTCGGAACAGCTTATTATGGACATCGGCGTTTATTTCCCCTAACCCTTGAAATTAGGTCCTGGTACAGGAGGTAATGGGTAAGAGAAATTGAAAGGTGCGTAAATAGAAATCATGGTTTTATTATGCACAAAAGGAAACAAAGTGTATTACTCACAGCTAATATCTTTCGAAATAATCTGTTAAGGGAATCGGGTAGTGAAATTCGAATTTCTATTTTGTTTAAAAAAAAAAGAGGTACGAAACTTGCTCTTTAAAACAATGTACAGATTGTTGGAGTATCTCTGCAAATAAGTCTTTTAAATGGCCTCTTTGACTTTAGCGGTACATGTAATTCATACATACTTCTTTTTTTTAAATGTAGTTTTCCGTAAGTAGCTATTTTTCAAACTTGAGTTCATTTTTCTCTGAAATTTCTGAATCAAATTACACAAACCTTTCACAGTGTTTTCTGCAGTCTGTGTTCTACAAAGTAGACCTACGGGTTTATGAATATCATACACATAACACGAGGAAAAAATATATATGCATTGAAAAAAATGGCAAAAATTGTCAATCAAAGTTCTTTTTTTTCTGTTTCAGTAAGGGTGAAATATTTAACTAAATTTTGCTTTAGAATTTATTATATATATTACTTGATAACTTAAAAAAATAAAAGACATGTGAGTGAAAATTGTAGCAAGTTATATGCACCTGAAGAATGAGCTACATTTAGCAAAATGGGAAAACAGATTTTCAGTTAGGGCCTTTGTTTTGCACTTAGATACCACTGAATTCAGAATGATTGAGTGTATAACCATGAAAATATTTATTCCACTCTGAACACTAAAAGCCCAGAAATAATGAACTAAACTTTTGTACTGCAATTCTTTAATCGTACAGGCATCACTACCCAGTTCCCTTAAGGCTTCCACACATCTTTGCCAGCAATGATGCAGGCGTTGAATACCATCAGCTGTGTGCGATTTTCACGTATGACCGCTGTTCAACTGTACTTACATCCAGCCTCTAGTATACTAACTTTTGCGTGTGGTGTCAACTAGCCACCAATACACACAGACGCCATCTGGCGGTGGCATCTCGTACAGTGTACAACAGGTTTTCAAACATATATACTGAACTAACCACATTTTCGGTTATTCGGAATATAAAACATGGTTGCCATGACTTGTGAAATGACCTTCGCATCAACCACTCACGCATAATTCTCTTAAAATTCTGCCTATTCAAACTTATTACATGAACTGGAAGATGATTATATAATTTTAAAGCCACAATATGATGGTTGTTAGCTGTCATGAAAAGTTTGCATTTGGGTATGTAAATTTTTTCATTATTCCCAGTATTATAATCATGTATTTCGTTAGTCTTTTTCATTAACTTCAAATTGCTTTTTGCATACATTAATAGCTCCATAATATAAAGACTAACTGCGGTCATAATTTCTTTTGTAATAAATAAAGGCCTACAGTGAGCCATCAAATTAGAATTTGTTAATAATCTGGTGGCACTTTTTTTAACAACAAACACTTTGTCAATGTGAGCATCATTTTCCCAAAGTATTAAACCATGTAATAATGCTTTGAAAAAAATATGCTGCTTTAATATAGGTCCGCGGTATAAATATTTTTAAATTACTTAAAAGGTATAACACTCTAGATAACCTGGTGCACACATAGTCAAATGTGACATTCCTAAGTTAGTTGTGTGTATATATGAATCTATTGGTAATCCTGCAGTCATGGACTCCATGATAATGTTTATTTTAGTGTTTTGTTTTATTCTGACAAGCTATTAGTACTCAAAACTGACGACTGATGGATTTTGGAAAATAGGAAAATTATGTAGGAAAATTGATATTTCACTGAAAACTACTATTATTCTGCACATCCTTGCATGCTAAGCTTCAAAATGAGAGGTCATTCATTAAAATTAGTTCAACTGTTTTCCTGTAATTTCCATTACCACTTTAAATTATATATAGTTATTTATTTATTTATTTATTTACCTACTTCTTCATTACTTATGTATTTATTTACTCTTCAAATTAAGGCCCTGAAACATTCCCTTTCACCCTAACTGAAGTGAAATATGCATACAAATATAAATAATTATAGCAATAGTAATACTTAAATGTAAAATCATTATCGAGCAGATTAATTTTCCTATAAGTAAGTCTTATATCATGAAATTTTGACTGTTATTGTTAGCAGAACAGGAGATGATATTAAAGGATAGACTATGCTACTGGAGCTCATTGGCAGCTGTGATGTGTATGGGATGAAGATAAATGCAAATAAGACAAAGACCATGGTCATAGGAACAACAACAAAGAAGGTAAACTTGCGAATTCAAAATGAGGCAGTAGAACAAGTTGACAGCTTCAAATACTTGGGGTGTACTATAAACAGTAACATGAGCTGATGCCAGGAAGTCAGAAGGAGGATAGCAGTAGTAAAGGAAGTTTTTAATAGTAAAAGGAGCATCTTCTGCAGACATCTGGAAAAAGAACTAAGAAAGAGACTAGTGAAGTCCTCTGTATGGAGTGTAGCATTATATGGGTCAGAAACATGGACATTATGACAAATTGAAGAGAAGCGAATAGAAGCATTCGAAATGTGGATATGGAGAAAAATGGAACGCGTAAAGTGGACAGACAGAATAAGAAATGAAACTGTGTTGGAAAGAGTGGGTGAAGAAAGAATAATGCTGAAACTCATCAGGAAGAGGAAAAGGAATTGCTTGGGTCACTGGCTGAGAAGAGACTGCCTAGTGAAGGATGTACTGGAAGGAATGGTGAACGGGAGAAGAGTTCGGGGTAGAATAAGATATCAGATGATAGACAAGATTAAGATATATGGGTCATATGAGGAGGCAAGGAGGAAGGCAGAAAATAGGAAATATTGGAGATAACTGGGTTTGCAGTGAAAGACCTGCCCTTGAACAGAACACTGAATGAATGAATGAATGAATGAATGAATGAATGAATGAATGAATGAATGAATGAATGAATGAATGAATGAATGAATGAATAACTTTATGCTATGCTGTCCACGAGATTACAATTTTCCGTAAGTCGTGATTGTCTAATCTACGTTCATAATAATCATAAGAATAAATATGGAACAATACTATGATGATAATGGTAACGAAAAAAAAGTTTCCTAATTATAATGAAAATATTTGGCCTACTGAGCATTTCCAAGAGTGTTTGTACGACGTGACCCGTGAGTTGTTTTACGTCTGAGCAGTATACAGATGTGTCATTTTATAATTTTATTAATTTAGTTACGTAGAGAAGAAATATGGCAACCCTGACCCAGCGACTGGAAAACTCTGTCGGACGGAATGGCATTTTTAATGAAATAGACTCCCCGAAAAGTTAATTAATACGGATCCGGTGACATAAAAGTATGGTGGTGCTGCTATATGTATCGTGTACCTGCAGTCTTCCACAGGAACCTCTAATTAAGTACCTGTAGGGGATGCCAAGGTAATATGGAAATATTGCAATTATCAGCACAGGCTAACACATTGAAAACAACTGGCATTTTCACGAAACACAAACAACAAATAATTAAGCCCTGATCATAATTTCCATTACCGAGTTGTGAGTGTGCTTTTAATACTCTCTTCAATGATATTTATCTAGGGGCGTTATTTTCAACAATACTTTTTTACCCGTGTTGGTTTAGTGTATTAAAATGTCCAGTTATGTTATTATAATGCTTTGGAATAATAACCGTATTGTCACCTGTAATGCTTCGCATATTCTTTTAATACTTTACATCGATGTGAACGTAATTTTAATATGACTCCAGTTACGCAACTCAGTGTTACACTTAGACGTATTTCTCACTGAAATAAAACAATTGCCATTGTAACGGTTCCGAAAGGGACTTTCCATGAATACGTCTATTAAACTTCAAATGTAAGCAAGGAATGTAAAAGAATACAACAAAATATTTTGTTTGAAAGATCAAAGTTATAAGGTCATTAATGTCACTCCACACTTAAGGGGAGAGGATGGTATTTTTTGGTGTAAATGAGTAAATTAAAAAAAAATCTTTAAAATACTCTGTGATATGTGTTGAATGCATAGCATAACATTTTGTGGGTATGTATGCCCTTATCGGATGCTGAGTCGCCATTTTTAAACTTCCTGCATTATGGATTTTTAAATCACTCGCCCACCTTTATTGTTGTTTCCGGTAAATTAAATTAAAAAAAAAAAGAAAAAATTAAAAAACACTTTGATATGTGTGGAATGCATTGCATAACATTTTGTGGGTATTTGTGACCTTATCGGATGTTCAGTCGCCATTTTTAAACTTCCTGCGCTATGGACTTTTAAATCACACGCCTGCTTTTATCGGTTTCCAGTAACTTCAGTTTTTTTTTTTGCTACATTGCCAGACAAAAATGGATATGATTTCTGAACTATTAAAGATATATGCATGAAATTTAGAACATACATTCTTTAGACTATTAGGAAACGTTTCTCTGTAACAGAATTTTGTTAATTGATTTAATTTTAAAAATACGTCCGTTTGTTTGCAACAAAGGAAATCAGAAAATTGTTATTAAATTTTAATTGTTTATTTTACAAACGTAGGGACTAATATCAAAATTCTGTTACAGACATGTTTGTAGAACATGATTTTGGAAATACATTGCAAAAGACTGTTTGAATATATCTTTAAAAACGATTTAGATATATCGGTTTTAGTAAAGTCCTGCATTGGGTATATTTTTTTCAAATTTGGGCTCCCAAATAATTATTTTTTCAAAATATTTTTATTTGGTTGAGTTGCCACGGCTATGAGCTCTCCACATACAAAAAATTAATATTTTACACGAAATAGGAAAAAAGGTTTAAAAAACAGCATCCTCTCCCCTTAAGGGGAAATGGAATTGGATTTTGAGTGAAAATTTTTATTTATTTATTTATTTATTTATTTATTTATTTATTTATTTATTTATTTATTTATTTATTTTCCATTTTATTATTCCGCTTGCTCTCATTAAAGTGGTGTATCATATAGGTCTATGACTATACTAAAATTATATCTAATTTAATTTTTCGATTTTCTGAGAAGAGGTAGCCTATAAACATTTTAATTGAAGAGTCCACTGCAAGAATGATGGATGTCATTTGGAATACATTTTGCACAAGAAGCGACTGAAAGTTTGAAATGCTTAGCGCTCAAAGATTAACTGTGATTTTCCGATCATTACTGGACAATGACTATCAGTGTTAATGTCATGTAACTCTGTATGTACATTCTATATGTCTTAAGCTATGCATTGACAGTCTTGCTTCATTTTCGACAAAAAAAGTGACATCCATCATTCTTGCAGTGGACTCTTCAATGTAAATGCTCATTGTCAAAAAAAATCATTTAGGGGTGTTTTTTTTAACTTCTTCAATTTATTCTTTGACTTTCCTCTTCAAAATGGGATATCGTATAAATTAAATTATGTTTTATTAAACGACGCTCGCAACTGCCGAGGTTATATCAACGTCGTCGGTATTCCGGAATTTTGTCCCGCAGGAGATATTTTACATGCCAGTAAGTCTACTGACATTAGTCTGTCGCATTTAAGCACACTTAAATGCCATCGACCTGGACTGGGATCGAACTCGCAACCTCGCCAGAGAAAGCCAGCACTCTACCTACTGCGCCACCCAGGTCGACGGATGTCGTATACAATTATACTAAACTTATATCGATAATCAGGTCATTGTCCGACAGCAGAAGGAAATAGTTACGTTGGACAGCGAAAAAAAAAAAAAAAAAAAAAAAAAAAAAAAAAAAAAAAAAAAAAAAAAAAAAATGCCCAAAACAGGAAAAACAGATTTGTATAGTTTAGATTAATTTAGTCTTGACAATTCGAAGAATAATTTATTAATGTTATGAAAATAAAGCCGCCTCGGCTATAGATGGAATTATTAGCACTTTGTGCAGCAAAACAACGGTTAGGCTACTGAATACGAGCTCCCATACTATTGGAACCACTGAACTCGCGTTGAGTGTGGTACTCTTGTCGTAGGTATGGTGTTTGAAAAGGGTTCATGGCGTTATCCTCTTTCTCCTTAAGAATATATTTATATACATTTTTAATGATTTTAGCTGATTGCGTATGTACTGGTTTCCACGTCAAATTGGTGATACACAACGATCATTTTCATCATCACTGCCTATATTTCGAGACACAGACTCCCAAAGAGGTCACATGATAACAACTGGTTTACAATTTAACTAATCTCTAGCAAAAAACTTAAGTCTCATCTCGTAAGCGAATAATGCTAACTATCCTGCCTCTGCTTCAAGAATTGTGTGTTACAACAACGTTTGAGTTCTTGTAACTGTCGTATGCCGACACGCTTCACTGGCTCCAATATGGACTGATACCACTATCCCTTCCCACTAGCAAAACATCAGTAAACGCACAGTACTGCCACAGTCTAGTATATACAGTCACGAAGCTCAATTCATAGTAAATATGCATCCATAGATAGTTGCTAACCACTAGGATCTCTACTATCGCCTTATTACAGACAATGCGAAATAGTACCGGCACAGTCTATTGTTCCTAGTACCCTCAACAACTCAAGCTTTATGACTGTATATACTAGACTGTGGTACTACCACCAATTCTACGTATGCTAAATAACTTCGCAGTTTATAGAGCATCATTAAATAACAAAAAAACGGGAGTAATAGTTTTTTTATACTTTCGTACAATGGCCTGCTTACCTCCATTAATAATGAAATATTCTAGAGTAGGAACAAAAATAGGGTCAATAAAGTGAATGTGTTATGCGCAAGTGAGCGTAATGTATAATTTGACCCCACTTCCCAACCTCAAACTCACTGCTTAACACACATTTATAAATTCAGGCTATAGTTACAAGAAAACACCTGCTCCAATGTAAATGTAAGGCCTCAACAATTAGGGCATGGAAATTTTATGATGATTTACATCTGAAGCTACGAAGTAACTCCTGTTCAATCCACTCTCCTTCAATTTACCCTCCAGGAATATAATGAAACACTTAATACGAACTTAGTTTATATCAAGAACTCGATAACAGTGTTGCGTACTTCCCACTGCACCTCTATGACGTTCAAAATTTTTCTGCAGTAGTAATACTACTATACAGCGAAAATTTAACGATTAATAGTACATTATGCAACGAGCCTATAATGGTAGTAATTAAGACGCGAGTATGTTTGTTTATGAAACGAGCGCAAGCGAGTTTCATAATTTTCATACGAGCGTCTTAATTACTATTATAGGCAAGTTTCATACGACTTTTTATGCTCGACCATATTTCTAACTTGAAATTATTCATAAGTATTCATGTTATGGTTATCTAAGTGAAGAGCGGAACTGACCTTCTAAATTGTGAGATGTGCGCAGACGCGAAAGTATTGATCTTTTCCGAGGGACGAATGTCATTGACCTTGATATAATCTAGAGAATAACATGAACATTAATATTGATATAACCTGGAAATTGATTTAGAATTGAAAAACGAGATGACAAATTGAATTTATTTGAATATTATTTGCAATTAACGCTAATTATTATAGTAACAGAACATAACCTTCTGCAACAGTATTGGATTTCCAGCCTCCGTGACGTTTCCTTAATTGTCTTTCGATTGCATATCCGAGAATAATCGATACTTGCGGTTTTATAATGGTACAATGGTGATTTCTCATTGGATGAACAACTGAACTATAATGAATAGGTGTACTTTAATGAGGTGCATTAAAGGGCTACTACCAGGTGTATAATTACTACATTCCGGCATGGTCGAGCATAAAAATATTATTGATTTCAGAAATGAATACTTGAGTTCAAAGTAGCAACACTTCTAACAGTATTATTTTTTCGAATAAAATGAAAAGAACTTTAGTAATTGAACGGTTACTGAACAAATATAGGCCTAGTAATTCATTGCAGTCAGAAGCTGTTTGGAAAAATAAGAGAACAAAATGTATCCCCCTTTTTTAAGAACAATATTAGTTTGTCGTGGTTTCATTACAAATAATAGTCAATACAAGTGATAGATAAACATAACAAAAATTTCTTATTCAGCTCAAGAAGTCCATAATAAAAATGGAATGCAGAGAACAACGAAGAATGAACGGATTAATGCAGCTACTACTACCCTAATTATTTCACCATTAATTTTATAGGTCTATCTACTCACTGCTTTTACTCCCATATCTACTCTATAACTACCATTTAACTTCACCACGCTTCCTTTAAGATCACAATAATTCCACTATTTATATCTCTAATGCATTCATGAGCTTCCACTTCTAAATAATGACACGAATTCTCTTCATATCCTAGACAGACCTACAGTTTCCAATCAATTCAGAGGATGAGTTACAGAGAGCCAGTAAACAGTTATGCACGGTTACTGCAGAATAAACTTTAGAAATGTCAGATAAAAATGCAAAACTTATGCATATTTAATCAAAGTTACTTTATTTAATTTTGGAATAATAAAATACAAATTTATTAATTCAGTATTCTGTCCATAGGCAGGTCTTTCACTGCAAAACCAGCTTTCTCCAATTTTTCCTACTTTCTGCCTTCCTCTTTGTCTCGTCATAATTCCATATACCTCAAATCTGAGGTCTTCTTCTGTCCCGAACTCTTCTCCCGTTCACCATTCCTTCCAGTGCATCCCTTCAGCCAGTGCCCCAACCAATTACTTTTCCTCTTTCTGATCAGTTTCAGAATCATTCTTTCTTCACCCACTTTTTTCAGCACAGCTTCATTTCTTATTCTGTCTGTCCAGTTAACACGCTCAATCTTCTCCATATCAACATTTAAAATTCTTCTATTCACTTCTCTTCATTCCATCGTAATGTTCATGTTTCTCCCTCACACATTGTCACACTCCATACAAAGCACTTCATTGTAATATGGCATGATGAGTCTTTCCACGGTAAAATATTCCGGACGTAAGCTATCCCCCCAATATAATTAAGACATGCTTTTTATGTCTTGTGGTTAAATTTGCTTTGTCCAAAAGTCATAGTGCATACTTAAAATAATTACGTCCGCAAACAGAAATCTCCACTAAAAAAATGTCTACTTACGTAAATGTCCATAAAAATGAAATGTCCACAAATACAATGTCCACTTAAATAAATGTCATAAAATTAAATGTCCACTTATATAAAAGTCCATAAAATTTAATATCCACTTGGTTTATCTACATGTACAGTAAGTTATCCATATCAGCAATGGTCACACATGTCGCATCACGGGTGCTTCTTTCCACACACCTCCAATATAATTTATTACCATTTTTGCTCCTTGAATGAAACTGATATGAAAAGCCATTGTGTACTAGAATGTTTTCCTTTTTAATCCATTTTGAATCTTGCGTACACCACTTTTAACACTTGAATATAATTAATTGATGAACTAGTGGACTTACTCGTGTTAAATATGTAATATTTGTCTGGCTTACAGCTGTTTCAGTGCTTCACGCACCATCATCAGACCCTACTAGATCGCGGCGTCATCTCGAACTTCTCTGCCTGTTAAGAGGGTTTTTTATTGTTGGAAGGTGTTGAAGAGTGGAGTCGAATAGTGTGTGTGTACTGAAGTTGATCTGTGTGTTGAGAATTTGATCGGGGTGTGTTTTAGTGTGTTTGTATTTTTCGTATTGTTCTAGTGTGTTGAGTTTTTGGTTCTTGGGTTGTGTGTGTAAGATTTCCATGTCCGTATTTATGTTATTGTTATGTATGGTTAGTATTGGTTATGTGACCGGCGTATGTAGATGTATTGTGTTATAGTTTTAATGTGTTCTTTGTAGCGTGTTTGGAATGATCTGCCTTTCTGTCCTATGTAGAAGTTGTCGCAACTATTACATGTGAGTTTGTATACACCTGTGTGGTCGTATTTATTTGTTTTGTTTTTTGTGTGTTGAGATGTCTTTGTAGTGTGTTTTCTGTTCTGTATGTTATGTTGTATTTCTGTTTTCTGAATGAAGAAGAACACAAGAAATGCATCACACTAACATATGAAAACAAAAGCACACATAAGATCGCATCTTCATTCATAAAACAGAAATACAACATAACATACAGAACAGAAAACACACTACAAAGACATCTCAACACACAAAAAACACAAACAAATAAATACGATCACACAGGTGTATACCAACTCACATGTAATAGTTGCGACAAGTTCTACATAGGACAGATAGGCAGATCATTCCAAACACACTACAAAGAACACATTAAAGCTATAACCAGAGGACACAATACATCTACATACGCCGATCACATAACCAATACTAACCATGCATACAATAACATAAATACGGACATGGAAATCCTACACACACAACCCAAGAACCAAAAACTCAACACACTAGAACAATACGAAATATACAAACACACTAAAACACACCCCAATCAAATCCTCAACACACAGATCAATTTCAGTACACACACACTATTCGACTCCACACTTCAACACCTTCCAACAATAAAACACACCCTCTTAACAGGCAGAGAAGTTCGAGATGACGCCGCGATCTAGTAAGCTCTGATCATGGTGCGTGAAGCACTGAAACAGCTGTAAGCCGGACAAATATTACATATTTAACACGAGTAAGTCCACTAATTCATCAATTAGTTTTTCCTTTTTTGTGAACGTAGCTATAATTTGAGCCATTCCGCCACTCTTGATTTAAAATTTGGTAGGTCGCTAGCAATCTCAATAAAACATTGTAGTCTTTCTCCTGGTTATGCTTTTGTAAAAAAAAAAAAAAAATATTATATTGATTTTTTCCAATTATATACTATTTATGGGCATTTTTGAATGCGGGCTTTTTTATACTGGACATTTTGCTAGTGGACATTTTTTATACTGTACATTTTGTTGTGGACATTTTTTTACTGGACTGTTTCCCTTGGACATTTTGCTCTGGACATTTTCGTTTGTGGCCATTTTTCCTCCGGTCATTTTGAAGTGGACAATTTAACCTGGAAGCATTTCTTGTCACTGTTAAATCGTGATAATTCTTATCAGTGTGGTCATACGTAAAAGAAAACAGAAAGTCTTTTTACAACCTCAATAAGGAATTCTTCGTTAATTTCACTCATTGTAGCGGAATAAATTAACTTCTGTACGCGACCAGCTGATCTGCATGTGTGTCTTTTCCTTCAGTCTTCAGTCAATATTGCTAGTAGAGGCAAGCCTGACTGAAGGGAAGGTGGGGCAAAAGCGCGGAAGCAGAATGAACTGGCTCTCTGTACGGCTGTACATATTATTGCATTGACAGCGAAACGTCAAGGTCAACTGAACTGAGCTGAATGGAGGCAGTGTGCTCCCTGCTTTAGGGGTGCAGAATGAAAGCCTGAAACTGAAATCGCAAAGGAGAGCGCAATGAAATGCCTGAGTGAGATTGCGACTGGCGGAGCAGACATCTGCGTTATCTGCAAAGTGAATGAATGAATAATTGAGCACGGCAAGAAGGAAAACAGTGTGAGAATATCGCCGTTGTTGATCGGTCGATCTGAGATCTGCAGTCCTGGATACTTTCAGTTAATCCCTGCGTCTACCGAAACTTGTGATTTTCGTTAAGGTGACAGCTCATTGTAATTACCTAGGCTTGGAACTTCCTTGAGGTGGCGGAATGACAGTGGAATGAGGAATGTAAAGGGGGTTGAGAATGAATGTGCGAAGTTGAAGTTATCCATCTTGGGGAGCAGGGGAAAGTTAGTTAGTGTGAGGTCGTTATATTCCTTCGCCCTGTCAGAAGAGAGATTCCAGGTTGTTGCTGCTTGAAATACAAAGTAAGGACTTAAACGCATTTGAGTGAATCTCAACTGTTTCATATTCGTGTGCTCAAACTATTGTCGCAGGACTGACGCTCGCTGCAGGCTATACAGTAAACGCAGCGTGTGAAATATGGATTGAGAGCCTCTAATGAATGAGACCCCGCAGTATAATTGAATTCTATTTCGTGTCGATACAGTGTTGTCAAATATACTAATACCAGCTGAAGCTCTCTGATATTCAAACCCCTTAACCAATGCAAACTACTGTATATACTTATTAGTAAATGATACTGAAACCAGAAGCCTTTATACAGAGACATCATTTTATTTTTACTTCAATTTTTATTGTACCTGAGTTTTTTAATGTACTTCACTCCCACCCCATCTACTAGTAAACTTCCAACCGTTCTCCACACAGAACCGAGGTCGCGTATGCAGTATTGTACTGAGTGAGTATAGTATGTTCCAGAAATATGTTCGCGTTTTACAATGACGAAAGAGCTTTCAATATTGAATCATATTTTTCCACAGGCACTGTCGTCCGTTTGCCTACGTCGCATCCCGGTTCCCCACCTACTTCTATTCGCCCCTCTGTAAAGTCTAGTAGCTGGGCTATCTTAGCTCTTTTCTGAAAACATTAATTTCTGTTAGGAATTGGACGTCTACGTAATATTATACAACTGTTTAAAATAACTTAAATAAAAGGGCCTCGTTAAGTAATTAACTATCATGTGATCCCCCCCCTTCTACAAACCTGGGACAAAACCACTTGAACGGACAATAGATAGCATTTCTGAGTAATTTTGTCTTTTCGGATCGGGCAGAAGTGAAGATTAATTTTTCACTACGTAAGGTGCTCTTTTATATAGGGTGCTTCAAAAATACGGGGCATAATTTCAGGTATGTATTTCCCACATGTAGACAATCAAAATAGTTCATTACAACATGTGTCTGGAAATGCTTCATTTCCGAGTTATGGCCTTCACAACATTGAAATTCACCGGAACGTTTTTCTTTCTGCAGGTCGTTGCCGGACATTAAGAGGGCACTCTGACAGTTCATTCCGAGGCGAAGGTTACATTCAGTGTTGTGTAGGCGTTAGACTGTGCGACATGTATTCAAATCAAAAGCTGGCAGAGATACACTTCATGTACGGCAAGGCGGACGGCAATGCTGCGCTGGCTCGTCGTTTGTACCAGGAGAGGTACCTACAGCGACAATGTCCAGATCGGAAGACATTTGTACGTCTCCATTACCGTCTGTGCGAGTATGGAAAATTTAACTCTCCTGGTTTGGGAAGGAGACGACCAAGATCTACAACTGCACAAGTACAGGAGGAGATTCTGGAGGCTGTGAACATGACTCCTTCTATCAGCACACGAAGGGTAGCGTTGCAAGTCAATGTTCCTCATACGACGTCTGGAAACTGTTGAAAGAGTACGTATCAATTGTATCCTTATCATTTGCAACGTGTACAGGCCCTGTCACCAGCAGATTACCCTGCACGAGTTAGGTTCTGTCGTGGTTCTTGCAGCAGTGTGGTGTAAATCCGAACTTTCCTGCCTTAGTATTATTTACAGATGAAGCACAGTTCACACGAGATGGCATAACAAATTTCCACAATCAGCATGTATGGGCTTATGAAAACCCACGTGCAACTGTTCCATCTCATCACCATGTGCGGTTTTCCCTCAACATGTGGGCCGGTATCATTGGTGATCGATTAGTTGGACCCCATGTACTTTTAAACAGACTTACGGTGCAGGCGTACACAAACTTCCTGGAAAACACCATACCTCATGTCTTAGAAGACACTCCACTGATCAGTCGTCAACACATTCACTTCTTGCATGATGGCGCTCCTGCACACTTCAATCGTACGGCTCGCCGGTACTTGGATCGAAGGTTTCCTGATCGATGGATAGGTAGAGGTGGCCCAATAGCTTGGTCTCCACGCTCACCTGATTTGGACCCTCTCGATTTCTACTTGTGGGGCCATTTAAAATCATTGGTTTATTCGTCTCCGGTGCCTGATTTGGAATCCCTTCGGAATCGAATTGTGGCACGTTCTGAGGACATAAGCAATACTCCTGGAGATTGGGATCGTGTTCGCAGGTCAATGAGACATCGATGTGAGGTCTGTATTCAAGCAAGAGGTGGACATTTTGAACATCTTCTGTAATGACAACGACCTGCGGAAAGAAAAACGTTCCGGTGAATTTCAATGTTGTGAAGGCCATAACTCGGAAATGAAGCATTTCCGGACACATGTTGTAATGAACTATTTTGATTGTCTACATGTGGG
Source organism: Periplaneta americana (assembly GCF_040183065.1). Lineage (NCBI taxonomy): Eukaryota > Metazoa > Arthropoda > Insecta > Blattodea > Blattidae > Periplaneta > Periplaneta americana. The sequence goes on along the minus strand of NC_091119.1, from coordinate 168,087,656 downwards.
AAATACATACCTGAAATTATGCCCCGTATTTTTGAAACACCCTGTAGAGTAGGTACAAAGTTATTTCAACATGAGTTACTCGTACGAAGGACGAAACTGGTAATTGGAATTAGGTACAGTAGTCTATAGTGCGATAATATGCACAAAAGAACTGAAGCCTGTATCGAAATGAACGGCCACCATTTTCAAAAATATGTTTTAATATCCATATAAGATTATTTTTCAATTTAACTTCATTCTCTTTATTGTACGCTAATGTGCTGTAATGGTACAATATACACTGCATAATTATTACGTCCGAATGGATAGCTCATTTCGTGAGTAAAAACACCAAGTGTTAATACAGTAGCTACTGTATTTTGATTAAACAAGAACCTAATGAAAATTATCAAACTCAAAATTGCGATATTTCCTAGTTTACGTAAATGGATGAATTACTTTTCTTCCCTCCTATACCTAGTAAAGTGATTTGTTTGTATTTTACGCCAGTATCATCGAACTCCAGTTTTGGAAGGGGGAGCAAGCGGTGTTTCCGGTTCTAGACCTTTAATCCAAAGATATAGCCAGGTTGATATTAAAAATGTGAGTAAAAATAAAACGATGTCCCTGTATATTGTATGGGCAGAAACGTGGACATTACGACGAAGTGAAGAGAAGCATTTGAAATGAGGATTTGGAGAAGAATGGAACGTGTGAAGTGGACAGACAGAATAAGAAATGAAACTGTGCATGGAAAGAGTGGGTAAAGAAATAATGATGCCGAAACTGATGAGAACGAGGAAAAGGAATTGGTTGGGTCATTGGCTGAGAAGAAACTGCATGCTGAAGGATGCACTGGAGGGAACTGTGAACGGGAGAAGAATTCGGGGTAGAAGAAGAATAAACGTACCTTCCCGAGAGCAGCTTCCTTTCGAAAATAATAATCATAATACTGATAATACAAATGTTTATTTTTATTTGTTTAGTATGATGTGTCCTTTGACAACCCTTACTGAAGGGCAGCTGCCCTTGTCGGAAATCCAAAAAAAAATATACAACTGGGAGGGACTGTAAAGAAAACTAACGCAATGTCCACATTATTTTATCCTATATTAATCTGTAATTTTGCTTAGGATTATACATTTCTATCAACTAATTTTGTGCGAGATCGTGCGTATTTGCTTGCTTTCCGAACAGAACCAATACGCGGTAAGTGTGAAATACCTCATTCAGTATTCCCAACGTAACACACACAACAATTTCCCTCTTCTTACCGCTTAAGCGCGACATTCATTTTACTGCTTTAGGCTTTTAACATATTATTTTTAGAGACGTTTAACATAGTAATAATTATAAATTGGAAACTTACCACTGCAATTTCAACTAAATTGCAATGTTAATTATTGTTTCTAAATATTTGCAAAAATTAAGTAAAGTCTACTACTCCACGAAACTTATTGCATTCCTTATACAAGTAACATTAAGGAATCCAGATGCCGAAGTTATTACTGCAATATGTTATATAAATAATATTGTTAAAATATTGAAATGAAAAATAAATCATTACATAACCTTACCGTTTGTTTTAAGTTCGCATTTATAGACTGGGGAAAAAAAGACAGACGTAAATCACGCCTGCTGGAGTATAGTAAACACAGAAAACATTTTACAGCAACAATGTTAAAGAAGGATATTTTGGTGTTCCGAAGTTGGCGTCATTAAACAGAAACCAACATGGAGATTTCATTGCAACTAATTAGAAATTCGTCTTTCAGGTATGTAATAAACGATCTTCGCACAAAATAATGTACGATACACTAGCGGTATGTTTGTTTTCATGTTCTCGGAAATTAAAAAGCTCAACTACGTTTCGCTTTTTCAATCTTTTCCTCGACCATGAAAACGTCAACATACCGCTCTTGTAACGTATATTGCTATTTCGTGTTATTTTATTAAAACGTTTTCATAAATTAAAATGCTGTAACTTACAAGATATTCCGTCAAATTAATTGTTAAAGTATGCTGAAAATCTGTTGATGGAGTGTACTTGCAATGTCAAAAGTTAGTGGTAACTGTAATCTATACTAATATAATAAAACTATAACCTAAATTTTTCTAGTAATTTTCGCTTGTAGTATTATCACAGTCTAATATATACACAGTCACGAAGCTTGAGTTTATTAGGGTACTAGGAACAATAGACTGTGCAGGTACTATTTCGCATTGTCTGTAACGAGGCGATAGTAGCGAACCTAGTGGTTAGCAACTATCTATGAATGCAAATTTACTACATATTGAACTTCGTGACTGCATATACTAGACTGTGGTATTATCATGTATAATGAACTGTCCTGAGACCGAAAATCGCATTTTTTAATTTTTGTTGTATGTCTTTATGTCTTTTTTATTGGGTTATTTTACGACGCTGTATCAGCATCTAGGTTATTTAGCGTCTGAATGATATGAAGGTGATAATGCCGGTGAAATGAGGCCGGGTCCAGCACCGAAAGTTACCCAGCATTTGCTCGTAGTCTTTATGTTTGTTACCTTTTCACGCGATAATGTCATAAGCAATTTCTACGAAAATTGGTATTTAAAATACGTAGGTTCCACGTAGATTTTAGGCTATATTATATTGAAAATGGTAAAGGTAAAAGTATTCCCGTCACATGCCATGAAGGCACTTGGGGAACATGGAGGTAGAGCCCCATGTTTTCCATGACCTCGGCAGTAGAATGATGTGGTGTGGTCGGCACCACGCTTTGACAGCCTTTTACCCCCGGGAAAGATTCGGTACTCAATTTTATAGGAGGCTGAGTGAACCTCGGGACGGGTTCGATTCCCGGTCGGGGCTAGTTACCTGGTTGAGGTTTTTTCCGGGGTTTCCTCAACCCAATATGAACAAATGCTGGGTAACTTTCGGTGCTTGACCCCGGACTCATTTCACCGGCATTATCACCTTCATCTCATTCAGACGCTAAATAACCTAAGATGTTGATAAAGCGTCATAAAATAACCTACTAAAAAAAAAAAAGAACCTCGGGATATGATATTGAAAATACTTTCTTTAAAAGGGGAGTTATAAGGGAGACTGAAGTAAATGAATGAAATTAGCTCGCTTATTATTGATTTTTGGGGAATATTACATGACAAAATGTGCTTTAAAAATGTTTCCGACAAGTTTCATTCCAGGCAAAATTTTTATAAGACCAATATTTAAAGGAATATATGAGTTTTAAAAAAACATGCGTTTTATATCCGTGCCGCCTCAATCAGCCTGATATAATAAAATAAAAACAAATGACTCCCCGATTATTTAAGGTGGCCTTGTACAACAAGCGAAAGATATTTATTCAACACTTCTTTTTTAATTCACTGAGTATTGCCGAACGAGCAAAACTCATATTCAATAGCTGTACAACAACATATGTATGTATGTATTCATTTACACTGCAAGTGGGCAAGCACCCGGTGGCAGTGGTATACGCAATATAAACAATACACAATAAAATTATATGCAGTACACAGTACAATATATATACAATTTTATACACTGCAATAAGAATACACAATACAATTTAACACAATAATAATAAAACATAAATAAAATACCTAATTTTACAATACAACCTACATAATTATGTATAGGCCCTACATAAGTTTCAATAGTCTTTCACTTTACTCTCATCTCACTCCCTGTAGTGGCACTATGACGCATTTCACTGACACTTTAGCACAACATGTCACTGACACTCTGTAACACATTTCACTGTCACTCTATAACACATTTCACTGACACTATAGGACACATTTTATTGACGCTATAAATTATCACTTATCGGAACTGTTCACTGCACTGTAAAACCATAACGTCACTGACTCACCTCGCTTCACTGATACAACAGTTCAAATAAGTCAAATAATTACACCCTTATGCATACTTATAAACAGAACTACATTTAAACTAAACATTTCTAGTCTAAGGCCGTCTTACACGCTATTTTTAAATAATTTACAATTCAAACCAAGGGAGTAACTCGTCAGGCTAGATAAATACGCATAATATTGTTGCAATATAACATAACAAATCATAAAGCTACAGTTTGTGAAAAACATAAAACATGACAAGAATTAAAGAAAGAAAATAAATGAAAACAGTAAGGTATCACTGAAGTTTCAGGGAGAACGAAGAAAAAGTTTGAAACCAAATAAATAAACTAACCGAGAATTAAAATAAGTAATCTTGCATACAACGTCAGCTGAACTGTTTCCTCCTAACTGAAAAGCTGTTTTCCCACTTTGTTAAATGTAGGCCAACCTCAATCTTTAGATGCACATTCTTGTTACAGCCTGCACTAATACGCCTAGTATTTCTTTTAATTTATAACGTAATGTATATTGAAATATATCCCTTGAAGAGGTGGAAAACTTAAAATAACTTTGAGTACCTGTAACAATTAATATAAACGACACCCGGGAGGAAATTAAGAGCATAAGAAATCTGGGAAATGCCTCCTATTATTAGGTTCAGAAGCTTTTGTCATCCAGTGTGCTCTCAAAAGAAGCTGATTTAGAATTTATAAAACAATTATATTACCGGTTGTTTTGTATGGTTGTGAAACTTGGACTCTCACCTTGAGATAGAAACAGAGGTTAAGGGTGTTCGAGAATTGCTTAGGAAAATATTTGGGGTTAAGAGGGATGAAGTTACAGGAGAATTGAGAAAGTTATACAACGCAGAACTTCACGCATTGTATTCTTCACCTTACATAATTAGAAACATTAAATCCAGACGTTTGAGATGGGCAGGGCATGTAGCACGTATGGGCGAATCCTGAAGTGCATGTAGAGTGTTAGTTAGGAGACTGGAGGTAAAAAGAACTTTGAGGAGGCCGAGACGTAGATGGGAAGGTATTAAAATGTATTTGAGGAAGATGGGATATGATTGTAGAGACTGGATTAATCTTGCTCAGGATAGGGACTGATTGCGGGCTTATGTGAGAGCGGCCATGAACCTCCGGGTTCTCTAAAAGCCTTAAGTTAGTAATGTATATTGTAAATTCTAAAGAAAAATTAGTCAAATATTTCACACTTACTGAAACATAAAAATATTAAAGTTTGATGAACAATTTTTGTCGTTTTTTCATGGCATATATATATTTTTTTCCTCAGGTTATTTGTGTGATGCACATAAACGCGGAGGTCTGTTGTGTAGAATACGGGCTGCAGAAAACACTGTAAAAATGTCATGTAAATAGATTCAGTAGTTTCTGAGAAAAACGTACTTAAGATTTAAAACTATGAACTCACGGAAAACAGCATTTAAAAGAAGAAGAAGAATATATGACTTACATGTGCCGCCAAATTTAAAGAGGCCATTTAAAGGATTTATTTGCAGATATACTCTCCACAATGTAGGACCTATGTATTGTTTTAAAGAGCAAGTTTTGTACCTTTTTATGAAAACAAAATAAAAAAATTGGATTTTGGACCCCTAATCACTACCCAGTCCCTTTATGAATGTTAACATTAGTATTGTTATATTCACTCATACATTAACATTTCCTTCTTCTTTGTTACAGCGGCAACTCTTGTAGCTGTACTCGTGTGCGGAACTTTCGCGCAAGGTAAGTTCATTTGTGTTGTTAACATCCCAGAAATTCATACGAACTTTGAACTAGAATATATATATTTTGGTAACACTATTTACAGTAGCAGATGAAACTAAGTAGAACAATTATTACGAAGTCTCTTAGGTGTAATAAATTTGCATTTATGGCAGTTTCCTTAAAGACTTAGAATGGTTTCCGACTAAAAGGAGGTGAAATTCAGTGAGTGTTATACTAGATAATTGTGGTAACGTGGCACATAATTACCATTAAAAGGGAGTTTCTCACCTTTGACGCGCGCTAAACGTCTAACGCTATGTTGACGTCATTGATGAAAGAGCCAATCAGAACCATTAACTTCATGTTATTTGAATAGAGCAGCCGCGGCGAAAATGCGACTCACGAGCACATTGTGGCTCGCAGTGCTTTTCTCTCGCTTCCTACCTACAACCCCCACCCTCTTACTCACTGGAGTCAAACTCCGTTCTATTTGTATTTGTCTCGGACCTGCGAGTGGCGTATCGTCGCAATATCTCTCTCGAAACCATGTACCTCTATAAAAAAAAAACGAAAGTTTCAAGTAGGATGCATTCTTTTGCTTACAATATGATGAAAATAATAAATGTATGATTTGTTCACAAATATTACTAGGAAAACGGTTGTATAACATAAAACGGCATTATAAGTTACTACATGTTAGTGATGAAACATTAAAAGGTTAAGTGTTATTATTATTATTATTATTATTATTATTATTATTATTATTATCATTATCATCATCATCATCATCATCATCATCATCTCTGTACGTCGATTCTTTTTCAGCAGATGTACGAATAATGCGGTTAGATTTTCAATTTAAAATCACAGATTTACAATGTAACGTTAAATGAAAGCTAGATGTAAGCACTTGACAGATATTGAACTTTTCAAATCTTTGGAAAAAAATAAACATTTGAAGCTTCGTTCTTTCGCTTGCTCTGTTGAAGCCATGTTCGCTGTAACTTACGTTTGTGAAAAATTATTTTCAACAATGAAAATAGTAAAAATCAAATTTAGATCACGACTGACAGACAAATACCTTCGTGATCAACTACGATTGGCAGTAAGTGACATAATTCCTGATTTTGAAACTTTGTCGCAGAGAAATTCTGAAGACAGTTAATTTTAGGATGTGATAATGTGTCCTATGTTTTCTTGTTCATTTCTTTCTTCGTTACACGTCCTAAACATTAACTTCCCCTTCGGTTGTCCGCCTCCCTCCATAGGTGTTATGCACGTTGCAGCTTACACAGTGGCTCGGCGCACCATGGCCTTTTTGCCACGGCTGGATTAGAGGATCCGATATCTCTAGGCGGATAACGTGGATGTGAATGAAGTTTACCGCAGGCCTAATTCGGCGTTAAAACATGGCATTTCGTTGGAGATTTACCACTGTGGATGATATTTATCTACTTAGAACAGCTCAAGATGGATAAATTATTCAGGCCGAAGTGCAATCCGACTCAGGAAGATATTTTTCGTTGAAATTCCAACAGATAAAAAGGTCGATTAGTGACTACTCCGCCAAACGAAAACGCACATTTGTTTAACTCGGAATAACTCGGTAATCAGTAAAGGTTTTAAGTAGCGACCACTTTTAAAAGTAATTTCAATTCTTTCTCAACATTTATCTCGCTTAGACCCCCCATCTAACGTGAAACACAAAAAAGTTTACCGCTTATCAACTTTTGAAGGTGTAAATGTCTATTCTGAACAGATCACATTGAAGTTAGTACTTTTTCCTTATTTTTTCAAAAAAGGTATTCTTTTAGAATTTTTTTTCCATGCGTTCCTTAGATTTTGAGCTATCAATTAAACAATTAGAGCACGATTGATCGACTATCATAGGAGCTACAACATGACAAATGTTAAAGGAGCGGGAAATATCGTATAATGAATTCTTTCCGAAGTTTTACGAATATTAATATATTTCACAAAATAGGCCTAAGTCACTATAGTTTGACAGCTTCAAGTGAAACCCTGTAAAACACGCCAACTTTTGGAATCTCTCTCTTTCTTTCTTCTCTCTCCCTCGCTCCTCGTCATTCAGTCACCAATCACCACGTAAATATCTGAGAGGGTGTGTGTGGGCATCGCGACCAATAGAAGAACCACTCTTCAGTATTACCACAATAACGGATTCTTCATTTTTGCCTCGACTGTCGGCTAGGAAGGTTCCATTATGCTAGCATTGCAGGCAACTAGTCAACCTTTTAATACTTTTGTTAGCAGGTTTGACAAACTGTGAGTGGACCTGCAAGTATAGTGCATAGTGCTCTCTCCCTTTCCCCCCGTGCTTTCTCACTTGCTCCTCCCCAAGACAGCCAGCGCTCACGTAGTAACTTGGTCAGGGTTTCAGTTCGATTTGTCAATCTATACTGGCGTTAACATAGCGATTAGCGTACCGGGAGAGTGCGACAACTCTGTAATATCTTTGACATTTACCTAGACGTAATTTTAATTTTTAAAACATCATGTAACGTTCTTCATAATATGAGTATAAAAGTGTAGGCTATCTATAATGAAAGCAGTACGGAGAAGTGCTTAATATTGTGCATACTTTTTTTTATCTATTCATAGCCATATTTATAGTTCACGCATAGTCCCCAATAATAATAATTATACGTGACTGTTTGCAACAGTGATCATCATAGGCGCATATCTTATTAAACATTTTATTATTGAAAAGCACACACTAAAATCAATCAGAAGCACACTAGAAAACAAGACGAAAGCGCGCATTAAGTTAATGTGGAGCTCACAGCATTTGCCATTCCGCTTCACCACACTCATAATGGCAGAAAAATTTATCACAGCTGTGCGATGTAAAATGTTGTGTACATAGGGCTATTACTTATAAAAATGTTATTAACTAAACAGATGCGTTAAAATATTTATTTGTTTATTTCTTTATTTTTATTGTTGATTTATTTGTTTATTTATTTATTTATCTATTTAATTATTCATATATTTATTTTTTAATTTATTTATAATTAATTAATTTATTTTTAATTAGGTAATTTATTTTATTAATTAATTTATTTTAAGTAATTAATTCATATTTATTTATTTACTTATTTACTTCTTTATTTACTTTTTATTTACTTATGTATTTATTTATTTATTTATTTATTTATTTATTTATTTAAGCTGACAGAATTAAGGCCATAAGACCTTCTCTTACATTCCACAAGACAGCACATATTTGAATCATCTAATATTAATTCAGTAAATACGTACTTCTCCAACTATATCATGTTTCAAAAAGTGAAGGCCAAGAAATTGGTATAGTCCTAACTACAAATGTTTCCTATGTTACCTCATAAAGTGAATTTTCAAGGAATAATTATTCAAAATGTTGTCCACACATGGTAATTATTCCCTAAAGTATTACCGTACTTCACAATTAAACCGAAATAGGATCTATAACAAAGAAATATACCAATTTGTGTATTTCATGTAGTAAATTGGAAATTTAAATTCAGTCATTAAATTTTGTGCCGTTTTTATAACAGTTACATACAACTAGATTTGTAAATGCTTCATATCCGTACACAATCGATAGGAGAATGAGATGAATCGGCGAATTCAATCTTTGAAATCAATCTTAAATGTGGGTATCTTTGTATTCTTTTCTCTAGTATTCATCGTCGAAATCTTTTATTGTAACTATCTTGCTTCTCTATTTGAAAGAAGCTGGTGCTCCACGAATGCAAGAAAAGACCGTTACGCTTTGGCAAAAGATTTTGGTGACAAAAGATAATACAGTAATAGCTCTATGAGAAAAAGACTAGAAGTGAATTGATCTGGATGGAGGCCAGAAGTGTGTATACAAATTGAAATCGTTCCTTAAAAGTAGATGTTTCTTGGCAGATCGGACAGAAATTCCTATATAAAAATGAATTTCCCTTAGCTCTTTTTGTTTTCAGGCTTCATTTTCTCCGTTTACCCTCTGCCCTTTTAAGTTGAGAGATATTAGTTGTTGAATGATAATTTTAAACGACGTATTCTAGACGGGGACGGACTAAACTCATAGGAATTCTGTGATCTCGATAGTCGGAGAGATTTATTCAACGTCAAAATTGAACGTGAACGAGAAATGCCGAGGAATTTGTATGAAATTCTTTACCAGGGGTAGAGTTCTTTTCCATGGCGTTACAACTACACAAAGGCGAGGGCAAGCTTAATATCTGCCATAATCAGCTATACGACAGCCAAACGGGATAGGAGCGCTACGTCGTCATTACACGATTCTTTATCTATTACCCTCAATTGGGTTGGGATCTGCTAACATCTGATCTAACATCCAGCATGGCAACCGCAAAACTCACTTGAGTAGGAAGGTTTAAGTTACGGGAAGTTTATCTATCGTAACTGCCTTTCAGAATGTAATATTTCTTTATTTATGTTCAGATTCTAACATATAAAAACTCTATGAAAATCTGTTAATAAATTCGAAAATATTTGTTCTCTGTATCACTTGGAGCGGATGATTTTCCTCTTTCATTGTGTGCAAATATTTGACTGAATATACATGTTAACTTGTGTCTTCTTCATTTTTCATTTTTACTTAATAGGAGTTGGGAAATATTTACCTTTCTGAATACATATTTATTGACATTTTTAGACTTTCCTCTCTCAATATTCATTTTGTTGCATTTTATGGTGAGCATCACTGAATCTCTAACGCTGTATTAATTATTTTTACATTTTGTATAGTAGTCTTCCTGATTGAATAAGCAGTCGTGGACAGCCGATAAGGGGTGGTCCTCCAGCTTGGGGGTTGGGCGAAGGGCTAACAACCCATCACCGTAAAAAACAGCTTGTTACGTATCCCTATAATAAGGGGGCTAAGCGGGATGAAGTTACAGGAGAATGGAGAAAGTTACACAACACAGAACTGCACGCATTGTATTCTTCACCTGACATAATTAGGAACATTAAATCCAGACGTTTGAGATGGGCAGGGCATGTAGCACGTATGGGCGAATCCAGAAATGCATATAGAGTGTTAGTTGGGAGACCGGAGGGAAAAAGACCTTTAGGGAGGCCGAGACGTAGATGGGAGGATAATATTAAAATGGATCTGAGGGAGGTGGGGTATGATGATAGAGACTGGATTAATCTTGCACAGGATAGGGACCGCTGGCGGGCTTATGTGAGGGCGGCAATGAACCTTCGGGTTCCTTAAAAGCCATTTGTAAGTAAGTAAGTAAGTCTTCCTGTTGTAGAAAACGGACATTGTTATGCCCATTCGTCGTTTCGATGGTAGTCTATTGAGGTTCAGAATAGTCCTTGATTCGAGTCTCGCTAGTCTAAATCTGGCAGAGAGCGATTATTTGATAAATTATGTAATTAGTATTTTATTTTATTTTTATTTTAAATCCACCACCAAGCAGGCTTCCAATTACAGGTGGCTTACATAGTTATACACACAAAATACATAATAAGAGAAAAAAACAACAAAACAAACAACACAAACGAAAGAAAGAAAATACATAATGGTAATAGATGCTACAATATAATATTACAGTTAATATAGTGGCAAATGTCAATAGAATGATGCAAAATTATTTAAAAACTAGAGTAAAAACATTATAATACACTTCTTCATAATTTAAATATCTAAGGAAATACAATTCTTTTTAATATTGTATGAAATTTTTCAATTGTTAAACTGAAATCCAATTGAGAATCACAGTTTAAAGACAGAGAGTTGTAAGTATTACACATAACAAACAATGGAGAGTTCTTGAAGAAAACAGTTCTAGGAATGGGAATAACAAAAGGATGCCTATGACGTAATTATGTTTTTTTTACATTGAACTGAAGGAATTTAAGAAAATCACAGTTAATCAATATACCGTTAACAGTCTTATACAATAAAATTTGGCTATTTATTAATCGTTGAGATTTTAAAGTTTTATAATTAAATTCAAAAAGCAACTGATTATATGAAATTTGCTTGTCATAAGACGACACGTGATGTTTTTTAAAATATAAATAACGTAATAATCTTTTCTGTATCCTTTCTATTTGCATCTGATGGGACTGGAACTGAGGTGACCATATTACAGACGCATACTCTAGCCTACCTCTAACTAGAGTTTTATATAGAGTATCAATAGTATTCATATTTTTTAATTCTTTTGTATTTCTGATTATAAATCCTAATTTTCTATATGCATCAATTACAACGTGATTTAATTGCATTTTAAAACATAAGTTGTGTATAAAATAAATACCAAAATCCTTAAATGATTCTACTCTAGGTAACTTCACACCATTAATTTCATACGAATTTTGAGCAACTGTCTTATTTTTAGAATATGTCATAAAGCAACATTTATTAAGATTTAACAGAAGAAAATTATCGATACTCCATCTACATAGTCTGTCCAAATCATGCTGTAGATCAAAAACGTCTTGTTGTTTGTCAATGACTTTATACAATTTAACATTGCTTCCTCTCTGACTACTATTACTATACCTATGTCATTACTACTACTACTACTACTACTACTACTACTACTACTACTACTACTACCGCGGCTATTAACATTTATATTATTAATACTATTACTACTACTTCTATTGCTGCAACTATTCATACTATTATTATTACTACTACTACTACTCCTACTACAACTGCTACTATTATTACTGACACCACTACTGGTGCTATTATTGAAAATGCTTCTATATAAGATTATTCAAAAGTAAGTTTCCATTTTGAAATATCTGTATCTTCTGTACATATCAGCAGTTTGGTTTCATATAGGTACCATTACTGTTTACAACGTTTGGGTTTTTTTTATCGGTGCGTGTTTCGTTGCTATGGTAACTGTGTCACGCTTGTATAAACAATAATTGTTGTTCAGAATACATACGGCAGTAGGAGAGTAATTTTAATAATTTATACAATGACTTTACCTTTACATAATATCAAGGTTACTGCCTGGTGTGGTTTTACGTCACATTTCATAACAAGACCGTATATTTGTGTGACGAAATTTAAAATGGACAAACAAAAACAGTGACGGTAACCGGGCAGCGATATTTTCAAATGTTGCAACACTTTGCAATACCAGCGTTATAGAATAATGAAATCGAGAAGATTGTTTTCATTCAAGTTGTTGCTCCACCTCACATACACAATAACGCAAAATCACTATTGCGCAACACGTTTAGTGATCGTGTAATTAGTAGGCATTTTCCGAACAGTTGGCCTTCTAGGTCACCAGACATAAATCCAGCTGACTATTGGTTATGGGGTTATCTAAAAGAAAAGGTATTTCTTAGTAGATCTACTACACGTGAGGAACTGAAACAGTCAGTATCGGATGTCAATGAAAACATCCCTAGGAATGTGCTTACTAATGCTGTTTATAGCATAGAAGAAACACTATTCCTTATTGCACAACACAATGGTGGTCATATTTAATTTTTTCGTGTTTTAATAGAAAAGCTCATTTCTTTACGAACAAGTTTTCTTTTCTTGGAAAGTTTTCTTTTCTGGAAAGTTTTCTTTTCTCAATCGTACTATCAGGGACTGGAATGCTTTACCTGCAGACTTACTAAAAGCTTTACCAATAACCAAAAATGTATTTAAAATAGGCTTAAGGACTTTACTAATAGACGGTAGTATATTATACACACTATTTAAAGGGTGTAATTGATATCTTATTGTTTGAAGTGTTCTATCAGTGAGGAAGTGTGTTGTGTAAGTGAAGTGTGTTGGTGTCAGTGAAGTGGCTGTGCAAAGTATTTGAACAGTGAAATGGTTAGAAGTGTTAGTGAAATCAGATAGAATCAGTGCAGTGAATGAGTTGACAGCGAAATAAGTGTAGTGCCGAAAGGTACTTGTGCAGGTATGAACCTGTCACACTCATGGGTCTTAGTTCGAATTTAGGGTTAAGATACAAATTAGATTTACTTTAAATGTTATTTTAAATGACCATGATTCATTTAATTTAGGATTCTCCTTGTTGTTATTATTATTATTATTAATATTATTATTATTATTATTATTAATATTATTATTATTATTATTAATATTATTAATATTATTATTAATATTATTATTATCATTATTATTATATTATTATATTATTATTATTATTATCATTGTTATTATTATTATTATTATTATTATTATTATTATTATTATTATTATTATTATTATTATTATTATTATTATTATTATTATTATTATTATTGAACTTTGGTCTGACAGTAATGGAATGAAAATTAATGAAACAAAAACTTTTGTCATTTCATACTCACGAAAAACTGCTTCCATAAAATTTAATTGTTCTCTTAATAACGCCTGTATTATTAGGAAAAATTCTATTAAAGATCTTGGTGTATTACTCGATTCTAAATTATACTTTCACGATCATGTTCAATATATTTATAATCATTCAATAAGAATGCTTGGTTTAATAAGGTCTATAACTTATTCTTTTTCTACTCCAGAGTCACTATTAATTCTATACTTTACTTTGGTTCGATCTAAACTTGAATATGCATCTGTAGCCTCTTCAACTGATTCGGTTAAATTGGAAAATATTCAAAGAAAATTATTTCCTTATGTGCTTTTCGATTTATACCCAGTTCCACTGACTTTAACTATGAGATTACCTGTAAATATTTTAACTGTTATAGCCTTTATTCTAGACGTCAAAATCTTGATTATCAATTTTTTTGCAAAGTTATCAAGGGTGATATTGATTGTGAGTCTATCATAAACAATATCAGCCTTCGTATTCCTACAAAAGGTTTAAGATTTCAAAAAAAAAAAAATTATAACAGAAATTCAAAATCACTTTCTCCAGTCTGTAGATGCATAAAATATGCCAATTTGCATGGGCACAATTTAGATCCTTTTAAGGTATAGTTTCGTTTTGATTATTAGTATTTAATGTTCTTGTTCTTAATTTTATTTATATATGTTTTTGTTTATTTAAGATATTATTTATTTTGTTTTTGCACCTTTTTATCTTCTGTTCGTGTATTGTGCTGAACTATAATTGGCCTCTGGCTGTTGTTCAGCACACAAATATTAATAATAAATAAATAAATAAATTAATTAATTGATTATTATTTAATATTAGTTGTGTTTATTATTAAATGTCATTATTGAGTGTAATTAGTTACACTGCCACCGGGTGTATACCCATTCGCAGTGTGAATAAATACGTACATACATACAAATTTGTGTTTTTATGTTTGCGGAATCTAAAAATTTGACAAACTTATTACCATTTGAAAATGAGAACTGACTTTTGAATAACCTTATACATAGTGTTTCAGAAATACGGGACATAATTTCAGGTATGTATTTCCCACATGTAGATAATCAAAATAGTTCATTACAACATGTGTCCGGAAATGCTTCATTTCCGAGTTATGGCCTTCACAACATTGAAATTCACCGGAACGTTTTTCTTTCCTCAGGTCGCTGCCGTCAAAGGAGACATTAAGAGGGCACTCTGACAGTTCATTCCGAGGCGAAGGTTACATTCAGTGTTGTGTAGGTACTTGGATCGAAGGTTTCCTGATCGATGAATAGGTAGAGGTGGCCCAATTGCTTGGACTCCACGCTCACCTGATCTGAACCCTCTCCATTTCTACTTGTGGGGCCATTTAAAATCATTGGTTTATTCGTCTCCGGTGCCTGATTTGGAATCCCTTCGGAATCGAATTGTGGCATGTTATGAGGACATACGCAATACTCCTGGAGTTTGGGATCGTGTTCGCAGGTCAATGAGACATCGATGTGAGGTCTGTATTCAAGCAGGAGGTGGACATTTTGAACATCTTCTGTAATGACAACGACCTGCGGAAAGAAGAACGTTCCGGTGAATTTCAGTGTTGTGAAGGCCATAACTCGGAAATGAAGCATTTCCGGACACATGTTGTAATGAACTATTTTGATTGTCTACATGTGGGAAATACATACCTGAAATTATGCCCCGTATTTTTTAAACACCCTGTATATCACTGCTAATACTACGCCTACTACTATTACTACAACTACTGCCGTTGTCATAATTTCTCTTATACTAAAAATATCTCAAAATACTGCAGTTATCATTACACCCACAGTCACAAAACTTCTTGTAATATTAGTATCCAAGTTCCGTATCATACGATTGCCCTCCGTCTCACCGTCCTATTTTTTTACCAAAGCTACAGAGACAGACATAGACGAATGTATTACTGTTGAACTGTCCTACTTTCAGAAGCTTTTGTTTCTGTAATAATGGTAACTTTTATATAATCAATTATATATTGAATTGGCAATAAATTGAAGCTTGAAATGCCAATGGGTAGGACATTTCCTTTCGAATGTTTTGTTTCATGCTTTAGTATATGATTGTACACCGCAGCAAATACTAGAGGATTAATTGATAAATAAAATATGACTAGCATTTGATTCCATTTTTTTGCGAGGTTCAGATGTTCGAGATTACAGGATGGACCTTCATCAGTCTGGAGCTTTTGACGTGTACGTTATCAATCAATCAACCAATCGCCGGTGGGATGTAATATATTACTTTTCATGTATTTCTAGATGTCGTAATACTGCGAGTCGGTTTGCAAATGCCATTAAATGCTCGTATTTTCTGGTGGTTAAGCTATCCGATGCCATGCAATGCAATTTGTACGGAAATTGCTGTTTTTCGAGGGAAAATTAATTAGATTTTCCGAATGCATTTTACGGACGTAGAAATGTATAATATAATTTTAATACTGTCATTTTCTTGACGTTTTTTTAAAATAATATTTGACGTACCAGTACATCAAATCTTTCTCCACACTAGGTATGGAGGCAAGGGAAAGAGGGAACTGACCGTGATAAAAAAAATGCAAGCATATCTCTCGTCAGGATTTGAATAACAAGAAGAAAAAGACGAAGGCAAGAAGTACAAGAGCAACACAAGGATAACAATAAGGAGAGTAAGAGGAATACTGTGAGAACGAGGGAAATACAAGGAGAACAAGGGAAATACTTGGAGAACAAAAAAATACAAGGAGAAATAGGGAAAACAAGAGAATGGGGTAAATACAAGGAGAATAAAGGAAATGCTAGGAGAAAAACAAATGCAAAAAGAAAAAGGGCCATACAAGAAGAACATGTACAATATAATATACAAGTTATATCTAAACTTTCAAATTAACTTCTTTTTTTCTTTCAGTCAGCATAAGCAACATATCTTTAAAGAACAAACAGCGCAGATAAATTTGGTTTAATATAAAACCCTCTGCAACTTCTGCACTTTTGCACAAATTCCAGAAATTGAACTCGGGCCTCTTGGTTGGAAGAGCAGTGTACTTGAGTCATAGACGATAGTACTAGTACTACAACTAGTGTTAGTACCACAGCCATTACTACTGCTACTACCACTACTACTACTACTACTACTACTACTACTACTACTACAACTATTACTACTACTGGCACTAGTAGTACAATTACTACTACTGTTATAACAGGTACTGTTACAACTACTACTACTACTATTACTACTACTACTAGTCTGTATTACAACTACTACAATCAATATTATTGCTGCTATTACAACTGCTGGTACTACTGACATTGCTACTGTCATACCTATTACTACTACTGCTGCTGATACTACTACTACTATTACTGCTGCTGCAACTACTACTACTACTGCTAGTAGTAGTAGTAGTGTGTATTACAACTACTACTATTAATATTATTGCTGCTATTACAACTGCTGGTACTACTGACATTGCTACTGTTATACCTATTACTACTACTGCTGCTGACAGTACTACTACTATTACTGCTGCTGCTGCAACTACTACTACTACTAGTAGTAGTCTGTATTACATCTACTACTATTAATATTATTGCTGCTATTACAACTACTGGTACTACTGACATTGCTACTGTTATAGCTACTACTACTACTATTACTGCTGATACTACTACCACTATTACTGCTACTACTACTACTACTAGTAGTTGTAGTAGTAGTAGTACCCTACTAGTGTAGTGGCAATGGGAAACTCTGCCTGACATATTAGTAAATTCTTAATGGAAATGGAACTCGCGCCAACAGGTTTGCAGTCACACACAAAAATTTGCAACTTTTTAACGTAACCTTCCCTCGAATTGCGAAATTATAGTTGTCTATGCACTGAGCTCACTGATTCAAGCCCAGTAATGTTTCATACTTTCACCACCTCGTTATGTCGGTAGAGGTTTGCATGTAAACGATGCCATTTCGAGAATTACTGCGGTTTTTCGTCATTTCACAGTTCGATGTTTGTCCTGCTTCCAGAGTTCTAGCACAAATAGTGATGAAAATATCTCTGTAAATATTTTCGCTTGTGGTTTTGAGTCATGTCTATAAATTAGATTATAAACATTTGTTGCAATTTGCCTGGATTATTAGTCACATTTAGTTCTGAAGCAAAAAAGGTCAGAATTTATAGTACTATTTTACGTAAGAATTTATGAATATCGAATTACTCCCTTCGAAGGAAGGCTGGCAGAGCACTGATTTAAAACAGTCGTGGATCTTAGTTCAGATCTCTGTGGTGGCGAAGTTGTATTTACATCGGACAAAACCAGATTTGTGGCTTTTTCGCGGAGTTCAACTGGTTTTCCTTCGTTATTTCTCCAATATTCTAAACAATTTCCCTTTCATTACCATTCCCGTGGCCACCTGTGTAGCTCAGTCGGATAAAGCGCTTGCCTGCTGATCTGGAGTTGCACTAGGGCGTGGGTTCGATTCCCGTTTGGGCAGATTATCTGGTTGAGTTTTTCCGAGGTTTTCCCTAACCGTAAGGCGAATGTCAGGTAGTCTATGACGAATCCTCGGTCTCATCTCGCCAAATGAAGCTAAATAACCTTGTAGTTGTACAGCGTCGTTAAATAACCAAGTAAAACAATTACCGCCTCGGAAAACAAAGCGTCACTTGTATTGGTTTAATTCCGAATTGATCGTTTGCCATGATTACGATTGACCATTGTAATCGTTTTGTTATTCCGCCGAATTTTTTTCTGTGTAGAATTAAAGAGTTCATTTTTCGCAAACAACATGTTCCATTCGGAAGTGGTTGTAAGTCACAGGCGTAGCTCAGGTGGTAGCGCACGTTTGCCTACTGATCAGGTGTTGCGCTCGGGCGAGGGTTCGATTCCCGCTTGGGCTGATTACCTGCTTGGGTTTTTCCGATGTTTTCTCCAACCGTAAGACGAATGTCAGATAATCTATGACGAATCCTCGGCCTCGTCTTGCCAAATACCATCTTGTTATCACCAATTTCAACGACGCTAAAGAGCCGAGTAGTTTATACAGCGTCGTTAAATAAACAGATAAAAATAATGATTGGGCTTCTCTGAGATAATTAACCATAATACACCGTTAACCGTAATACGCTGCTGAGTCATAAGTCATAACATACTTCTAATACATTAACTTAGCTATATTTAGAATGGTTTTGTTAGGCTTTGTGTTAGCACCGACGGCGAACACGAATAAGGTAAAGCGTAGCTGAAGTTTGATATAATAATAATAATAATAATAATAATAATAATAATAATAATAATAATAATAATAATAATAATGATTTATTTTAGCTGGCAGAGTTAAGGCCGTAAGGCCTTCTCTTCCACTCAACCAGCAAAAAGTGTATATACATATGCATGAACTTACAAAGAATTCAACAATTTGATTTAGATGAGAGTTACATGTATACAAGAGTTATTTACGAATTAAACAACAAAATACTATGAACTATTAATTAAACACTGAAATAAACTGTGTAGCAGAATTAAACTAAAATACATAGAATGTTAATATATTTCAAATGATATTAGATAACAGAAAGAGATTTTATGAGACAATTTTGAAAATGCAGCACAATCAGGATGATGTCTAAAGAAAAAAAGCAACAGTGTAGTCAGTAATATTTTAAATCAGTATGATTGGAGTGAAATGCTAATAAGGTTATCTTTTAAGCTGTTCTTAAAGGTGTTTGTTGTCTTGCAGCCCCTAATACTTTGTGACAAGGAATTCCATTGACGCGAGGTGGATGTTGTAAAAGATGAGGAATAACAAGATGTTCTATGAAGAGGTATATTTAGCGTGCCACAGATAAGTGATCTGGTATTTACGTCGTGGTTAGAGTATAGATAAGAGAAACGAGACGAAAGGTAATATTGACATGGCTAAAGCCAACCGACACACAAATCACTTACTTACTTACTTACTTACATACTTACTTACTTACTTACTTACTTACTTATTTACTTACTTACTTACTTATAGCTTTTAGAGGTTTATTGCCGCCCTCAAATAAGCCCGCCGTCGGTTCATCCGAGCAAGATTAATCCAGTCTCCAACATCATACTCTACTTCCCTCAAATCCATTTTTATATTATCATCTCCTCTATGTCTCGGTTTCCCCAAAGTTCTTTTTTTTTTTCCCCTCCGGCCTCCCAACTAACACTCCATATGCATTTCTGAATTCGCCCATAGTGCTACATGCCCTGCCGATCTCAAACGTCTGGATTTAAATATTTCATTTCTTATTTCAAAAAGTATTCATTTAATCATAAAATCCATGCGTTATTTTGTTGTTAACCACAGTGCATAAAACATACAGTAAACATTTCATGTTCCTAGCATCAAAACTGTAAGAGCCTTTACACTTCGAACCTGACGAAATGTGCTGAAAAAAAGTGTGAGAAGACAGCTTGTAAAATTTGCATGGAGTTGAAGTTGAAGGGTGCAGGGGTTTATATATTGCGTAATTTTTATGCTTTCGAGCGCCTTAGAACATTGAAACTTGCTCACCATGTAAATCGGGGATTGCTGATTTATTTTACAAGGAAACGAGAATTCGTTTTTTTGGCAATAAATTACCAAAATTTCACCCGTCACCCCTCCCCCCTTAAATAGACAAAACATACTAAAGGAACCATTATTTTTAACCATACTACATGTTCGATACGCAAGATAACATTCTGAATATTTAACGTTCTGAACAGTCCGAAATCTGCATAAGTGGGTCGGATAAATGTGATAGATGTTGTCTTTTCCATAACAAAATCTAAAATAAATTTTTATTACACCCTTGGTGGAAAAATTGAGGACATCACCCGAATAAGGGCATATAGTGCAAAATATAGCTCTGATATAAACTAATTTCAGTGTTTGTCAGGTTGATCATACCCGTAGTTGTGTCGAAGAAGTATAATTCAACAGTAAAGAAAACCCTTTTTCGACACAACTGTAATGAACCTGACATATGGCAAACATTGAAATTATTAGTATATATCAGAACTACATTTTTCTCTATACGCCCTTATTCGGGTGACGTTCTCAATTACGCCCTTGCTTACCGTAATACTAATTATTAATCATAATATCATTGTGCATGATATTTGGTGCACACATTTTTAGACTGTTAGGAAACATTTGTCTTAAAAATAAATTATTTTATTGATTATGGAAAATGTGCCTCCATATTTACATAAAAGCACCGTGTCTTCATTGATGGCAATAAATCTAAGCTCATGAATGTAAAATATGGTGTGCCCCAAGGACCAGTGTTGGGTCCTATCTTATTTTTAATAATGGTTAATGATTTGATGTGCAATGTCTCTGCTTATTCTGTGGTATTCGCTGATGACGCCACTTCCTTGACAAGTCATGGTGATATTAATGAATTGAAAACTCTTAGTAATTCCGTTTTTAATAAAGCCAAGAAATGGTTTAGTTCTAATAAATTTCTTTTAAATGAAAGTAAAACTGCATCTTTGTTGTTTAGTAGTACAGTCGTGGAAAATAATAATTTTAAACTTCTTGGTATTACTGTGGACAGCACACTTATTTGGGCAGACCATGTTGATTCTGTTTGTAAAAAATTGTCAAGAGTAATATCTCTTCTGCGAAATTTGATGATGCATGTTCCGAAGAATTACATTAGAGTTGTCTATTTTTCTTATTTTCATAGTATACTTTCTTATGGACTACTTTTATGGGGTAATAGTTCTCATACTGGTAAGGTGTTTATGTTACAAAAAAGCTATTAGTATTATAACTAATTCATCAATGAAGGCACACTGCAGACCGTTATTTGTAAATGAAAAAATTATGACTGTATATTTATCAAGCCCTAAATTTCGTCAAAGAAAATCCACATATGTTGATACATAGGAATGATGTTCATATATACAGCACCATAAACCGTTACGTTTTTGACATAGGCTAACTAAAACAATGAATAATTATTTTATTATGTCTTTAAAAATAGCAAATAAATTTTCGAGATATCTTTTTAATCTGGAAAGGAAGTCTTTTAACACATTTGTCTCTAGTTGGTTAATCAACAAACGATTTTATGAAATTAATGAGTTTTTTAATGTCAGTGTTGTTGAGAGTTTTTAAATTAATTTTATTGTTTTGTTGTTTACTTTTTATTACTGACTTTGTCAATTGCACTATGTTGTGTGCTCTGACTGTATAACACTGAATATACTGCTAAACTTTATTCTTAAAATATAAT
The DNA here is from genome assembly GCF_040183065.1 of Periplaneta americana. Taxonomy (NCBI): domain Eukaryota; kingdom Metazoa; phylum Arthropoda; class Insecta; order Blattodea; family Blattidae; genus Periplaneta; species Periplaneta americana. The sequence continues at coordinate 168,065,469 of NC_091119.1, read as the reverse complement.
TTTCTATTTTAAAATTTTGAAAGCCACGTTAAAATTATGCTGCAAGTATTTTACATATAAAGTGGCAGAGATATATTCATTTGAATGAAGTAATATCCTGTTTTTTCCTTCAAACTTGGATACCGTAAAACTACGCAACTATGGTCCTAGAGCGCAACTATGGTCCAAACGCATCTTCAAACCAAAATACATCTAACGCAGCTGCTGGTGACATCTAGTGGTTGTTATTTGCTTTTTAATCAGTTATTGTATGATGCTGTTTGTTCCAATAGTTTGCCAAAAGATCGCTACCCTTGTTGCGGTTGTGTATTCGCTGATTTCATACTAACAAGATTGTACCTGTTGCATCGTCTGATAACTTTTATTCAGATATATTACTTCAAGGTAAGCTTTAGTTTTGATGTCATTATATTTCAAAACTTAATGTTACTGTTACGTATTTTAGATATAGTAAAGTTTACATTTATGTAAAATTTGAAGTTAATGGCAAAAAATTTAAAATTTGATACTTTGATTTCAACTAGTCGAATTAGAGAAATTAAGCAAGAGTATTGGCAGGCATATACTAGTGACATGCAAAGAGATTTTTCGGAGCACAAAAAAGAATTTGGAGAATGATACGTAACCAACGGAAAGAATCACTTGAATATATTAATTGTACTAAAATAGAGGACGAGATATGGGTAAAATACTTTACAGATTTATTTTCATCAGATGAAAAGGAACCATCATTAGAAGAGACATGCACAACTATTGTAGAGCCTAGAGAAGAAGATGTGATCAGTGTAATTAAAAAACTGAAAAATCGAAAATCTGCTGGTCCCGACGAAATAACGAACGAAATGCTAAAATATGGAGGAGAAACCCTGCATAAAGAAATTGTGAAGCTACAGAAACAGATTTTTACAAATGTAAGTATACCTCAAGAATGGAAAACAAGTATTTTGATACCTATATTTAAAAAAGGTAATAAACAAATACCTGATAATTATAGAGGAATCAACTCCTAAATACAGTTCTAAAAATAACGACTAAAATTATACACAGTAAGCTATCAGAACTTATCACACTAAGTGATGAGCAACAGGGATTTCGTGTAGGCCGATCATGCATTGATGCATTTTTATAGTCCGACAGATTACCGGAAAGGCCTTGGAGTTCAACAAACCAGCATTTTTATGTTTTATCGATTTAGAAAAAGCATTTGACTTTTTGCAGTTAAATACCATTTTAAAAATCTTAACTAAAAACAATGTACCAGATGGGCTGATTGCTCTTATTTTAGATATATATTCAGACAATACAGTAAGGATCAAAGTAAACGATCACCTAACAACTGCAATAGGTGTTAACAAAGGTGTTCGTCAGGGAGACTCATTGAGTCCTTTACTTTTTATTATGGTAATGGAAGAAATTATTAAAGAAACAAAGACTCAGAAAGGATATAAAATGGGAAGTAAAGAAATAAAAATGGTATGTTATGGTGATGATGTAATATTGGTAACAGAATGTGAAGATGATCTGCAAAGAATGTTAAATCAGTTCAATACCAGCTGCCAAAATTATGGGTTTAAAATATCTACATTAAAGACAAAATCTATGGTCATAAGTAAGAACCCAATACGATGCAAATTAGAATTGGAAAAACAAATAATTGAACAAGTGATGCGCTTTCAATATCTTGGCTTCCAGTTATCAAGCTCAGGCCTTCTACAAACCGAAATTTTAAACCAAATCACTAAAGCAAATAGAGTATCGGGATATTTGAACGACACCATATGGAGAAATAAATATCTCCACATTGAACCTAAGGTTCGAATCTACAAGGCCGTGGTGCGCCCTATTCTCACTTATGCAGTTGAAATAAGACCTGAAACAGCAAAAACGAAACAGATGTTGGATACAACAGAAATGAAAACCTTAAGGAAAATTGTAGGTATCACAAGAAGGGACCATATACGGAATGATCAGATCAGAGAACAATGCAAAATACAACCAATTAGAGAATGGACGCAAATAAGGAGACAACAATGGAATGAGCATGTATCTCGAATGGAAGAGGATAGAATTGCGAGACTCGCCAGGAATAACTACCCATCCGGAAGAAGATCCCCAGGAAGACCATTAAGCAGATGGAGAGATACTCTGGATTAACAGGCTGGAAGCCTAGAGAGAAGAGAAGAAGAAGAAGAAGAAGAAGAAGAAGAAGAAGAAGAAGATTTCAACTATATAGTCCAAACAATTCTTTGGACCATTCTCGAAAGCCGTGTTATTTTGTCCCAGGAATTCATCATGTCGAATGATAAAGTGTCCAGAAGGAAGGTGGGTGGGCGTGCTTACAAGATGTATAGTGGTCGACAAATGGAACTATGTCTAGCTGATATAAAAACAATGTGATTACATAACATTGCATTTGTGGTCTCCCTCCAAATAGCACCCATTTGTTGCAACCTTTAGACGTGGCCTATTTTAGGCCACTAAAATTTCAATGGCGTCAAATTCTAGATCAATGGAAAACATCTCCTGAAGGGCAGAGATTACCCACTATCCCTAAAAATGTGTGCTTTATATCGTGTGCCAGAACTAGAAGATAGATGAGGAAAACCATTGAAGTGAAAATATTAGTAAAAACGTTTATTTAATTGTTTCACAATATTTATGATTTCTTATCTATGGTTTTTTTAATCTTGAGCAATGTTTTTTCTTTTAATGTTCTACTGTGTTTCATAAGTTTCTAAATTGCATTATTTTTCAAGAAAATTTATAATTTGTTTGCATTAAACTGTGTCTCTTTTACTACGACATAATGAGGATGCCATGTACTTCCAATAGAGTCTCTCAACTGTAGTCCGGTATTGATTTAGTATGGAATTCTCCACATGGACCAAAGTTGTCAACATAATACACAACAATGGTCCAATGTTTAAGAAATAATATATTAACAAATTCTTACCTTACACTTTTATGACTAATAGGCTTTTAAAAAAAACAACCTGCACTACCTAGACACACAAACAAAAGGCTGTTAAAAATATCCTACTTCAATTAGATAAACTGTAAGTTAAAATGTCATAAATGTGGACCATAGTTGCGTAGTTTTACGGTACCTAATTTTTTTCACAAACTAGTTTGGAATTAAGTTGTTGCTGTTGCAGCATCATACAAAACATTAAAAACGTGCATCAATTGGGGGGGGAATGAAATTTCACATTCTTATCTCATTAGAATCTTTTTCTTATAAGGTCCATATTTAATTTCTGTTCTGCCTTTGAAAAACTAAAAACAACGTCGAAAATCTATGTCGAGCATGAGCAAAAATGGTTTCCGCAATTCTGCTGTCTGACCTCCATTTTTTAGTGCGGTATTTTAATTCAGCACGTTGGTCGGATTTTGTACATAATGCTAGCATGAATATTTAATTTGTTTCCTGTATGATGTTACACGAGTTGAAAGGTAAATGTTATTTTACCCTTTTGTATTTCACGGGTTTAATTTACCGTTCATCACTGCTTTCCTTACATTAAATCGTAAACTCGCAATTTTTTTTTACTATAAAATAAATTAAGTAGCCGAGGACTCAGCTGTATTTATTTTCCTTTTCTGCCTTAATTTCTTCGCAATTTATTACTTTTGCGAACGTTGTGATGTTTATTCTTTCTGGAGAAGAATGTAATTCTTTATCTCTGCTACAATATTAATGTTTATTTGCATCGCACAGTGTCGAGATCATAATCGCTAAATTATAAATTATGGAGATGCTGTATAATTTCTGGGCCCTGCCCCCTGCTATAACTTAAGAGTTGCTTTGCAGAATGAAAGAAAACAATGCAATATTAATTCTGTGTTATTTTATTTAGGTTGGTGTGTACTTTTAGTTATTTTCTCGTTAAAAATGCATCTCCTTCAGATAGACGATAATTTATATGAAGAATTTTATACAAATTAGCCTATATTATCCTTTAGTGGCTGACGTAATTTTCAATTGAAGTCACGGATTCCAAAGCCTTTGAAAATTGTAACAGTTAATTGTGGAATGGTACACCTCGCTCCAATCATTATTAGATACAATTCCCTTCAATCTAATATTTTCTTTGAAAATACGGAATAGTTGCTTCATAATGTTTTTTTTTTTTCTTGTTCCCTGAGATGGTTGGGTCTGACTTAACTCAAACCTAACACTTGGATCCAATATAAAACCTTTACTAGTCTATTTGCCTTGTCTAGATCCACGATATCCCCAGCCTTCAGATGCAACGAAGTGCACCTCTTCTTGTACCTCAAAAGATCTATGCTTCAGGGTTTTTGCTATTAGTTTACTGATGTTATGACGTGTACTAAGATTTCAACCTCACAGTATCTGCAACGGGAACCGTTCAAGGATTTTCCATGGAAACTTATCACTGGTACTATGTTCGCATTAATTTTAATTGCAGCTGTCCATTCAGAGGAGGACAGCTCCTCCTTAGAAAAAATTCAGTTACTCCCGAGAGTAGGCCTATCTCCTTGAAATAAAGTAACACATCTTCCTTTATGTGGAAGCGCACACTATCTATTGTACTCGTGCTTCCTAAGACTTTGTCACAGTTTATTAACAGAATGTTGTTTATATCCACAAGGGAAAAATTAATACTTTGGTGTAAGATCAATTATGGCATATAAGCTAGAAACTATAGATGAACCAGAGATTTCCGAGACAAAAAATTATACTTACTAAAAGAAGTATAAATTAAAGTACAAAAAAAAGTACATATGGAATATAGGCTGCGGAACGGACAGCATTATCTGCCTCCTTCAGTAATTGTTGCCAACAAAAGTGATAAATCCCTTGACTTGACAATGTCCATGTTGAGAAAAGGGGAATTTTTTTCATAAATTTGCCATCGATTAGAGAAATTGAAATAAATACGTTCATTCGAAATTTTAAAGTAAGATTTTTTTTACAATTTATTGCTAATGTATACAGAGTGAGTCAGGAGGAGAGGTACATGGTGTGAGAGGTGATAATATTGGTGATTCTGAACAAAAACGTTTATATCAATATATGCCCTGTTTTCAACAGTATCTGGCATGCAGCTGTTTGAAATTTACGGGCGTCAGTCTCATGTTCTTCATCAGCACTCACATACGGACGCAACGAAAACGACATTAGGTTGTAGTAGGATCAATGAAACATCCTGGGCGTTGGATCGATCGCGGTGGAGTCAGTTTTGGCCACCGAGGTCACCCGACCCTAGTCCATTGGATTATTGTGTGTGGGGTTGGCTTAAGAGCGAAGTCTACAAGCTCAAAGTGAAAACAAGGGAAGAGCTTCTCGATCGCATTTTACATGCTCGTGCTCAAGTAAAGGAATGTCCGAATCAGCTCAGATCAGCAACACAGCAGCTGTATACAAGAGCTGCAAAGTGCACTGAAGTTGACGGTGGACTTTTGAACATATTCTGCAAAGAAAAGTACACAATTAAACAGAACATAAGGTAATAGTGTTTTAATTTACTATCACCTGTATTTTTCCCGTTTCTCATTGTTTCCATTAGTTTTCTCCGAAACCGTAAAGAACAGGACATATGTTCATATAAACTTTTTTGTTCAGAATCACCAATATTATCACCCCTCAAACCACGTACCTTTTCTCCTGGCTCACTCTGTATGACGTTGGTTTGGATGCGTTGTGTGCGATTCATTTATTCCGTACTAGCCGTACCCGTGCGCTCCGCTGCACCCGTTAGAAATAAATATAAAGTAATTACGTAATTAAAATAGGACGTTTGATCCAGGGAACATTCGTGATTGATAGAAGGATAAATCGTTTAATATGTTACTTAATTTAAATTGCATCCAAATAATTAAAATGCGATCATTTTGGCCCAGAGACACTCATTTGGTGCAATGACAATTCCTTTAACATGTTTCTTAATTTTTATTACATGCAACCATAGTTTAATGAAGATTGACATCATTTAGATTTAATGTGTACATTTTATTTTACTTGTTATAGGTTTCCATTGAATTATGGTAATAACTTAATTTTAACCCTTGTTTTCTACGTATTCAGTAAATGGCGCTTGGCCAACTATGGTTCTGAACCCTTCAAATAACTTAAATTATATTATATAATATTACATATTATATTATATTATATTAGGCCTATATTATATTATATTATATTATATTATATTATATTATATTATATTATATTATATTATACTATATTATATTATACTACTAGGTTCAAAAAGTTCCCGGAATTTTACTACCATTTTTCGTATTAATATATAACAAGGGATATTATACATTTGTTTTGTTGGTAACATTCATGATGTCATTTCCTTAAAGTTTGTTGATAATGGCAATTATTGGTTTTGAGTTGTAGGCAATTGTTTATCATAGTGTTTCGTTTGTTCGTCGCATTTTGTAATTATGTCCACAGAGCAAAGTACAAACATCAAGTTCTGTGTTTTGCTGGGGACATGATCAGTATGGCTGATGAAGATGGTGATTTCTTAAACAAAATGAAACTGGTGCTACTTGTACGACCCAGTCCCTAAACGACAGTCATCTGAGTGGAAATCGAAAACATCTCCTCGGAAGCAAAAATTTCCTAGGCACACTTCCAAAGGCAAAGTTATTTTAAATGTTATGTTTTATTTAACGACGCTCGCAACTGCAGAGGTTATACCAGCATCGCCGGATGTGCCGGAATTTTGTCCCGCAGGAGTTCTTTTTCATGCCAGTAAATCTACTAACATGAGCCTGTCGCATTTAAGCTCACTTAAAGCAAAGTTATGTTGGAAGTTTTCTTCGACTCTCAGGGTCTCATGCACCATGAGTTCATTCCAGAAGGTCGTACTGTAACGAAAGAATTGTACGTAGAAACCCTCCGTCGCCTCTGGGACTCAGTGAGAAGGAAACGTCCAGAAAAGTGGGTAGAAAACAACTGGTTCCTTATGCATGACAATGCACCTGCTCATCGCGCAATTATTGTAAAGAATTTTCTTGCCAGGCACAACATAACTGCTTTGGATCACCCACCATACTCTCCTGATCTCTCACCACCTGATTACTTTCTGTTTCCCCGTCTGAAAAGTCATCTGAAAGGACGGAGATTCAATGCTGAAGAGGTTATCGCAAACGCGACGAGAGCACTAAGACGGGTTTCACAAAATGGCTTCCAGGCCTGCTTCCAGGAACTCCACACGCGTTGGCAAAAGTGTGTTGTTGCGGAAGGCAACTATTTTGAAGGAAATGCTGTAGAATAGTGTTTAAGGTACGTTGTTTCTATGATGCTAGCAAATTCCGGGAACTTTTTGAACCTAGTATGTATTATATTATATCAGAAGTCACTGTAATAACATTATAGCATTATGTCCATCTAGAGAAACTACACTTTCCAATGGTGAAATAATAATTAATTATACAAATCGGTTAATTTTGCTTCCGATATTACTTCATACAAACACAGAAACATTCTCTGTACGCTATATTTCATAGCTTTCGATTGTTGCTGTCCAAGGCCCCTTATAGACTAAGTCATTTGTTTTTTAATTCGTTACGCGGCCTTAGATGGCAGTTATTTTAATTTTAAAACTCATATATTTCATTAAATATCAGTCCTATCAAAATTTTTCGAGGAATAAAACTTATCGCACATTATTTTTAAAGAAACTTTTGTTATGTAACATTTTTCACAAAAATCAATAATAAGAGAGATATTTCGATTTATTTAATTCAGGCCCCCTTATAACCCGCCTTTTAAATAATGTATTTTTGAATGCCATATAGCCTAAAATCTAAGTTACAACGAACTTAATTTATATTCCAATTTTCATCGAAATCCGTTCATCCATTATCGGGTGAAAAGGTAACAAACATACAGACAGACAGACAGACAGACAGACATACAAACAAAAATTTCAAAAAAGCGATTTTCGGTTTCAGGGTGGTTAATTATATATGTTGGGACCAATTATTTTTGGAAAATCGAAAATTACCAGAAAAATTTCGGCTACAGATTTATTATTAGTATAGATACCTTTTTGAATTTAGTAAAATCACAGATCACACTTTACCAATTAAATTGAATGAAGTGAAAGTGAACCTATCTGTAGAAATCCTACAAGAACCTTGAAAAAGCTTCGTGAATTATCTCCATCTCAAAAGAAATTTAGCGATTCGTGATTACAGTGTGATAAATTTGAAGGGTAGATAATAACAACTGAAATTGAGTGAAACCTAAGTGTAACTTTGTTCTTGTATAATTTCAGAATTAAAAAAATCGAGTACAGAAAAACAAAATTATGAAAACGTTACCAGTTAAATTCCATGGCGATTGAAGAAAACAGCTTCAGTATTTAAAGGTTGACGAATTTTGATGGGAGGTAAGAAAATTGGGAATTTTTGAGACAAGGAAGAAATATAAAAATCTGTGTAAACTCGCTAAAGTTGCTTTTTTTTTTAATAGAGGGACTTCTTGTACAAAAGGGTAAATTTTCATCATAATAGAGAAATTTTACCAGCATGGAGATTGGCAGCTATGCCTGCAGGGGCTCTGACGGCTACATCCTTTAAAAATCCAGCTATTGTTATGACTTTATTTGTTATCTAACTAATTTTTTACCTTACTAAAGATCATTATCTCTATTGATAGAAATTTATACTTCACTAGACTTTCAATAAGATCGGTATAAAAAACCACATGACAAAAATGAGAGACGAACAGGCTGTACCGATTGATGAGCCTGCAGCAAATGCAAAAACAAATCGGTCGTCAGCGACTGATGTATGTGGATCTCCCCTTCGGTTCAGTAAACAGTGCACGTACTCTGAAGCTTTTGGTTCAATAAATCAGAAACTGCAATGTATAATAATTAATTTTCGCATCTTTGGTACTGTTTGAAAACGATTTGGAAGCATATTTAAAGTAAGGAGCACCAGAGTTCAACTCTAGCATCTCTCAACAGTGACTATTAAACAGTCCTATTTTCATCATCATAATCATCACGTCGACCTGGTTGGCGAGTTGGTATAGCGCTGGCCTTCTATGTCCAAGGTTGCGGGTTCGATCCCGGGCCAGGTCGGTGGCATTTAAGTGTGTTTAAATGCGACAGGCTCATGTCAGTAGATTTACTGTCATGTAAAATAACTCCTGCGGGACAAAATTCCGGCACATCCGGCGACGCTGATATAACCTCTGCAGTTGCGAGCGTCGTTAAATAAAACATAACATTATTATTATTAATCACCACCATCATAGTCATCATCGACTCCATGGATTTAATCCTTAGGAATTAGGATCCTTGCCGCTTACATAGGAAATGTGCCTATTTTTTCATTGAATCTTGAATTGGTCTACGTTTGTTCATTTCTGAAATGTGTTTTTTCCATTTGCTTTTCCTTTCTTCTGTTTTTTTTTTTTTTTTTTTTTTTTGTATATTTTAAAGTTCTATCATTTATGCGAATGATGAGGATACTGATTTAATTCTTGCATGTGTATCCTTGCGACGGATGTTTGTTAGTCATTGATTACACGATAATTTGTTTTCAGAGATTCGACTTTTACTAGGTTATTTTACGACGCTTTATCAACAGCTCAGGTTATTTAGCGTCTGATTAAGATGAAGGTGAAAATGCCGGTGAAATGAGTCCGGGGTCCTGCACCAAAAGTTACCCAGCATTTTCTCGTATTGGGTTGAGGGAAAACCCCGGAAAAAACCTGAACCAGGTAATTTGCCCCGACCGGTAATCGAATCCGGGCCACCTGGTTTCGCGGCCAGAAGCGCAAACCGTTACTCCACAGGTGTGGACTCAGAGATTCGATCTGGTAATACAAAATGTTCACAATTATTATTCTCATTATAATTTCTTCCTGTTGTCTAGCATTGTTTCTAAATATATTAACACTCTGTATAGACCTATAGTAATTTAAATTTGTTAGTTTGTATTTCATTGTTTTTTCATAATGCATGCTATTTTATTGTTTTATTCATAATTTATATTACACACACGCAAATTTATCGACCTCAATTCTGTGGTGTTTGGTTGAAACATGATAAAAAACCTGTTTTGAATGCAAGCATTTTTATTTTCACCTTTTCTATGCAAATCATAATTGTAGTCTACATAAAAATGTGAATGAAAATAACATAAGATTAGATGGAGATATCACGGCTATACATAACAAAAGAGAACTGCTTTTTTATATAGGGCTCCGCTTTCAGCTAAAAAAAGGCAGTTTTTGGATTTATCATTTTCTGACCAAACACTACAGAATTTATGTACCTATATAACTTGTAACTTGATTTCTATGTATATATAGGCCTGTACTTTTTGTGGGTTGAGTGGAAGGGAAGACCTTACAACCTTACTCTGCCAGCTAAAATATATTATTATTATTATTATTATTATTATTATTATTATTATTATTATTATTATTATTATTATTATACAATTAGGAAGGTCCAGGATAACAGAGAGGGTTTGGAATTGAATGGGTTACATCAGCTACTTGTCTATGCGGATGACGTGAATATGTCAGGTGGAAAACACGGGAATTTTAATGGAAGCAAGTAAAGAGATAGGTTTGGAAGTAAATCCCGAAAAGACAAATATATGATTGTGTCTCGTGCAGAGAATATTGTACGAAATGGAAATATAAAAATTGGAAACTTGTCTTTTGAAGAGGTGGAGAAGTTCAAATATCTTGGAGCAACAGTAACAAATATAAATGATACTCGGGAGGAAATTAAACACAGAATGGGAAATGCCTGTTATTATTCGGTTGAGAAGCTTTTATCATCCAGTTTGCTGTCAAAAATTCTGAAAGTTAGAATTTATAAAACAGTTATATTACCGGTTGTTCTTTATGGTTGTGAAACTTGGACTCTTACTTTGAGAGAGGAACATAGGTTAAGAGTGTTTGAGAATATAATAATAATGATGATAATGATTTATTTTAGCTGGCAGAGTTAAGGCCGTAAGGCCTTCTCTTCCACTCAACCAGCAAAAAGTGTATATACATATGCATGAACTTACAAAGAATTCAACAATTTGATTTAGATGAGAGTTACATGTATACAAGAGTTATTTACGAATTAAACAACAAAATACTATGAACTATTAATTAAACACTGAAATAAACTGTGTAGCAGAATTAAACTAAAATACATAGAATATTAATATATTTCAAATGATATTAGATAATAGAAAGAGATTATTATGAGACAATTTTGAAAATACAGCACAATCAGGATGATGTCTAAAGAAAAAAGTAACAGTGTAGTCAGTGATAGTTTGAATCAGTATGATTGGAGTGAAATGCTAATTAGGTTATCTTTTAAGCTGTTCTTAAAGGTGTTTGTTGTCTTGCAGCCCCTAATACTTTGTGACAAGGAATTCCATTGCCGCGAGGTGGATATTGTAAAAGATGAGGAATAACAAGATGTTCTATGAAGAGGTATATTTAGCGTGCCACAGATAAGTGATCTGGTATTTACGTCGTGGTTAGAGTATAGATAAGAGAAACGAGACGAAAGGTAATTTGGTGTTGAGGTGTGCAGAATTCGAAAGAGTAAAGAGAGTAAAGACAAAGAGTGTAAAGTAAATATGGTGCTTAGGAAAATATTTGGGGCTAAGAGAGATGAAGTTACAGGAGAATGGAGAAAGTTACACAACACAGAACGGCACGCATTGTATTCTTCACCTGACATAATTAGGAACATTAAATCCAGACGTTTGAGATGGGCAGGGCATGTAGCATCCAGAAATGCAGGTAGAGTGTTAGTTTGGAGGCAGGAGTGAAAAAGACCTTTAAGGAGGCCGAGACGTAGATGGGAAGATAATATTAACATGGATTTGAGGGAGGTGGGATATGATGATAGAGAATGGATGAATTTTGCTCAGGATAGGGACCGATGGCGGGCATATGTGAGGGCGGCAATGAACCTCAGGGTTCCTTAAAAGCCAGTAAGTAAGTATTATTATTATTATTATTATTATTATTATTATTATTATTATTATTATTATTGTTCAGTCAACTGTGCCTAGAAAGGTCTGACTCTGACAAGTGATATCAAAGAGCACCACTTATGAGGCAACTAGGCCAGGAGATAATGGGTTGGGATGGCCAGTTCCAGTTCCTTTCCCTCTCCATTGAATACATCGCCAATTAGCTACATGTTGCACTAATCAGACTTCAAATGGATACAAACAATTGTTCTTCCTATGACACATATCGTCAAGTGAGATGTACTGACTGATAATAGAGGTACATATCAGCTAGAACCTCAATCAGAGGATTTATTGTTATTATTATTATTATTATCATTATTATTATTATTATTATCATTATTATTATTATTATTATTATTATTATTATTATTATTATTATTATTATTATTGTATCCAGTTACACATCTTAAAAATTTAATCTCTGAATTTTCAACTTTCCTTACTTGTTGTTTATTGAATACCCATGTTTCATAATCCGAAAAAAAATTGGTGTGGCATTACTATTTTATTAATGATATTGATGTTCTCATCGAGAATGGTCAATAAATTTCACTCATTACTGAAGGGCAGTCTGTACTCCCATCCCATCAATGTAAAGCAGAGTAATAAAAGATAAAGACCGTAATTTTAGCCTGTTACATACAATAATACTTGAAGAATAACCCCTAAAAATTTCAAATGTGTATCTTATGCAAGTCCTGAGAAAAGTGCACCTAAATTAGATGAAATTTACTTTGCTGGGATAGGCAATACAGACTCCCCTTAAAAACTACGGGTGCTATGCATAGAGTGAGAGCGGGCTTTTAGATTTATTTGATGATATGAGCTGCATTTTAGAGTAAGCTAGTTTTGCAACTATATACGCACAGTTCATGCTTTTGATAGTCGCAGTTAAAGCTATGAATCGCTCTATGTGAAACTGTTCTTGATACGGGCGCTTTGATGTATTGCCCATCCAAATCGATTACAAAGCTACGAGTGTTTAATTTTAGATTTCTCTTACGGATGCCGTCCGATGGAATAAACTTTCATCTCTGATCATTTTGGCTCTAGTCTTTCTTTATTTGTACTGGTTTCATTGCAGTCATTTTAAACATGAAAAATGGAATTTAAATATTTGGTTCTTTTTATAATAATCTCTTATACGAATACAACAAGAATTCAGTCTAATGTATCAGTTCATCATTAGCGTCATGTACAACAGTGATGTCAAAGCAAGCGCATTTTTCTGACCTTGACGTCGTGCGCGGGCGTCAAGCGCTAGGTATGCTAGGAGGAATAAGCAGCCTGTTGGATTAAGAAAACAGTGGTGCACAAACTTCAAACGGAACGTGAAATTTTATGTCGTTATTTTTATATGGCTTCTTTCTGTTTGTTATTTTCTATATTGTCTCTAAAACAAACGTACTAACACCTATTTCTTAGCCTAATATTGCAGTTGTGTTTTAAACGTTAATAACATAATAAAGAGTAAAGAAGGAATATTCACACAAATTCCATAATAACTACAACTATACTGTACTAAGTGAATTAAACATAAAGAAAGTGTTATCCCAAAGAAAGACACTGAATATGACATGACAAGTTGAAATTGATAGTCTATTGGTGGTATCTTTAGCCTTATAAAAGTAATCAAAACAATATTATAGTACAAAGCAAAGTTGCCTAGTTATATTTTTAACTGTAACTAATATTACATAATGAAACCATTATCGCAGTATGCTTTTAGGTGATATTGGTGCGCAATTTTCTGTTATCAGAATATTAAATTATCTCTAAATCTGCTGAAGCTATAGAGCTGACGTTTTACCAACACATAGACACATATCTGTTGTTTGTGATGTAACAGTATTTGCTTTGTTAATTCATTTCTTTACAAAAATTTACATACGAATATTTTCAAACATTTTAACACACTATCTTCAGTAATACATATTTACGATATATTAGATTTACGAAAACAATGTTTAGTACCTGTAAGGCTACTAAACAAACATAACTGAAAATTTCAATTTTCTGTAAAAAAAAGTTGAGAAAATATTCCTTTTGAATAAAAATGCAAACTTGTGAAAAATGAACATTAAAATTAAAACTTACATTCTTATAATGCACTTATACTTCTCAGACAAATCTAAAAATTAACATGGATACAGTTTTAATAAGTTATCTTCCCTTTATCCATTGAATCAGTGCTGGCCATCCCTGTATATAGCTCGACCAAGCGGCATATACTACCTCTTTCGTCTGTCTCTTTCCTTTCCGCTGTAAAGCGCTCAGGCTCTCCTGGGCTCTAAAGCGCGCACTTGCTCCTATGGGCATCAGTTGACATCACTGATCTACAACGATAGGAATATTCACTTCCTTAGTATCACTAATAACTTACATCAATGATTTCATTACAAAAATTTAAGCCTCATATTCTGCAATAATTGTAACAATTAATATAATTCGAACGTAGCTTTGTACGTGAAAATTAAATGTTGTATAGTGATATTGTTTATTACATTAAAAGACGCTTTCATTTATAGAGTAGATGTCTGCATTCTCTTGACCTTGCTCGCTGGTCAGTCTTCGGTAGTGTAGAAGGCAGCCGGGAAATCATGCAGTCGAAAACTTATAACCGATCGGTTGAAACGTTTACTCGGTCGGTCGTGAGCGTTGTTGCACTACAATTACATCACCTTTTAATACCCGACAGCCAAAGCAGCCTGCCTAGGAAAGTTACCATTTGTTTTTATTTCAGATAGCACGAAAAATAGGAAGTATTTAAACACTTAAACAAGGAAACGTAATTTTCAAATATCACAATTATTTAAATGAAATAGTGCTTTACATTATCATTAAAGTTCCTCAGCATCCATTTTGTCAAACTCAATTAGTAGTAAATGAAAATATTTAATGTGCTTTAGTAAATATGTGATTGCATAAAAGAACAGAGATTTTATGATGCGTCTCAAATGTCTTCAGAAACAGAAATAATCTATTTCAGTTACAGTATTTGATCAAAATAAACCAACTCTACATGTTCACTTTGCTTAACGGATTTTTGAATGAATGAATGAATGAATGAATGAATGAATGAATGAATGAATGAATGAATGAATGAATGAATGAGAGGAAAATGGGAGGAGAAACTTTAAAGGTACGCAAAACACGTCCTTGCAATGGAGTTGGGGCTGTGAAAAACTGAATATGTGAGCTCCAAGCCTGATGACCACTTGTCTCCCTTCGGGTTTCGCTGCTCCACTGAAGGAGAGCTAGAAAATTTGCTGAAAATTTTTACAATGGTATATAGTGGTATAGTTTTAGTTGTGAGATTATATTCATATGCATTAATTCTTTTTTTTTAAGTTAATACTTGTATACTAGAATGTATTTTCCTGTTTGTGATTATGTATTCAGTCTCTTTTTTATTATATACTTTTTCATTATTATTATTTTAAAGTTAATACTGATTGTGTATATGTATTCAATCTCTATTTTTTACTTAATTATGTGTATTATTATTTTTAAGTTAATATTTGTATACCGGTAAGTATTTTTCTGTATGCGATTTGATCCTGATTGAGTGGAAGAGAAGGCCTGATGGCCTTAACTCTGCCAAGGAAAATAAAACTATTATCATTATATTAAGAGATGCGTAATCGAGGTTGAGGACACTTAGGGTAAGGTGGATGCAGAATCTATTATTCCACATTCAACGACCATATCACGAAATATCAAGGATGGAGGAAACAAAATTCGTGCTGAAGTTATTTGAAAATTATAAGAATCAATGGACAAGTCGCCTTTTGTTTTTAAAATCAATATATATTATATCGAATCAAACACTAACACTTACCCTTAATTTCAGTGTGATATAAAACGTTAGTTTACATCTTATTAATGGTAAATGATCTTCTTGTTTGCCCTTGTTCTCTCTCAGGCACACGTTGTTGCTTCCCTTTCAGATTCGCCGCGTGTTTGAACACATGTTGCCTCAACATTCCCTCTTTGTGTAAAGCTTTTGTTCGGTTATTGTTGAATTTTGTGCTGCTAATATAGACGGCAGACCCTTGGGGCCAGTACACACACAATATGTCAGCACAAATTTGAGTATCTGGTCCCTTTGTTTCGCGTTATGCTGTTATTTATGGTACGTGAGTTTCAATATCTACATAAACAGGAAATAAACAATGAAGCTAGATGTTAAACAGCTTTTAATATATTTCTTCTTCTTCTTCTTCTTCTTCTTCTTCTTCTTCTTCTGAAAACTTGTCATGAGATAAAAGGAAACGTCAAACTAAATATAAATTATTGCCGATGGCTTTTTTTATCAAATCAAATGAAAATAAATGGAGGAAAAAACTAAAAGGTAGTAACTGAGAGCGCGTCTTTGCCTGGAGATTTGAGGTTAGAAATAATCTGTGAGTTCGAAGCTTGTACAGACGTGGACAAATTATTAACAAAATTGACGATTTTTATGATAATTCTGTTTACAAAATTTGACTTTTCAATTTAGACTACAGTTGACAATTTTGGATATTTCCATCATTACAGTTGACAGAAATATGCAAAAATGTCAACTGTAGTTTAAATTGAAGAGTCAAGTTTTGTAAAAATATATAATGAAAATCTTCAATTTTGCTAATAATTTGTAAATTAGCAAATATGTTAACTGCATTGAAGAGTCAAATTTTGTAAAAATATAAAACAAAAATCTTCAGTTTTGCTAATAATTTGGAAATATCCAAAATGTCAACTGTGGTCCAAATTGAAGAATCGAATTTTGTAAAAGTATACAATAAAAGCCTTCAGGTTTGCTAATAATTCGTAAATATGCAAAAATATCAAATGTAGTCCAAATTGAGGAGTTAAATTTTGAAAAGTATACAATACAAATTTTCAATTTTACTAATAATTTGGAAATACACAAAAATGTCAACTGTAGTCTGAATTGAATAATCATATTTTGTAAAAATATACAATAAAAATCTTCAATTTTGCTAATAATTTGTCCACGTCTGTAGGTCACTTGTCTCACTCTTCCACTACCTCATTCAAGGAACCTACAAAAATTCTGAAGAAAGTCGAAAATAGACATAACCTAATGGCTTGCAATGTCGCGAGTCACCATGATTGCTCCGCTTGTAATTGCGCCAAATGGGTTGCTGTATATCCGTATTGCGGTTACGCCAGGAACTCAAATGTAATATGCAACATTTTTGTTCATAAGTTGATACAAAAAATATTTAAGATGTTACAAAGTCTTCGTTAGTGGAGGACATTGGTTGCAATTCAGTTACAGCTTCGTGAACTTCAAGTAAGGTTGTTTGTAGTTTCGTCACATGGTGACGTGGTTCTCTGTAGATTGCTTCTCGTAATAGTTTAACGTCAGTGACATGCAGTACACTAGCACAAGGCTCTGGATTCCCATTGAATGTTGTAGATCAGACGTCTCCAAAACCGTACTCGCGAGTAAGCCCCTGAACGGAACCAAAGCCAGTACGTAATGAGCACGTTCCGCCTCACCCATCTCCACCTGTACTGTACTCAATGTTTATGCGCAAACGAAGAGCAGTGGCGGACTGCCATTATCACTGTATTGGTCGGCGTGTTCCACAATTTCACAATGTCTTCTAATCATGGACGTAGTACATTCAAGGATGAAGAGGAAGATAATTTTTTTGTGTTATTGGGGAGAATGCGAAATGCTTAATTTGTTGGAAAATTCTTAAGAGTGTGTTAAAATTCAACATGCGACGACAATACTAGACTCTTCACAAAGAATATCATATAATTACAGGCATGTTGGACATGTGAAAATAATTTATTTTGGGGCTATCTGTATAACTTTTGGTTATACATAATAATCAGTATATTACAATACGTTTACACTCAGTTCCGCATGATGTACTTATAGTTTTTCGTTTAATTTTAGGTGAAATGCTTAGGCCTACAAATATTTTGATAAATATAAAACAAGAAAATATAAACACAAATCATACACGTGTCCTCAGTCTTAAACAGAAAAGCTTCTTACTAGCTATGTTCTAGCTTGGAATATTGGAAAATCAATGAAGCCCTTTACAGAAGCATCATTCGTAAAATCGTGCATACAGGACGTTATTAAAATACTGTGCCCAGAACAAAGTCAAAGTTTAAGAAAATTAATTTGTTTCTAATTACAGTTCAGAGAAGGAATTTCAAGATTGTAAATGTAATTGAATCTGAAGTCGAAACCACAATTAACCAGTTTGTAGCTTACTCACTTGCATTGGACGAAAGCACAGATAGAAATGACAAAGCTTACCTAGCCATTTTCATCCGAGGAGTTAATTAACATTTTACTGTGTCTGATTGTCTTCTAGATGTAATTACAAAATACAACTGGAGAAGATCTTTTCCAGGCACTGAAAGGCACCATAGAACAGAAGAGGTTGAATTTACAATGGCTTGTGTCAACAGAGGGGGCTCCAGCTTTATAGTATGTCAAAATAATATACAGACGTATGATATTTCTTATTCTCTTGATGCTATTAATTGTAAACATAAGCAGACCGTTGCCGCAATACCCCACTGATCGCTCCCATCTGTTGAGGTACGAGTCTCTCCCCCTTCTCTAGCCTTACAGTACACTGTGTTCGGCGGGCAGCATCGAGAGCACGAATGACGGTAAGCTTTTTGGAGACCTCTGTTGTAAATTATTGTGATGCCTGGTTTTTCATTTAAGTCACTAGTCGCTTTCCTTTTACACGACGTACGAGATGTCTTTCATTACCTTGGTGATTATGGCCACCTAAAATTTTCGTTTCACTGTTTAAGATTATTATTTTGGCAGGACAATTCTTCACTGTACAACGCCAACGTATACGTCCATCTTCATACGTGTACGCCTTGCGAAAATTAAAACCATCTCTTACAAGTAAGTCTTGTCCTCTATAGCTGCATCTTTGGACTACCTCCATGACAACCTTCACTAGTCTCCCTCACAATGTTTATGTCCTCCCACACAATGGTACTACTTAAACATAACACGCCACCTGGGTATCGTGCACTAGTAGATTTCGTGCTCTGCCAACTTAATAAAAATGAAAATTCTTACCCAAAACTGTCGTTGCCGCAAATCCATTACCCTTAAATATGACCGTACTTTTCAATTGCAAACAAAACAATAAATCTGGCGCAAACGCATTGCACCCTAATGTCGCAGAGCACCATCCGAAATATGGATTAACAGCAATGTGCCCAACTATTGAAACGCGAATTCGAAAAAATTCCGGTGTGTAGAGCTACGGTTCCAGATTGAGTTGTGGTATAATAGAAACAGGAATTACTGTGGTTTGATTATAATTTAGATTGTTGGAAAATTTAAGCTGGAAAAGGCCTAACAACAATAATTGTAAACTTGCTTTTACTTGGTTATTTAACGACGCTGTATCAACTACGAGGTTATTTTACCGTCGATGGAATTGATGATAGCGAGATGATATTTGGCGAGATGAGGCCGAGGATTCGCCATAGATTACCTGGGATTTGCCTTATAGTTGGGGAAAACCTCGGAAAAACCCAACCAGGTAATCAGCCCAAGCGGGAATCGAACCCTCGCCCGAGCGCAACTCCGGATCGGCAGGCAAGCGCCTTAGCCTCCTTAGCTACGCCGGTGGCTAATAGCTGTAAATACTACAACAAAAATCACGATCGTGCGAAAAAGTAAAGTACAGTAGATCCAGAGTATGATAAATAGAAAGCTGGTACAGACGTGGAAAAATTATTAGACTAAAACGTTTTCTTGGAAACATAATATAATTCTTTTTATACCATTAAGTACGAGAAAAATTCGTACCGGCACCGGGAATCGAACCCAGGACCTCTCAGCTGTGCGCGCTGAGTGCTCTCTAACCAACTGAGCTATGCCGGGACCCGATTCACGACGCCGGCCGAACTCCTCTCGTAGTATCGTGTTACGGCCTTATTTGATACATAATATAATTCGTCATATCAACTATCAGTATAATTCACAGAGTCTGTATTGTTGTAAATATGATTTTTTACATCTTCTGGTATATTTTTCCAATGGTTAAGTATATTTTTTTCTGGGTATGTTGGTACTACTGGTGTTTTAATTACTGTATATACTGCAGAAGATATTCTCCCATGGCCTGCAAGAAGACCGGACATGAACGAAATTCAAAATCTGTGATCTATACTGAAGAAGGAAGTGAACAGAAAGAGGCTTACAACAAAACATGGACTCATTTAAGGACTGTCTGATATCTGGCTAAATGATACTGATATTCAAAGAAAGTGTCGAACTTTGGTTTCCAGCATCCCTGACAAAATCAACGTGTTGATAAAGAATAAGGGAATGTACACAAAATATTAGTAAACTCCAGACTCAATTTTCTGTTTATTATACAGGGACATCATTTTATTTTTACTTCAATTTTTATTGTACCTGAGTTTTTGAATGTACTTCACTCCCACCCCTTCTATTAATGAAGTTTCAACTGTTTTCCAGACAGAATCAAGGCCGCTTATAGTAAACAGCACTGAGTTACTGTGTATAGTACGTTCCAGAAATATGTTCGCGTTATCCAGTGACGAAAGAACTTTTAATATTGAATCATATTTTCGCACAGGTACTCTCCGTTTGCCTACGTCACATCCCGATTTCCCCCACCTGCTTCTGCACGGCCCTCTGTAAAAACAGGGCTGTCTTAGCTCTTTTCTGAAAACATTAATTTCTGTTAGGAATTGGACGTTTACGTAATATTATGCAACTGTTTAAAATAACTTAAATAAAAGGGCCTCGTTAAGTAATTAACTGTCACGTGATTTCCCTCCTTTCTACGATCCTGCGGCATAACCACTTGGACGGAGATTAGATAGCATGTCCGAGTAATTTTATCTATGCGGGTCGGGCAGAAGTGAAGATTGAATTTACATTACATAAGGTACTCTTTTATAGAGTAGGTACAGAATTATTTCAACATGAGTTACTAGTACGAAGGACGAAACTGGTAATTGGAATTAGATGCAATAGTCTATAGTGCGATAATATGCACAAAAGAACTGAAGCCTGTAGGCTATTGAAATGAATGGCTACCATCTTCAAAAATGTGTTTAAATATCCATTTTATGATTATTTTTGAATTGAACTTCATTATTCTCTATATTGTATGCTAATGTGCTGTAGACAGTATAATATACACTGCATAATGAACACGTTCGCATGGATAGCTCAGTTCGTGAGTAAAAACACTGATTTTTAATACAGTACTGTATTTTGATTAAATAAAAATCCTAATGAAAATTATCGAACTCAAAATCGCGATATTTCCTAGTTTACGTAAATGGATGAAGTACTTTTCTTCCCTCCTATACCTAGAAAAGTGATGTGTTTGTGTTTTACGCCAGTATCATCGAACTCCAGTTGTGGAAGGGAGTAGCGAACGGGTTTTCCAGTTCTCTAAAGGTATAGCCAGGTTAATATTAAAAATGTTAGTAAAAATAAAATGATGTCCCTGTATCTCTGCAAAATACATTTTTGTGCATTATTTCTACCGATAAATACAGCTTCGTTGCACATATAATTAATTTAGTCTAATAATTTGTCCACGTCTCTACTTGTAAATTCAGTTTATATATAATAATAATAATAATAATAATAATAATAATAATAATAATAATAATAATTTAGCCAAGTCTGTATTTGAGCAGTGAAAAATCTCTAACAAAACGAATTCCCGTAATTTCATATACAGCCTATATTTCGCAATTCAATCCGGTACCATTACTAATAGTTACCACTACTAATAGCTACCATGTTGTATATAGATTAGTTTTAATTATTCAGTGTGTTTACTATATTTGTGAATTATTAATAAATTGTAAATTGTAACAGCTATCATTAATATTCCAGTGCTATAGGTTAAATCTCTGCAGTTTTCATGATGGCGATTACATCGACTAGCTGATACGTAAACATTTACTCCCTAGACACCCGATATAATCCTCTAGGCCTGTAAACTCGTGACTGGGGAAATGAATTTTATGACGTGATTTTTAGATCGGCCGTTATGAACGAAATATCGGAGAGAGGGTTATAATTTTTTATGGGCTCTGTTAAAAGCGGGGGTACCAGATTGGGGGGTATTTGGCGATATTCACTCCTCGCATCAACAAGTTGAACCCATCCACTTCTTTTGTATGGTAGAATTCGGTCTTCATTCTGATCGCCGATTCCTCTTGCCACTCATTTTAACTTGGTTTTATTATGTTGGCAATGCACCAGTAAGAACAAGGCAGCTCAGCAGAATTCTGTAAGAAGCGAGAGATAAGGCAGGACAAAAGACGACAGGGATCAAATCGCTCGTTTCATTATTTGAAATAATGCCCGGCAACCGGAGAATATCTCCCGTTCGTCTGTTGTTATGATGTTTTGGTGCTTCACTGCCCGGATGAGTGGTTTAGTCTATAATAAACTTTTCCCGACGTTGCAGGTTCTTATTTATTTTTCGGATGTCTGTAAGCTTCGGAAGCTGTGTAACGTCCGTCTTCAAGAGGATCCCCTATATAAAAAATTGTTCGTCTTGTTAAAGTAGTACCCACGTATTTCAATTCACAGAATATGAAAATAAATTCTACTAATGAAACTTCTACTGTTGCTCAAATATTTTTTTCCTCCTTCTCGGTATTACGCCCCGGGGTCAATCTTACCCGAAGTCTATTGTAGGAGTCACATGAAGTCGTCTTCGGTGGTCTTGTGGTTACCTTACTAGTCATTGTGTCCGACATTCTTGGGTTGAAACCGGCTGGGATCCACTGACTTTAACGGACAATAATATCTCAGTGAAATTTACAGCATAGTTCGTATAGATCATTTTCTTTCTCACACTTTCCCAATTCACTGCGGGCTAAAGCAAGGAGTTGCACTATCACCTTCACTTTTTTAACTTTGCTCTAGGTCAGGCGTCTCAAGGCCAATGCATAAAAGTTGTTACAAAGAGCAACTGTAGATAGCGTCGTCAGCTGAAGAGATAAGCGCAGTACCCGAAGATGGCCGATCGTTGATTAATATTACAAGCATGAGGGAGCTAAGTTTTAACTGTCGCGGGAGAAATGCCACAAAGCTGCAATTTTGAGTTGTATGTACTGTCATAATAGACGGTTGTTTTCGGAAGGAATTTCTTAAGTTGTTTGCAGTAATAATAATAATAATAATAATAATAATAATAATAATACATTTATTTTCTAATTATATATCAATGAGTAAACAGAAGACATCTGAAGCATGAAAAACCATACATGTTACGTAATTATTTAAGCACAAGGAACTGGCCTCCCTACCCCATTATCTCCTGGCCTAGTTGCCTCATAAGTGGTGCCTTGTTGGTGTCACTTGTGAGGTTCAGACCTGTCTTTGGACAGTTGACTAAACAACAGTACTTCATTTCTAGTAAATGGTTTTTGGTCTCGCTCTTATTTTTTAAGTTTATACTATATTTAATAAAATAAAAATCAATTAAATAATAATTAAATTACAATTAAACTTGTAGGTTGTTAAAGTCCTATTCTTATGTTATGCCAATATTAATATATTAATTACAATAATATTTAAATAATATGTTTCGTAATGTTTTCAATAATTAAAAATAACCAAAACATCTTAGAAATTCACAAAAAATTATTTTAAATTAGAACTATTCAAATCTTAAAATCTGGTCTCAAATTCTTTTCTCAAGTCCTTCAATACTTCATTATATTTGTTACACTGGTCTTTATTCAAATTATGTATCAATTTAAGATTAATAAAGTAGTAACAGTTACCCACTGAAACTTGCGACACCCATAATTTCACTTTCCTTATGAGCCTTTATTTCTTCATAC
Organism: Periplaneta americana; assembly: GCF_040183065.1. Lineage (NCBI taxonomy): Eukaryota > Metazoa > Arthropoda > Insecta > Blattodea > Blattidae > Periplaneta > Periplaneta americana. The sequence continues at coordinate 168,041,595 of NC_091119.1, read as the reverse complement.
ATTTGCTGTAATTAGGACAGTCTTTCCTCGGAGATGGACACAACATCGTAGCGATTGCAGATATCTATTCAAATGTCGCGGTCAATGACGTCATCCGGATATACACGAACTGGTCCCGCATCTTGTTCCACTCTTACATTAAAAAAGAGAGAGAGGAGGAAGTGCTCCGAGAAGGCCCTATTGAGACGTCTGCTCTAGATTATTTCAATAGAGTCCAGAAAAACAAAGGTAGTTTGGATTTAAACGGGTTACATCAGTTGCTTGTTATACGGATGACGTGAATATCTTAGGAGAAAATCAATAGACGATTAGAGAAAACACGGGAATTTTACTTGAAGGAAGTAAGGAGATAGCTTTGGAAGTAAATCCCGAAAAAACAAAGTATAAGATTATTTCATGTGACCAGAACATAATGAATGAATGAATGAATGAATGAATGAATGAATGAATGAAGCCACTGTGTCCCATGAAGGGCTAGGGCCTCCTACAGGAGGGGAAGCTCGGTTGGTGTGGTTCACATGATGAGCTATTTCACGTGAACAATATTTACATTCACATCCACTATGTGAGATACACTAGAGTTTGTCAAATTTTAGTTCTATATGAGTTTGTTCACTATCTGTCTCCACTCGTTCCTGTTGCGGGCGATGGTTGACCAGTTCCCTGCTTGAATGTATCTGCCCATCATCTTCTTGGCCTGCCTTGTGTTCTCCTTCCTATGTACGGGTCCCACATGGTGGTTTCTCGCGCCCATCTGCCTTGTTGCTGCCTTGCTACATGACCACCCCACTTCCACTTCGTTATGAGGGCTTTTTCTGTGATGTTCTCAGAAGCTGTAATTTTCTGCAGTGCCGTGTTGGAGACCTTGTCTTTGAGTGAAACGCCAACTATCTTCCTCTCCATTTTCCTTTGGCATATTTCGATGTTCGTCTTTTGCCTCTCTGTGGGGGCCCAGGTTTGGAAACCGTATGTTAGCACCGGGAATACACAGGAGTTAAGAGCCTCTAGTCTGAGTTTGCGGTTTATCCAGAACATTGTACGAAACGGAAATATAAAAACTAGAAATTCATCCTTTGAAAAGGTGGAAAAATTCAAGTACCTTGGAGCAACAGTAACAAATTGAAATGGCACTCGAGAGGAAATTAAACTCAGAATAAATATGGGAATGTCTGTTATTATTCGGTTGAGAAGCTTTTCTCATCCATTTTGCTCTCGAAAACACTGAGAGTTAGAATTTATAAAATAGTTACCGTACATTACCGGTTGCTCTGTATGGTTCTGAAACTTGGACTATCACTTTGAGAGAGAAACAGAGATTAAGGGTGTTCGAGAATAAGGTTCTTAGGAAAATATTTGGGGCTAAGAAAGGTGAAGTTACATATAGGAGAATGGAGAAAGTTACACAACGCAGGTTATCTAGGTTAAAACATAATATTATATAGGCTATCGCGCCCAATGGTTTTTGTTTATACATTCCACTGCTCCAGAATTAAATACGACCATGCACGATAGGAATGCAAAATAATTTTTTGCAAGTATTCTTCGCATTTGTCCAGCAGGGTTAGCGAGTACATGTAATTTTCTAGTATCGTAAACAGAGTGATCGTCCTAGGTGGTGTTAAATCAGAGATTTCGGGTCCAACACAATAGACTACGATGACGATAAGTTCCTTTGCATGGCTTTTTCCGAGAGAGAATTAAATGTCGAATACTATGCAAATAATAATAATAATAATAATAATAATAATAATAATAATAATAATAATAATAATAATAATAATAATAATAATAATAATAATAATGATAATAATAATAATAACAATAATAATAATAATAATAATAATAATAATAATAATAGTAATAATAATAATAAACATGTCTTTATTTTACCACAATAAAAATAGAGTAACCTCTTGCTAATCCCACCATTTCTTCCACAGAGTGGTGCCGGATTAGTGAGAGTTATTGAGAGTGATTAAAATGTAATTAAATTTAATGTTATAAGCTCCGATAACCACTAAACTTGCACTTCTAAATCGACAGTAGAACGTTTCACACATGGTCGATGCGTTTATACATATATAGGCCTAACTATATACGTGTATAAGTAATACACTACTCCGTTGATATAGGAGAAAGCCAATGTTTACCTACTTAGATATGAGGGGTTCATAACCAGAGTGGACCAAGTCCATCTGGAATAGTTCTGAGATATTGAATCTTAAAGTTCCTGGCTCACGCTTAGCAACCTTCACCTTCCATAGGAAATGCTGCCGTCTGTGAAGTAACAAATGAGTTATGGACTTTGTTTGTTATAGCAATGAATAAATCTAAGTTTTCTTCATCCGAGATTGTATTAATCCACAAACTGATCACTGGTGGACTTGGTCCACTCTGCTTGTGAGCCCCTCATATAACAAGTGGAGCAAGTCCCCTGCAGTCGGGAAGCATCATGTTTAGGTAGAGCATGAAATCCAAGCAATATTATGGACAGTAAAAAAAATCGATCATAAGGAATTAGTATTTAAGAGTTGTAATTAATTATAGAAAATA